>NC_053028.1:306215186-306535079 GCF_003073215.2 Triticum urartu | reverse complement strand
GATCCCAGTGACAGAAAGGGAAATGACACGTATTGTATTGTTGCCACCTAGGATAAAAAGATGGGGTTCATATAATATTGCTTGATTTTATCCCTCTACATCATGTCATCTTACCTAAGGTGTTACTCTGTTCTTATGAACTTAATACTCTAGATGCATGCTAGATAGCGGTCGATGTGTGGAGTAATAGTAGTAGATGCAGGAAGGAGTCGGTCTACTTGTCACGGATGTGATGTCTATATACATGATCATGCCTAGATATTCTCATAATTATTCGCTTTTCTATCAATTGCTCGACAGTAATTTGTTCACCCACCATAATACTTATGCTATCTTGAGAGAAGCCACTAGTGAAATCTATGGTCCCCGGGTCTATTCTCCATCATATAAGTTTCCAATCTATTTTATTTTGCAATCTTTACTTTCAATCTATATCATAAAAATACCAAAAATATTTATCTTATCATTATTATCTCTATCAGATCTCACTCTCGTAAGTGACCATGAAGGTATTGACAACCCCTTTATCGCGTTGGTTGCGAGGTTCTTATTTGTTTGTGTAGGTACGAGGGACTTCCGAGTGGCCTCCTACTGGATTGATACATTGGTTCTCAAAAACTGAGGGAAATACTTACGCTACTTTGCTGCATCACCCTTTCCTCTTCAAGGGAAAACCAACGCAGTGCTCAAGAGGTAGCAAGAAGTATTTCTGGTGCCGTTGTCGGGGAGTCTATGCACAAGTCAAGACATACCAAGTACCTATCACAAACTCTTATCCATCGCATTACATTATTTGCCATTTGCCTCTCGTTTTCCTCTCCCCCACTTCACCCTTGCCATTTTATTCTCCCTTTTTCCATTCACCTTCTTCCCGTATGTATATTTTTTGTGTTTCCATGTGCCTTCTATTTGCTTGCTTCTTTTCTTGCTAAAAATTTATTGATATGGATCCACTTAAAGTGTTCTACTTGGATCATCTTTGATCCTTATGCGCTCATGCTGAAACCCCAACTAGCCTAGTTGATGGGAAATCTTTAGATGAACATGTTCATTTTTTGTGTCACCGTTTGTCTGAAAAAGGGAGACTCTTATGGGATCAAATAAATAGATTGCTATGTTATGCTTGGAATCTTTGTGAAATTTGTGATCTTACTTGTTGCTCTAAGAACCCTAAAAAACACCTCCCCTACCTATGTGAGTTTAATGATAATGAAATCTTATCTTCTTATGCAAAGGGTGTTTATAGTTACTATGATATCGAACAAATTGAAGAATTTGTTGCTTTTAAGGGTGCTTATGAAGTTGCTTCTTTGATTGAAAAGTATGATGTTACTCTCTACAAATCTGTAAATTTTGACATACCTAAATATTGCTATGAAAACTATGCTCATAATGTCTATGTCAAAGAATTTATTGAAAGAATGACCGTTTCTTCATAAGAAAATAATGATATGCATGAATCTATAGATAATTATGATTCTAATGATTTTATTGAAATATCCCTTGATGAACATGATGCTTGCTATTCTTGTGGCCATGATGCCAATATTTATGAAGATGAGTTTGCTATAGTTCCTTATGTTAAACATGATATCGTTGCTATTGCACCCATACTTGATAATTCCTTCGATGAAAAGCATGATTGTAATGATGTTATTATAAATTCTCTTAATGTTAATTGTGCCAATAATATGCAAAACCTAAGCTTGGGGATGCTAGTTTTGCTATGTCCTCTACTTGTTGCAATGATCATGATTGGGGTGATTCTTCTTTTGATCTTGAAAATTTATTTAAGCCCCATGATGAACATGAGATTGATAATGTTTGCAATAATATTGAAAGTGGGTTTGGAAGAGTGTCAACTTTAGATCCCACAAATTTGGAGAATGTCCAATCTTATGAAGTTCTTGATAAAAGTGGGTTTGGAGAGGTCATGACTTTAGTTAATGTTAATCCCACTATTTTGGAAGAGTGTCAACTTTGCATGCATGTGGATCGTGTTGAAAATATTTTATGTGATAGCTATTTTGTTGAATTTGCTTATGATCCCATATGTAATTATTATGAGAGAGGAAAATATGGTTGTAGAAATTTTCATGTTGCCAAATTACCTCTCGTTATGTTGAGATTGCTATTGTTTCTTTGCTCTTCCTTGCATATGCTAGTTTTTGCTTGCTATGATAATGTGTTTGCCTATAAGATGCCTATGCATAGGAAGTATGTTATACTTATATGTGTTTCCATATGCTTTATGATGCTCTGTTTGTGCTTCAATTCTTGTCTTTCGTGTGAGCATCGTTGAAATCTTATGCCTAGCTAGGGGCATTAAACGATAGCGCTTGTTGGGAGGCAACCCAATTTTATTTTTGTTCCTTGATTTTTGGTTCTGTATAGTAATAAATAATTCATCTAGCCTCTGTTTACATGTGGTTTTATGCTTTTAATTAGTGTTTGTGCCAAGTAGAACCTTTGGGAAGACTTGGGGAAAGTCTTTGTGATCTTGCTGTAAAAAACAGAAACTTTAGCGCTCACGAGATTTGCTGCCATTTTTTACTGGAGAGTGCTATTTAGTTAATTATTTTTGAAGGTGATTAATAGATAAATTCCTCACGTCCATAAATTTATTTTATAATTTTTGGGGTCCCATAAGTATTTGAAACCTACAGATTACTACAGACTGTTCTGTTATTGACAGATTCTGTTTTTCGTGTGTTGTTTGCTTATTTTGATGAATCTATGGCTAGTAATAGAGTTTATTAACCATATAAAAGTTGGAATACAGTAGGTTTAACACCAATATAAATAAAGAATGATTTCATTACAGTACCTTGAAGTGGTGGTTTGTTTTCTTTTACTAACGGAGCTCGCGAAGATTTTTCTTTTAAGTTCTGTGTTGTGAAGTTTTCAAGTTTTGGGTAAAGATTTGATGGATTATGGAACAAGGAGTGGAAAGAGCCTAAGATTGGGGATTCCAAAGGAACCCCAAGGTAAAATTCAAGGACAACCAAAAGCCTAAGCTTGGGGATGCCCCGGAAGGCATCCCCTCTTTCGTCTTCGTCCATCGGTAACTTTACTTGGAGCTATATTTTTATTCGCCACATGATATGTGTTTTCCTTGGAGCGTCTTGTATGACTTGGGTCTTTGTTTTCTATATTACCACAATCATCCTTTATGTACACACCTTTTGGGAGAGACACACATGAATTGGAATTTATTAGAATACTCTATGTGTTTCACTTATATCTTTTGAGTTGGATAATTTTTGCTCTAGTGTTTCGCTTATATCTTTTAGAGCAAGGCGGTGGTTTTATTTTATAGAAATAATTGATCTCTCATGCCTCACCTATATCATTTTGAGAGTCCTTTAGAACAGCATGGTAATTCACTTTGGTTATAAATTTTAAATGCTAAGAGAAGTTGGATGCATGATAGTTGTTTTGAGATATAAAGGTGGTAATATTAGAGGTGTGCTAGTTGAGTAATTGTGAAATTGATGAATACTTGTGTTGAAGTTAGGAAGTCCCGTAGCATGCATGTATGGTAAATTTTATGTGACAAATTTGAAGCATGAGGTGTTCTTTGATTGCTTTCCTTATGAGTGGCGGTCGGGGACGAGCGATGGTCTTTTCCTACCAATCTACCCCCCTAGGAGCATGCGCGTAGTGCTTGCTTTTGATGACTTGTAGATTTTTGCAATAAGTATGTGAATTCTCTATGACTAATGTTGAGTCCATGGATTATACGCACTCTCACTCTTCCATCATTGGTAGCTTCTTCAGTACCGTGCATTGCCCTTTCTAACCTTGAGAGTGGTGCAAACTTTGCCGGTGCATCCAAACCCCATGATATGATACGCTCTATCACACATAAGCCTCATTATATCTTCCTCAAAACAGCCACCATACCTACCTATTATGGCATTTCCATAGCCATTCCAAGATATATTGCCATGCAACTTTCCACTGTTCCATTTATTATGACACACATCATCATTGTCATATTGCTTTGCATGATCATGTAGTTGACATCGTATTTGTGGCAAATCCACCATGCTTAATTTTTCAAACATGTCACTCTTGATTCATCGCAATCCCAGTACACCGCCGGAGGCATTCACATAGAGTCATATTTTGTTCTAAGTATCGAGTTGTAATTCTTGAGTTTTAAGTAAATAAAAGTGTGATGATCATCATTAGAGCATTGTCCCATGTGAGGAAAGGATGATGGAGACTATGATTCCCCCACAAGTCGGGATGAGACTCCGGACGAAAAAAAGAGGCCATAAAAAAGGCCCAAATAAAAAATGAGAGAAAAAGAGAGAAGGGACAATGTTACTATCCTTTTTCCAAACTTGTGCTTCAAAGTAGCACCATGGTCTTCATGATAGAGAGTCTCTTATTTTGTCACTTTCATATACTAGTGGAAATTTTTCATTATAGAACTTGGCTTGTATATTCCAATGATGGGCTTCCTCAAATGCCCTAGATCTTCGTGAGCAAGCAAGTTGGCTGCACACCCACTTAGTTTCTTTCATGAGCTTTCATATATTTATAGCTCTAGTGCATCCATTGCATGGCAATCCCTACTCCTTGCATTGACATCAATCAGTGGGCATCTCCATAGCCCATTGATTAGCCGCGTCAATGTGAGACTTTCTCCTTTTTTTGTCTTCTCACACAACCTCAATCATCATATTCTATTCCACCCATAGTGCTATGTCCATGGCTCGCACTCATATATTGTGTGAAATTTGAAAGAGTTTGAAAAGGCTAAGTGTGCAACAATTGCTTGGCTTGTCATTGGGGTTGTGCATGATGGGAGCATTTTGTGTGATGAAAATGAAGCATGGCCAAACTATATGACTTTGTAGGGATAAGTTTTCTTTGGCTATGGTATTTTGATAAGACATAATTGCTTGATTAGCATACTTAGAGTATTACTATTTTTATGTCCACAATAAACTTTTATCTTGAATCTTTCGGATTTGAACATTCATGCCACAATAGAGGAGAATACATTGAAGAACATGCTAGAAAGCATTCCACATCAAAAATTATGTTTATATCATTTACCTACTATAGGACGAGCAGGAATTAAGCTTGGGGATGCTGATACGTCTCCAACATATTTATAATTTTTTATTGTTCCATGCTATTATATAATCTGTTTTGAATGATAATGGGCTTTATTTTACACTTTTATATTATTTTTGGGACTAACCTATTAACCCAAGGCCCAGTGCAAATTGCTGTTTTTTTTGCCTATTTCAGTGTTTCGCAGAAAAAGAATATCAAACGTAGTCCAAACGGAATGATACCTTCGGGAGCATGATTTTTGGAACAAACGTGATCCAAAGGACTTGGAGTGGACGTAAAGCAACCAACGAGGAGTCCGTGAGGCAGGGGGCGTGCCTACGCCCTGGGCACGCCCTCCCCCCCGTAGGCCCCTCGTGGCTCAACCGACCTACTTCTTCCTCCTATATATGTTCACATACACCGAAAACATCCAGGAGCACCACGAAACCCTATTTCCACCGCCGCAACCTTCTGTACCAAAGAGATCCCATCTTGGGGCCTTTTCCGGAGCTCCACCGGATGGGGCATTGATCATGGAGGGCTTCTACATCAACTCCATGGCCCCTCCTGTAAGTGCATCTAGTGCCACCCCTAGTTGGTTTTGGAGTATTGACGACAAACCTAGTTGAGGGACTAATGTGTTTGTGAGAATTGCAGGATAACACAGGTAGAAGTCCCTCATTGATTCGGTTTTCCTACCAGAGATGACCCCTAAAAATGTATGAAGACATTGAAGTCAAAGGTGGTATATGAAGATATTCACATTGAAGACTATGACAAGAGAAGACACCACATGAAGCCTATGGAGCTCGAAGACTTAGATCTTTTGTAGTTCTCTTTCTTCTGTGTTGAGTCATAGGAACCACCGTACTGTTAAGTGGGGTCCAAGAGAACCAGTCAGAATGACTGAAGTGATGCTTAAACAAAACCTATGTCTTCGAGTGAAGACTTTGAGAGCGAATCTTGTCTAGAGTCGGGCAAGTCAGCTTTGCTTGAAGCCCAAGTAAAGTTGCAGTGTGAGTTTGAAATCTGACCGTTGGAACACGTGTCAGTTCCTTAGTGACCCAGGGTCATTTCGGACAAATCAGGTTGGGTTGCCAAGTGGCTATAAATAGCCCACCCCCTACAACCATAAACGGTTGGCTGCTCAGATTCAGAGTACGGCTTTTGTCGTTTGAGAGCAACCCACCTCGAAGCCTTTGAGAGAGAATTCCTTGCGAGGATAAAGCCCTAACCACCCAGAACCAAAGAGAATTAGGCATCACTTAAGTCTTCTTGTCTGTGTGATCTAAAGACTTATTACACTTGAGGACTGTGCATCCTCCAGCCGGTTAGGCGTCGCGTTCTGAGCATCCAAGAGACATTATGGATTGCCGGTGAACGAAGTCTGTGAAGGTTTGGGAGTCTACCTTGAAGACTTACCAAAGTGATTGAGCGAGGTTTGTGTGACCTTAGCTCAAGGGGAATACGGTGAGGACTGGGTGTCCTGAGCTGCGTGTTCAGGACTGGGTGTCCGGGACTGTGGGTCCTAAGGTTTAAATACCTAGCCGCCCTAACCAGACGTACAGTTGTCACAGCAACTGGAACTGGTCCAACAAATCATTGTCTTCAGCGAGTCACTGGTTTCATCTTCCCTTCCCTTTACTTACTGTTACTCCTTGTGAAGTCATTGTATGTTCGCACTATCTTTTGTCTTCACTGAGTGACTGCGTGTTCTGTGTGGCTTCACAATATATTCCTACCTGATCCTTACTACATTGCTGCTATTAGTCATTGTGCTTTCACTCTATTGAATACTTGACTATGGCTTGCCTAGTGTAGTCTACCTTCCGCTGCGGGGTAATAGGTTTATTTCTATCGTTTGTCTTCATAACTTCCACGTTTTGAAGACTTTCATAAAAAATGCCTATTCACCCCCCTCTAGTCAATATAACGCACTTTCAATTGGTATCAGAACAAGGTGCTCCCTTGCTTTGTGTGATTCGGTTTAATCACCTGGAGTTTTAGCTATGTCGACTATAGGGATAATTAAAGTCTCCGCTGCGTGCCCCGTCTTCGATGGAACTGAATATCCCTACTGGAAGAATAAGATGCGCATGCATCTTGGAAGCCATTGACGTCGACCTATGGTATGTCGTCAAGAACGGCGTTCCCAAGGCTGGAGAAGGTGTCACTGCTGCTGATGTCAAGAAGTTCATTCAACTGGACTCTACTGCCAAGAATATCATCTGTGGTCATCTGACCAAAGGACAGTATGGCCGTGTGAGTGCTTTGGAAACATCTAAGCTGGTCTGGGACTGGCTCTCCAAGGTCAATGAAGGCGTCTCAACCCAGAGAGATCAGAGAATTAGTGTCCTTCGCAACCTCTTCAACCGCTTCAAGCAAAATGACAATGAGAATGTCCAGCCCACATTTGACCGACTCACTGACATCACAAATGAGCTTCAAGCCCTCGGCGCTACTGAGATCACCAAACATGAAGTCGTCAAGACACTACTGAGATCACTTGACAGTTCGTTTGACACCCTAGCCCTGATGATTCAAGAACGTCCTGATTTCAAGACACTCGAGCCGTCTGACATACTTGAGAGGCTCAACACACATGAGTTTCAGCTTTCTGAGAAAAGAGATATCTACGGTCCAAACTATGGGCGAACTCGTGCCTTGAAGGCAAAAGTTGTCTCCTCATCTAAAGAAGAATCTGACAGCAGTTCGGATGATCCTGAAGACATTGGAAGGGAACTTGCTATGCTTGTGAAGAAGTTCCAAAAATTCACCAAGAAGAAAGGTTTCAGAAAGTCTTCCCGATCAAGCTCAAGGAATGATGAAGCTTCTGCTCACGACTACAAGAAGAAAACATGTCACAAGTGCAAGAAACCTGGCCACTTCATCTCTGAGTGTCCACAGTGGGACAATGAGAACAAAAAGAAGAAGAAGAGCAAGGAATATGACTCTGATGACAAGAAGAAGAACAAATACTTAAAGTCTTCTTCCAAGCCTTCCTCAAAGTCTTCATCACACAAGAAGAGCTCATCTGGCAAGGCACGTGCATTTGTTGGCAAGGAAATGGATTCAGAGGAGGAGTCCGCTTCTGAGGAGGCGGAGGTGGAGTCTGAGGAGGAGTCCGATTCAGGCGTCGCAAGTCTGGCTACAACATACATTGCCAAGTCCATCTTCAACACTGAAGACAATGACTTCATCACCGACACCGATGCAAATGACAAGGACTACTCCGCTTCTACCTACTGCTTCATGGCACGCGGTGCCAAGGTAAACACACGCACTACTCACTATCAAACATCTAGTGACGATGACTCTGATTGTGGTTCAAAACCCAGCTACAAAACACTTGCTAAAATTGCAACTGAACAACAGAAAGCTATGGAACATATTCAAAAACTATTAGACAAAAGCGATGATCTGTTAGGTGCTGAAATGACTCGATCTGAATCCTTAATTGAAGACATAAAAAATCTTCACGTTAAGTATGAGGAACTTGAAAGTCGTCATGAAACTCTCTCAACAACTCATGAAAAGCTTTCCTATGATTATCTTCAAAGGAATCAAGATCTTGAGAAATTGAGAGCGGCTCATAAAGATCTTCAAAAGGAAAACGAGTCACTTCACGCCGAATAGATCAGCTCCGCTCAGGAAGGATTTGAACCACCATGTCTTAAATGCATTGAGCATGATAATGCTACTACTGTTGCTGAATGTTCTATTGCTGCTACTGTTGCAATATCTTCAACTGTTGATGTGGGAACTAACCCCTCTGCTGAGGATTCCACTGCTATTGCTGATGAGAATGCTAGGTTGAAGACATTTCTTGAAACAGGGATGTACAAAAGTCTTAAAGGGCATCAGACACTATGTGATGTCCTCAAAAAGCAGATTTTGAACCGAAACCCGAGGAAAGAGGGTGTTGGGTTCGTAAGGAAAATGAATGCTGGTGGCTCTTACTGGAAACCTGAGCAGTACCCCAAAACCACATGGGTTGCTGCAAAGGAATTTTCAGCAGATCCATCCACTCTATCTGGGTTCACTTGTGCTAACCCCATTGTCATTGATGAATCCTTTGATGCAAACTATAAACTGTTTAAGAATAAAAATGGTGAAGTGTTTGCCAGGTACATTGCTACTAACTGCAGGAATGGACCGCCTATGAAGAAGATCTGGGTTCCGAAAAGGTGTCTGGAGAATCTTCCTGTGAATGTCATCATGACACCTCACGTGAAGAAGACAAACCTCAGACCAAAGGCTTCATACAGACAGAGGACTCACCTGAGTCGCACTAACGCAAATGTTTTGCAGGGAAACCATACTCAGGCATATGAATATGAGAGCGGTTCATCAAACCGCCATGTTCATAAGACCAAGAACTATTCTGCTTATTCTTATGAGTACTATTGTCTGCCTGCAAGACTGTTTGCTAGGGCTCCAAAGCCAAAGTTCTCAGATGCTGCACTTAGACTTATTGCTTCTAAGCCACCCTTGAAGATGTGGGTGGCTAAGAAAGCTTAACTCTCTTTTGCAGGGAAAGGTCTCTAGCAGAAAACCAAAATCGTCTGACGCTATTGCTGGGGACCTTAAACATCTTGTAGGGCGCAAGATCAAATGCCCGAATGGTCTTACTATGTACTTCGTTCCTGAATCGCTTGCTACTCTCCCTATTAGTCCTAATCTGGATCTAAGCTTTCATAACCCACTGGTTCGTCAAATGTTTTTGCTTCACAATGCTCTTCGTGAAGCCTATCCCCCTAACTGCACTGTTGGGTATGACACCAGCATCTTCAAAATGGATTATTGATAGTGGGTGTACAAATCACATGACTGGCAAAAGAAGCCTTCTTATGGACTCAACCTTACGTCCATCCGACAAGAGCCACATCACATTTGCTGACACTGGTAAAAGTAAGGTATTGGGTCTAGGTAGAGTTGCAATCTCAAGGGATCAACACATGGATAAAGTCATGCTTATTGAATCCCTTGGCTTCAACTTAATGTCTGTCTCAATGCTTTGCGATTTAAACAAGATCGTCATATTTGGAAAATATTGTTGCCTTGTTCTAATGGAATCTGACAAGTCTCTAGTATTTGAAGGGTATCGAAAAGATGATTTGTACGTGGTAGATTTCTCAGCAGGACCACAGCTTGCCGTATGTCTTCTAGCAAAAGCTTCAGAATGTTGGCTCTGGCATCGGAGGCTTGGGCAAGCTGGCATGAGGAACCTCCACACCCTGGCAAAGAAGAAGCATGTCATAGGCATCGAGGGCGTCAAGTTCAAGAAAGATCACTTATGTGGTGCCTGTGAGGCAGGAAAGATGACGAGGGCCAAACATCCCTCGAAGACAATCATGACCACTACTCGACCCTTCGAACTGCTTCACATGGATCTTTTCGGTCCCACTCATTACTCAACTCTTACTACTACTGCTTGTCTCTATGGCTTTGTCATTGTTGATGATTATTCTAAATATACTTGGGTGCACATAATCCTTTACAAGACTGAAGTGCAGGATGTCTTCAGACGCTTCGCCAATCGAGCAATGAACAACTATGGCGCCAAGATAAAGCATATCAGAAGTGACAATGGCACTGAATTCAAGAACACTGGCCTTGATACATATCTTGATACCTTGGGCATCACACATGAATTCTCAGCCCCGTACACGCCACAGCAGAATGGGGTCGTCGAACGCAAGAACAAAACACTCATTGAGATGGCCAGAATGATGCTAGATGAATACAAGACTCCAAGAAAATTCTGGCCTGAAGCCATTGATACTGCATGCCATACAATCAATCGTGTTTATCTTCACAAGCTTCTGAACAAGACATCTTATGAGCTCCTTACTGGCAAGAAGCCAAATGTCAGTTACTTCAGAGTATTTGGCGCCAGGTGCTGGATCAAGGACCCACATCACACCTCAAAGTTTGCACCAAAAGCACATGAGGGTTTTATGCTTGGATATGGAAAGTATTCGCACTCCTACAGAGTCTTCAATCTCTTTCATTACAAAGTGGTTGAAACAGTGGATGTGCGGTTCGATGAGACCAACGGTTCACAAAGAGAGCAACTGCCAAATGTGCTAGATGAAGTTCCATCCAGTGAATCATTCAAGCTAATGGGAACTGGAGAAATTATACCTTCTAAAGCTCATCCTGAAGAAGAACTCATCATCTCAGCACCTGATCAACATGAAGACAATGCTCAGCCTGAAGACATTCCTTCTAAGAACGACAATGATCAGCAAGAGCAAAATCTTCGCCCTGTACATCCTCGCGTTGCCAATGAAGTGCAGATTGAAAGAATAATTGATAGCATCAATGCACCCGGTCCACTCACTCGTTCAAGGGCAACTCAGCTAGCAAATTTCTGTGGGCACTTCGCATTCGTCTCAATAACAGAACCCAAGAAAGTTGAAGAAGCCTTCATGGAACCTGAATGGATTCAAGCTATGCAAGACGAGTTTCAATAGTTTGAGCTGAATAATGTATGGGAACTGGTCAAGCGTCCCGATCCTCGGAAGCACAACATAATAGGCACCAAATGGATATACCGCAACAAGCAAGATGAGCATGGTCAAGTTGTCAGAAACAAAGCTCGTCTCGTTGCTCAAGGATATACTCAAGTGGAAGGCATTGACTTCGATGAAACATTTGCTCCTGTGGCTAGACTTGAAGCCATACGCATACTGCTGGCCTATGCAAATCATCACAACATACTTCTTTATCAAATGGATGTGAAGAGCGCCTTCCTCAATGGCAAGATTGAAGAAGAAGTGTATGTTGCACAACCTCCAGGCTTTGAAGATCCAAAACATCCTGACATGGTATACAAGCTCAACAAGGCACTGTATGGCCTCAAACAAGCCCCTCGGGCCTGGTATGACACACTCAAATACTTCCTGAAGAGAAAAGGCTTCATACCTGGTTCTCTCGACCCCACTCTCTTCACGAAGACATATGATGGTGAACTGTTTGTGTGCCAAATATATGTGGATGACATTATCTTCGGCTGCACCAATCAGAAGTACAGTGAAGTGTTTGGATATATGATACAAGAGCAATATCAAATGTCTATGATGGGAGAGCTGAAGTTCTTTCTCGGTCTTCAAATACGACAGCAACACAACGGCATCTTCATATCTCAAGAGAAGTATCTCAAAGATTGCCTGAAGAAGTTCGGTATGCAAGACTGCAAAGGCTTCACGACGCCAATGCCAGCCAAGCATCATCTGGGTCCTGACGACAATGGTAAAGAGTTCGATCAAAAGGTATACCACTCCATGATTGGTTCTTTACTTTATCTATGTGCATCTAGGCCAGATAGTATGCTTAGTGTTTGCATGTGTGCTCAATTCCAAGCGGCACCAAAGGAGTCGCATCACTTAGCTGTGAAGCGAATTCTTCGATATTTGGCTCACACCCCAACTCTAGGATTATGGTATCCAAAGGGCTCAGAGTTTGATCTAGTTGGATTCTCGGATGCTGATTATGCTGGTGACAAAGTTGATCGCAAGTCTACATCAGGCACATGTCACTTTCTAGGACGATCACTTGTATGTTGGTCTTCAAAGAAGCAGAACTATGTATCTCTCTCCACTGCTGAATCTGAATACATTGCTGTTGGATCTTGCTGCGCTCAGCTTCTGTGGATGAAGCAAACGCTCAAGGACTATGGCATTCATCTGAAGCAAGTGCCACTCTACTGCGACAACGAAAGCGCCATCAAGATTGCCAACAACCCAGTTCAGCACTCGAAGACAAAGCACATTGAAATTCGTCATCACTTTCTCAGAGATCATGTTGTGAAGGAAGATATTGATATCATACACGTCAACACTGAAGAGCAATTGGAAGATATATTCACCAAGCCCTTGGATGAGAAGAGATTTTGCAAGTTACGGTGTGAGCTAAATATCCTGGAATCCTCAAATGTCCTGTGATCAGGCACACATCCTAACCCTTATGCATATTGATGACTTAGATGTGCAACACACGAAGTAAAGTATATCTTCAATCAATGAAGACATACATTCTAAGTGTGAATACATTAATGTGGAATTTGACTTCGGAGCGCCATGATAATTGTGCGTCGTGTCTGGGTCTAATACTTCCTATATGGTGGGTAATGCCACCACCAAATGTTCTATTTTGAAGTGTTTCACTCATGGCGTTACCTTGCTATGTCTTCACATTTGGTTTGGCTTCAATCTCAACATTTCTTCATGATTATCTTCACTATGTTGATTATATATATATATATACTAGTGTTCTGTCCTCTACAGCATTCACTTATAGCTATGTCTTCTTGTTGAATCTTTTGAACTAAGTGAATGTGATCAGACCCTAACCTCTCTATGCTATCTATCTCAAACTCTATCTCTCCAAATCATATGCATTCTATTGAAACTGTCGAATGTCTTCTCTGCGTCCTTGTCAGCAGAAGATACAAAGACAAACCTTAAGTCCACTTTCAATGCTCATTCCTCCACATGAAACCCGGAGAAGTAGGAACGACCACCCGACAATCCAGGCGTGCGTGGGACGTGGAACAAACCCCAAAATTCTGCATGATGGCCACGTGTTCCTCAGATGCGAATCGCCAGGGGCACCTGTGTAATAATGCAGTGCCGCCCATGTACCTATAAATACACACTTCACGGCGGTCATTATCTCTTCTTCCACTCTCGCACGAACCCTAGCGCCACCGCTAGCCCTCGACGACGCCAGCGACGAAGCGCTTCGCTGCCGCAACCTCTCCGACGCCGTCTTCATGCCGACCGCGGACATCGTCCTCTCCGCCGTCGCCGTAGGTGTCCTCCGTCGCCAAGTTAGGGCACGGAAGATCGAATTGCTCGGCCTCATCTTCCACTCCGTCTAGCAGTTCTTAGTGTGGTAAATAAAACTTCCTTTTTACGGCACCGTTGATCCTATGGCTTTGTCACTTTCTATCACAAGCAGTTTCTATTCACACAAGTTAGATCTCTCTCATACTGCATCTCATAACATGCCTAGTATATTCACTTATGCTTCACAAAGTAGTTAGATTCCTCACTTGTACTGATCTCTGGATTCGTACAAATCTGGAACCAACTCCTTATCTATGAGTGAATGTCTTCGCATGATGAGGTCAATGTCTTCTAAATTGATTTATATTCAAAATCTTCTGAGAATGCATATGACCTCTTCCCCTTCCCTCGCACCTTAATGCTGTCACAGGTACATGTCTGTGGGAGAATCCCTTGGTTCTCATAGTCTGCATTCATTTGCAGAATTCTTACAGCATCATATAAATTCTCCCGAAGCAAGTTCCTGTTTGTCCAGCAAGCGAAAATCTTTGAAGCCTTTGAACGTGTTGAAGCCTTTCAGTTTAAAGTTCATGGCTTCAGAGAAATCAGCAAGGAAGGGTGGCAGAAAGCGTCGTGGAGAAACATCTAGAGATCTGCCAGATGACCTCTCAGAACTGTACAAGACAGATCCTGAAGAGGATTACAATCAGCGCAAGACCCGAATCCAATGGATTCGAAGATATTGGGCAGAACAATGGTTCAAATACCGATTTGTAACCCAGGAATATGCTGAGAAAAATGCCATCAAGAGACCGTGGGGAGACATCCTATACAAGAATCTTCAATCTAGGTCCAGAGATGAAGCCATTGAACAAGGCTTCTATCCCTGCATGGTCTGTGGGCCATAGCCTGTTGATGCACACCCATCATCACTACTATGGTGTCGTGACGACATTCTGTTCAAGCGCAACTTCCAGTTTTCCCAGAACTCAGCGAAGCAAAACAAGAAGACATTGGGACTAGACTTCAACCCTGATCCCTCAGCTCCAAGGGCTGATGGCACACGAGATGCAGAACCCAATGTCGTCGGTCCTTTCTACAACCTTGAAGGCCTCATCACCCATATCTTGGTTCAAGGGACTGCAGTGAATGAGCCTGCAGCTGACGCTGAATCAGATGAAGCGCCTGCAGCGCCGAAGCCAAAGAAGTTGAAGAAGCCTAAAGCTTCAAAGCCTGCCCCTTCACCAAAAATCTCACGGGCGAAGCCACTGGCAACTGCACCTCCTGAAGACAGTGTGCAGTCCAAAGATTTATCACGCATCTCCAAGCCCCAGAAGGTCAAGATGCCTCTGCCACACACCGGCCAAGAGCTAACAGCTGCTGCCATTCTGCGCAATGATGCCATTGATCTGTCAAGTGATGAAGATCTTGCAGATGACGCTCTTGAGCAACTCATCAAGAGCAAAGAAGAAGCAGAAATCTTCAATGATCTGCCTCTCTTTGATGTAACAGTCATTCACAACTTCATTGATGAATGGTTTGACACGCCAAACATCAGCTTCGACGATCTCCAACTACCCATTGGCCTCAGTGTCGCCTTCCATGGCGCCATTGCTTCAGAATTAGCTATCGCCCAGCGCATTGTTGAACTGAAGCAGAAGATTGACTTTGAGAAATCTCAGTTCAAGAAGCATATGGCCAAGCTCAGCGTGCAAGACGTGAAGAATGTCAAGATTATGCTGCACGAGCTCAAGGAAGCCTTTCTAAAGAAACATGCAGAATCTCAGGGTTCTCGTGAGCGCATGAAGGTCCTGGCTGATAGGTGTGTGCAAGCCTACAATGAGGCTGAGAAGTGCAAGGCCCTTGGGCGTCCTGGCATCGACCCCAGGATGGCTGCCAAGAAGCAAAAGAAGCCCTCTATGGCTGAACCTGAAGCACCAAGGCAGGAGGCAGATCCCCTTGTCTTCCCAACTAGCATGACTGGCCCGAAGCCAAAGGCCAGGTCAACCTCTTCAGAACTGAAGAAGACCAGGACTGCTGAGGCTGAAGCAAGGAAGAGAAAACATCCTGAAGCCTCTACTACTGCCCCCGCCAAGAAGAAAAGAATGACCAAGAAGGAACGGGCTGCTCCCACAGAGCCCTTGATTGTTGAACCCATTTCCATGGTTCACCCCGACGCCGATCCACAAGAACGTCAATTGACTGTCCATGAGCCTGCTTTCAAAGAGGCTCATGAAGCTGAAGACTTTCCAGCAGCTGATCCCCTCGTTGCTGAGGACATTGGTCACCATGACCATGTTGAAGATGATGCAGCCCTTCCTCAGCTAGAGCACCAACACGTATCATCGCCTGTGCTCACGCACAGTGAACTCATCAGCATTGGTCGTCCACTGACACCAATAGCACAGGATGCTTCGTGGGCGGATCGCCCACAAGAGGAAGAAGACTCTGAGGCCCAGCCAACACAAACTCCACAGGCGTCGCCCGCATTGCGCAGGCTTCGCAAAGGTCCAAGGCCTCAAGTCTCTGCGTCTGAAGCTAAAACTGCTGAAGACATTCCGGCTGCATCAGCCGATGAAGAAGAAGTACCACAAGCTGCTACTCCCTTGTCCCACCAAGAAGCAGTTCTCGAGGAGAACGTGATCGTAAGCGACCCTCCAGCTCGTCAAGTGGAGGTTGAAAATCTTGCGGCTGCCACCACCAACACCACTGAAGCCACTGACGTTGTCATGGCTGAAGCAAATGTGGAGCCCTCACCAACAAAAGCACCAGAAGTCAGCGAAGCCACTGATCCCGCTGCTTCTGTTCCTGCGTCTGCTGCGGTCCCCAATTCGACTATCATGTCGAGCACATGCCTCAGGTACAGAAGCCAATCCCAAGATTGCCAAGGTTCCCAGGTCCTGCATCAGCACCTGGCTCCTTCAATATCAATGGCTTCAGAGTAGACAACACATTCTTCAACAGCTCCAGGAACCCCTACTCCAGGGAAAGAATATCATCTGATCGGTTCTGGAGTTATCCGCAGCGAAGCTATTACTCATGCGTTCTTTACAACCAAGGTCGCATCTTCCCACACAAGCGCCTTGACATTGAAGCAATAGCTGGTCTGCCCTGTCTGGAAGAAGCTCTGGATTGCTTCAAAGAGGTTGGACTGCTGTCGTTCGTCACTGACCAAGAGCATTGGAATGAAGAGTTGCCGCTCCAATTCTATGCCACACTTCACATCCGCGGGTATAGCAGAGATCCGAAGACTTGGGTCCTGGAGTGGATGACAGGAAACGTTCATCACGAAGCCAAAGCCTTTGACATCATTGAGCTCACTGGTTTGCCCACTCATAGTGAAGCTATTGAGAGCATCTTTCAGAAGACTGAACCTAATATGAGTCAGATGCTCAGTATGATGAAGCCATTGCCCCAAGATGCTGCTTATCCCACGGAGTTCTTCGTTGAAGACCTTGAGTATCTGCCAAGAACCATTTATCACATCATAAGGCGAACTCTCTAGCCAATCAAAGGACATTCTCCCCGTTCCAAGCTGGAAGGTGCAATGAAGACTTTGGTCTTCTACATTCTTCATGGAAAATGCTTCAATACACAGGATTTCTTCATTCGCCAACTTGCTGCATCTGGCTCTGATCTGTTTGGTTTGAAGTTCTACGCCCCTTGGGTGATGCGGCTGATCAAACTTCACTCCGCTATCTCATATCAGCCCTCGGCCCGCAACCATCGGATCTTTTTGCCTGATGTGGATATGTCTATTGAAGCCATCTATCCTGAGCCTGCCAAGGAACCTCTCAGTCTTCAGAATGCAGAGCATCAAAGTTTCACTCAGAACGTTGAAGGCGTTGAAGCTGTAACTCGTGTGTATCCTTTGGCTGGCACTACACGTGCACCGCATCCTGCTCTCACTGAAGCCACTGACAGTACAACTGCTCCACGACCCAAGAAGCGCACTCGTGTTCTCAACGACCGAGAGCTTCTTGTGGCTCTTCATCAGAAACAGGATAGGCATCATGACTGGCTAAAGCGTCAGATGCAAAGCCTCTTGGTGGATGTTAATCACATTCGCAATCTTGCCACCAAGAATGCTTTTGTTGCCCATGAAACCTCTCGCCGCACATGGAAAGGGCTAACACTGATGTGTTCTGAAGATGATCTTCAAGAGGATGGCTTCACTGAGCGATTCAAGTTTGACTCCACACCTCCTCGAAGGGCAGTGCTACGACGAACTCCATCCCTTGAAGACTCTGAGTTCTCTTCCTATGCTGCAACTGTGAATGCCAGAGTAATCGAGGATGAAGACGATGCTACTTCACCGCCACCTCCTTCAGCACGCTTCGACTCTGCTCCAAGCTCTTCAGCACCGCCAAACACAACCAACGACCCTGCTGCTTCACCTACTCCTCATGGGAACGAGTAGATGCTCTATGTCTTCAAACCTTTTTGGTCCTACTGACAAAAGGGGGAGGAGCATATGAGGTTGATAGTCTTCAAGTGGGTCCATATGCGCGGGTGCTTTATATTTTGCTTCGTGCTTACAACTCTCGTTTTGCTACATTTGGTTCTTTGAGTTGTAACACTTAAAATCGATGGTCGTCTGCTACTTATTCTGCCACCTTGTGTTGCGATGATAAATTCCGCACTTAGATCATTCTGCAGACGTCCATTTTCCATTATGCATGTCATTATCTTCATATACTTTCACATGCATAGTGGATTGTCATCATAAGTTGAAGTGGATCTCCACAAGTACAACCTGCCATGTGCATTTGCATTCCAAAAGCAAATTACTTATATGCACATCTTCAGGGGGAGCCCTTGCAACTTATGAAGACAATTCCTTATCCTTTACAATTTCACAGATTATATTCCCCGTTGAAAACTTCAACTAGTTTGTCATCAATCACCAAAAAGGGGGAGATTGTAAGTGCATCTAGTGCCACCCCTAGTTGGTTTTGGAGTATTGACGACAAACCTAGTTGAGGGACTAATGTGTTTGTGAGAATTGCAGGATAACACAGGTAGAAGTCCCTCATTGATTCGGTTTTCCTACCAGAGATGACCCTAAAAATGTATGAAGACATTGAAGTCAAAGGTGGTATATGAAGATATTCACATTGAAGACTATGACAAGAGAAGACACCACATGAAGCCTATGGAGCTCGAAGACTTAGATCTTTCGTAGTTCTCTTTCTTCTTGTTGAGTCATAGGAACCACCATACTGTTAAGTGGGGTCCAAGAGAACCAGTCAGAATGACTGAAGTGATGCTTAAACAAAACCTATGTCTTCGAGTGAAGACTTTGAGAGCGAATCTTGTTAGAGTCGGGCAAGTCAGCTTTGCTTGAAGCCCAAGTAAAGTTGCCGTGTGAGTTTGAAATCTGACCGTTGGAACACGTGTCAGTTCCTTAGTGACCCAGGGTCATTTCGGACAAATCAGGTCGGGTTGCCAAGTGGCTATAAATAGCCCACCCCCTACAACAATAAAAGGTTGGCTGCTCAGATTCAGAGTACGGCTTTTGTCGTTTGAGAGCAACCCACCTCGAAGCCTTTGAGAGAGAATTACTTGCGAGGATAAAGCCCTAACCACCGAGAGCCAAAGAGAATTAGGCATCACTTAAGTCTTCTTGTCTGTGTGATCTGAAGACTTATTACACTTGTGGACTGTGCATCCTCCATCCGGTTAGGCGTCGCGTTCTGAGCATCCAAGAGACATTGTGGATTGCCGGTGAACGAAGTCCGTGAAGGTTTGGGAGTCTACCTTGAAGACTTACCAGAGTGATTGGGCGAGGTCTATGTGACCTTAGCTCAAGGGGAATACGGTGAGGACTGGGTGTCCTGAGCTGCGTGTTCAGGACTGGGTGTCCGGGACTGTGTGTCCTAAGGTTTAAATACCTAGCCGCCCTAACCAGACGTACAGTTGTCACAGCAACTGGAACTGGTCCAACAAATCATTGTCTTCAGCGAGTCACTGGTTTCATCTTCCCTTCCCTTTACTTACTGTTACTCCTTGTGAAGTCATTGTATGTTCGCACTATCTTTTGTCTTCACTGAGTGACTGCGTGTTCTGTGTGGCTTCACAATATCTTCTTACCTGATCCTTACTACATTGCTGCTATTAGTCATTGTGCTTTCACTCTATTGAATACTTGACTATGGCTTGCCTAGTGTAGTCTACCTTCCGCTGCAGGGTAATAGGTTTATTTCTATCGTTTGTCTTCATAACTTCCACGTTTTGAAGACTTTCATAAAAATCGCCTATTCACCCCCCCTCTAGTCGATATAACGCACTTTCAATTGGTATCAGAGCAAGGTGCTCCCTTGTTCTGTGTGATTCGGTTTAACCACCTGGAGTTTTAGCTATGTCGACTGCAGGGATAATTAAAGTCTCCGCTGCGTGCCCCGTCTTCGATGGAACTGAATATCCCTACTGGAAGAATAAGATGCGCATGCATCTTGAAGCCATTGACGTCGACCTATGGTATGTCGTCAAGAACGGCGTTCCCAAGGCTGGAGAAGGTGTCACTGCTGCTGATGTCAAGAAGTTCGTTCAACTGGACTCTACTGCCAAGAATATCATCTGTGGTCATCTGACCAAAGGACAGTATGGCCGTGTGAGTGCTTTGGAAACATCTAAGCTGGTCTAGGACTGGCTCTCCATGGTCAATGAAGGCGTCTCAACCCAGAGAGATCAGAGAATTAGTGTCCTTCGCAACCTCTTCAACCGCTTCAAGCAAAATGACAATGAGAATGTCCAGCCCACATTTGACCGACTCACTGACATCACAAATGAGCTTCAAGCCCTCGGCGCTACTGAGATCACCAAACATGAAGTCGTCAAGACACTACTGAGATCACTTGATAGTTCGTTTGACACCCTAGCCCTGATGATTCAAGAACGTCCTGATTTCAAGACACTCGATCCGTCTGACATACTTGAGAGGCTCAACACACATGAGTTTCAGCTTTCTGAGAAAAGATATATCTACGGTCCAAACTATGGGCAAACTCGTGCCTTGAAGGCAAAAGCTGTCTCCTCATCTAAAGAAGAATCTGACAGCAGTTCGGATGATCCTGAAGACATTGGAAGGGAACTTGCTATGCTTGTGAAGAAGTTCCAAAAATTCACCAAGAAGAAAGATTTCAGAAAGTCTTCCCGATCAAGCTCAAGGAATGATGAAGCTTCTGCTCACGACTACAAGAAGAAAACATGTCACAAGTGCAAGAAACCTGGCCACTTCATCTCTGAGTGTCCACAGTGGGACAATGAGAACAAAAAGAAGAAGAAGAGCAAGGAATATGACTCTGACGACAAGAAGAAGAACAAATACTCAAAGTCTTCTTCCAAGTCTTCCTCAAAGTCTTCATCACACAAGAAGAGCTCATCTGGCAAGGCAGGTGCGTTTGTTGGCAAGGAAATGGATTCAGAGGAGGAGTCCGCTTCTGAGGAGGCGGAGGTGGAGTCTGAGGAGGAGTCCGATTCAGGCATCGCAAGTCTGGCTACAGCATACGTTGCCAAGTCCATCTTCAACACTAAAGACAATGACTTCATCACCGACACCGATGCAAATGACAAGGAGTACTCCACCTCTACCTACTGCTTCATGGCATGCGGTGCCAAGGTAAACACACGCACTACTCACTATCAAACATCTAGTGACGATGACTCTGATTGTGGTTCAAAACCCCGCTACAAAACACTTGCTAAAATTGCAACTGAAAAACAGAAAGCTATGGAACATATTCAAAAACTGTTAGACAGAAGCGATGATCTGTTAGGTGCTGAAATGACTCGATCTGAATCCTTAGTTGAAGACATAAAAAATCTCCACTGACTACCTCCCTTCTTAGGACTTACCCACTGACTATCAGCAACGGGATAAATTATACCTGCCTCTAGAAGCTTTAGTATTTCTTTTCTTACCACTTCTTTCATCTTAGGATTTAACCGTCGTTGGTGATCAACAACCGGTTTAGCGTCTTTCTCTAATTTTATTTTGTGCTGGCATAGAGTGGGACTAATGCCCTTAAGATCATCAAGAGTATATCCAATAGCAGCATGGTGCTTCTTCAGAGTTTTCAATAATTTCTTTTCTTCATGATTTGAAAGGTTAGCACTAATAATAACAGGATATATCTCTTTCTCATCAAGATAAGCATATTTATGAGTATCAGGTAAAGGTTTAAGCTCAAACACGGGATCACCATTGGGTGGAGGAGGATCCCCTAAGATTTCTACAAGCAAGTTGTGTTTCAAAATAGGCCCCTGTTTAAAGAATACTTCATCTATTTCCCTTCTTTCATTCATAAACATATCATTTTCATGGTCTAGCAAATATTGTTCTAAAGGATCATTAGGAGGCACGGCAATAGAAGCAAGACCAATAATTTCAGCTTTACTAGGCAATTCTTTATCATGGGGTTGTCTACGAAATTCAGCAAAATTAAACTAATGAGACATATCCCCCAAACCAATAGTAACATCATCCTTTTTGCAATCTATCCTCGCATTAACAGTATTCAAGAAGGGTCTGCCAAATATAAGGGACAAAAGCTATCTTGTGGGGAACCTAGAACAAGAAAATCAGTAGGATATTTAACTTTCCCACACAAGACTTCAACATCTCTAACAATCGCAACTTGTGAAATAGTGTCTCTATTGGCAAGTTTAATTGTAACATCAATTTCCTCTATCTCAGCAGGTGCAATATCATGCATAATTTCTTTGTATAAGGAATGAGGTATTGCACTAGCACTAGCACCCGTATCACATAAGCCATGTGTAACGCCCCGAGACCGATGCTCCAGGTGTCTTCTAGTTGTTCGTTGTTGTTGCCTTGTCTTTTTCTTGCGTGTCGCATCTTTCCATGTCATCATCTGCATTGCATCATCATGTTTTCAAAACTTGCATTCGTCCAGGTTCCCCAGTTCCGTCTGTTGTCCATTCTGAGCCAAGTCACACTTGCACGCGCCCGCGGCACGTCCGAAATATTATTTTATAAGTGGCCGAAAAATGTTCTCGGAATGGGTGGAAAGTTGGCGTGTGGTCTTATTATAGTGTAGATAGACCGCCTATCAAGTTTCATCACATTTGGAGTCTGTTTGATGCCCCAACGGATAAATATAGCGGCATTATAGCCGGTCATACGTCGGACGTTTTCGGTCTCCGGAAACGGTTGCCGGATTGCTTTCCTCCTCTCTCTTCTCAGTCTAACCACACACTTGACCTCGTTTTCCTAACCCCTCCTTGCACAGTGCATCGAACCCCCTCGAGTGCACGTCTGGAGCTGTCCCGAACCCGACCTGAGCAGTCGTCACCATTGAACTCAGATCATCCCCTAACATCTATAAAGTATCATCGTTTTCTCGTTGGAGTCTTCCTAACCTATATTTTCTCAACCGCCCGATTATGACCGGAGGGTCCAACCTCAATTGTTTTTACCTATATATAGTCCACAGCCTACTAAATCAGATCAAACTCTAGTCTAAACCTACCCCTAGACCCTCCCCTAACCTCTCAGCCACCAGCCACCTACCCCCACTCCTCAATTTCCGAAGCCACCAACTCCCCCGCAGCCACTTGGTGCCTCCTCCACCACTAGCCGTCGTGGCCCGTGAAGCCCATCCGGGGCCCATCCAGGCCCGGATCTCTCCACCGTCGCCCGTACGCCGCATCGAGCTCCTCCCGCTCGATCTGGTGCGTCCCCGCGCCGGCCAAACCTCCACCTCCTCCTCCTCCTTACCTCGTCGCCGGCGAGCGCCGTCGTCGGACAAGCCGACCAGGCCAGTACCTCGCCACCTTGCTCTTTTCCCTGGCCGTCTTTTTCTCCTCCTCCCTCTATGTGATGCCCCAAAACCAGAGCTTCAGATGCCTTGCAGGGTTTCTGGGTTTCGTCGTGTGATTTGTTTGGTTCGTTGCATTCATCTTTGCACCATGTGCTTTGCATCATGTCATCATGCAACCCGTTTTAAAAGTCAACCAAATAAACCGTATGGATCTTCGATCCATTTAAATCAAGGGAATTCACATGGTGAGTTCTCTTTATAACATATATCCTCCTAGTATTATTAGGGAGCTATAAGTAATATTCCATTCTTTTGGAATCAACTAAAACATACTTGCATTTTCTCTCTTGCCACCTAATCCCTCTTTTCTATTCGAAACCCAATCACTAGCTTCTTTCCTTCGAATCGACCCATTCGTTGCTAGTGACATTTTCTGTCACATAAAAATGTTCATTCTTTCCCTATTAATCTTAAACCATGCCTACACCCTCCCGGTCAATTTGTAGCTCATTTGGGTTTGGTTGGTTGGGTTCAAAAATGGCTCAAGTTTGAATTAAATTCAAACTTGAATTATTTTTCTATCTCTAAAAATTGCCAAACCATTTTATTCTATTTGTGCAAAGTTCCAGCGCTCCAAGAATATTTTATTTTCTGAAATATTCTACCTCTAGCCCCTCTTTCTTTTCTCCACATATTTCTGTCGGAGGGAATTAAGAAAAGAAAGATCGGTTAAGAGAGAAGGAGTCCAGCAGAAGCCCCCTCGATCCAGCCCATTTTTGACTATCCTTCCCCGCAGCTGGGCCGGCCTCCTAGGCCTACCAAAGCCACTTCTCCCATAACCTAGCCTCGCCCGAAACCCCTTTGCCTCTTGATCCCCAGCGCCGCCGCCATCTCCCTCGCACGCATCTGGATCCCCATCTCCCTCGATCTCTCTTTCATGCACGCAGGCACATCCTCTCTTTCCCTCGACCCCCACGCTCCTCCCTCCTCTCGATCTCTCCCTCTCCCTCACTTTGTCGCCACCCGCAGAGAAAGGTAGAGGAGCTTCCCTGCCTTCTCCCTCCTCGCCGCACCTTGCCGCCGGCTGGCCACCAGCGAGATTCCGCGCCCGCCTCCCTTCTCCCACACCCGCCTTAGCCCCTCTGCTCACGGATCCCGTGCCTCCTTGTACCGCTCGAACCAGAACCCCGCGCCGTGGGCTGAAGCCGGCCATGGAGCCGCCACGATTCTCTTCCCTTCTACTCCGCCCCCTCCTCTGCTTTGCCTCCGCGTGCCAGGCCGAAGTTGTCCACTTCGCCTCTCACCGTCGCTCGATCTCGACCCCGCCAGCTACGCTCTTCGCTGCGACACGACCTTGCAGACTGGTCACCGGAGCAGTCCCGCCGGAGCAGCTCTTGTCCCGCGCGCTTCTCCTCCCGTTTCTCCTCGTCGCCACCAAGTATCTCGCCGCCGGTAGCAGCAGCAACTACTGCACCCTCTCGACGCGCCCCTGACCCTGCTTCTCCTTCGCACGACATGGCCTTGGCCCTCTGCTCCGCCCGTCACCTCTGCTGCCCTCCTCGACGTCCAGCTCGACTTCTCCGTGGGCCACAGATGTGTGCTGTAGCCTGCCTTGCTGCTGCCCACCCGAGGCCTCCTTGGTCTGGTTTTCAACTTGGTTTCGACCGGCAAGTTCGTCTTCACTGAACATCCACACGACCGCAACCGGGGCCTCGGTCTGCTACGTTTTGGACACACCGAGTTCCTCGAAGGCACCGATGCCTAGTATGTCTCAAGACCCGGATCGACAAGTACCACGACGTCTGGAGCCCTCGGATCTGCCAAGTTCGTCTACCCTCGTGTGTACCACTACCGTCGCCCCGAAACGTTGGAGTCATCAAGTACATCTTCGAACGAACGTGAACGACTACCATCGCAAGAACGGGACCGGCAAGTCGGAAGACCCCAAGTACCATGACACCGATGACACGAACATCTACGAAAACTCGTGCTACGATAAACATGTACCACTACCATCGTCGAGATCGCGAGAACCTCTACTGTCGACCCTAGAGCATGCGAGAACAACTACTTCCACTACAAATGTCCCGAGAACGCCTAATTCCCCCACACCGCATCGAACTCGAACCCATCCGATAACGCACGCTTTGAAGGTATAACCCCGAGACGACCGCCCATGAACGAACGCATGTGTGATGTATGAGATGCTTATACTTGCTCCAAGCTCGAATTGTCGGTGCACTTTGCCCCTCTTTTGCCTTGTCACCGTCGTCGACCCGTGGGAACCCGGCAACCGGGATCACCCCACCATCTTTTGCACGCTCCCGCCACACTTTCTTTTGCACCGACGTCTCAATGAGTTGTCGGAACCGGAACGTTGCCATGGCACCGTTTTGTTATCGTCGCCGTGGCACCCCTTTTGTTTCCGCCACCATGACAAATGCCTCATATCTTATCATGCCAACTTTTTCATAAATATTGCATAAAACTTGCACATGTCATCCGCATCATGATAACAACAATTAAAATGGTTTAAATTGTTGTTTGCTTTAATTTGCTAAACGCATACGGGGAGTTACCGTAATTGTTGTTGTTGCTTCCGGCCTCATTTAAAATGCCTAACTATGTATTCTACTCATGTTTCACCTCTTGCCATGTTTAACAACATTTAATATTGTTGAGTACCTAACCGGGAGTTAACTAAATGATTGATGTGGTGTTCCGTCAATATGCAACTCGTTGCATATTGGGCTCCACTTAATTTGTAGTTTTGCTTGTTACACTCTGCGATACCATGCATATTTAATCCGGACATGCATGATACTTGGTTGTGCATCATGCCATGTTTATGCAGTGGTTGTTTATTATGTTGTTTGCTTCTTTCCGGTGTTGCTTCTTCGGGTTAGTTCCGATAACGTCGCGTTTGTGAGGATCCGTGCGACTATGTCCGTTTGTCTTCTTCATGGACTTGTTTTTCTTCCTTGCGGGATCTTAGGCAAGATGACCATACCCTTGAAATCACTTCTATCTTTGCTTGCTAGATGCTCGCTCTTTTGCTATGCCTATGCTGCGATATCTACCACTTGCTTATCATGCCTCCTATATTGTTGAACCAAGCCTCTAACCCACCTTGTCCTAGCAAACCATTGTTTGGCTATGTTACCGCTTTGCTCAGCCCCTCTTATAGCGTTGTTAGTTGCAAGTGAAGATTGGAGCTTGTTCCATGTTTGGAACATGGATATTTTGTTGGGATATCACAATATCTCTTATTTAATTAATGCATCTATATACTTGGTAAAGGGTGGAAGGCTCGGCCTTATGCCCGGTGTTTTGTTCCACTCTTGCCGCCCTAGTTTCCGTCATATCGGTGTTATGTTCCCGGATTTTGCGTTCCTTACGCGGTTGGGTTATAATGGGAACCCCTTGACAGTTCGCCTTGAATAAAACTCCTCCAGCATGGCCCAACATTGGTTTTACCATTCGCCACCTAGCCTTTTCTTTCCCTTCGGTTCTGCAGACTCAAGGGTCATCTTTATTTTAAACCCCCGGGCCAGTGCTCCTCTGAGTGTTGGTCCAAACTGAGCGATGTCCGGAGCTACCAGGGGCAACTCTGGGCTGGCCCACCCGACGTCTGGCTCATCCGGTGTGCCCTGAGAACGAGATATGTGCAGCTCCTATCGGGATTTGTCGACACATCTGGGTGGTTTTGCTGGTCTTGTTTTACCATTGTCGAAATGTCTTGTAACCGAGATTCCGAGTCTGATCGGGTCTTCCCGCTAGAAGGAATATCCTTCGTTGACCGTGAGAGCTTGTGATGGGCTAAGTTGGGACACCCCTGCAGGGATTTGAACTTTTGAAAGCCGTGCCCACGGTTATGGGCAGATGGGAATTTGTTAATGTCCGGTTGTAGCAAACCTGAAGTTGATCTTAATTAAAATACATCAACCGCGTGTGTAACCGTGATGGTCTCTTCTCGGTGGAGTCCGGGAAGTGAACACGGTGTTGGAGTTATGTTTGACGTAGGTTGTTTTAGGATCACTTCTTGATCATAGTTGTTCGACCGTGCTTTTGCCTTCTCTTCTCGCTCTCATTTGCGTATGTTAGCCACCATATATGCTAGTCGCTTGTTGCAGCTCCACCTCATACTTTTACCCTTCCTATAAGCTTAAATAGTCTTGATCGCGAGGGTGTGAGATTGCTGAGTCCCCGTGACTCACAGATACTTCCAAAACCAGCTTGCAGATGCCGATGTTATCGAGCAGGTGACGCAACCAAGCTCAAGGAGGAGCTCGATGAATATCTTGTCCTTTGTGTTGTTTCATTCTAATTGATCAGTAGTGGAGCCCAGTTGGGGTCGATCGGGGATCTGTGTAGCATTTGGGGTAGTCTTCTTTTATTTTGGTTCCGTAGTCGGACCTTGATTGTATCTGGATGATGTAATGCTTTATTCATGTATTGTGTGAAGTGGCGATTGTAAGCCAACTATGTATCTCTTTCCCTTATTGAATTACATGGGTTGTTGTGAATATTACTCACTTGTGACATTGCTTTCAATGCGGTTATGCCTCTAAGTCGTGCTTCAACACGTGGGAGATATAGCCACGTCAAGGGCGTTACAAGTTGGTAATCAGAGCCTCCCCCGACCTTAGGAGCCCCCTGCTTGATCGAATCGTTGGCGTTGTTGAGTCTAGAAAAAAAATGTGAGTCATTTAGGATTATATATATCGGAGAGTTAGGAATTCTTTTTACTCCCCAGTCCCTTCATCGCTCTGGTAAGGCATCCTGTCGTAGAGTTTTGACTCTTCTCTTCTCAAATTTCACTAAAAAAATTTAGGATCACGCGGGTATCTTGGAATCGTTCCGATGGTTTTGTGACGAGAACATTGTTCTTGGTGCCTCCTGACATTTAGGGGTTGTGGCAGTGTCCCGGGGAGTTGAGCTCCGAGGTGTTGTCGTCACAATTTTATCGTTGCAGTTCTGGAATACCTGAGATTAGTTTCGCCGACATCGAAAATCTCTTTTATGCAGTTGTTGGTGAGATAACCTCGAGGCCACCCAGTACTGGGGCAGGAGTTCGAGAGTATTGCCATAACTTGTATAACGGATGCTTTTCGAAGGTTGAGTTAGACGATTTCCGAAGGTTTCTTGGTTATGTGTTGAAGGATGGATACAGCTGGATGTAGGATTTGTTAGTTTGGGTGAGATATTATGCTTCCCCTGTATCCCCAACACCTGATTGCATAACCGTAAAATTTCGGGAGTTTATAAGTGGGAATTCAAGTAGCTCTTAGGATATCTTTCCGACAGATGTATGATATGAAATTGGGGTTCAACGTCTAGTGGTCCGCCTATCCACGGTTGGTTTTACAATGGTCTCGTTGTGTCTTAAAGAGTCCTTGGCTATGCCGACTCGGGGACGCTTCGTATGTCATCTGCACTGCCTTGTACATGATGGTGTTGTATGATCGAGCCCGTGTAGGCCCCACCACGAAAACTTCGAACAAATCTCTATCATATGTTTGTTCTGGCTTATTCCGCAAGCCAATCCTTTGTTTTGTTTTGAGTTGTGGTATTCGAGTTGCTTCAATGTCAAGTGTTGATTCCATACCATTCCTAAGTGGTGTTCTCATATTTCTATGTGGATACTAATCCTTTTTTTGATTATCAAGATTGTCATGTCAATCCTTTCAACCGGCGTATTTCTCTTCAAGTGGATCCGATCATTTCAACATCAGCAAGATCAATTACCATTTCTTCTCAATGGTGTTTGTTTTCATCCGTCTTCAAGTTGCCTTTGTTTTCCCTCCCTCCCCCCCTTGTTTCTTCATGGACTCATATTTCTTAATCAAGTATCCATCTTATGGATGTGAAGTCTCTCCATTCTTTTCCGTCAATATTCTTACCCGGTGGTTCACATGAAGATCCTCTTCTAGTTCGTCATTCCTCATTCCTTTTTCTTCTCCGGTGGATTCAATTCAAGCTTTTGGTGTTGATCATATCCTTCCCTTGTTTCAGAAGTTTTATCATACCGGTGCACCTCATAATCATCCACTCCTCGCTATTCAATTATTCCGGAGTGTTGAAGATATCTCAAAGATTCGTGCTTACACTCTGTTTTCATTCAAGCTCTATCGAGGTTGTTATCTCATTCAAGCCATTTAATTCAACCGGTGCATTCTCTCTTTTAAATCATTTCAACAGTGTTTCTTTTGAGTGGTCCCTAACCCACAGGTCTTTTCCCAGGATCTTACCTGACTCTTCTTATTTTTTCGGAGCTTCTCAAATTCTTTTCTAAAGTTTGATGTAAGAATGATTTATCATTAGTCAAATGTCTTTCTCCAAGATCTTTCAAATTCATTTCACCATTGGCTCAACCTTTCCATTCTTCATTCCGGAGTGTCTAAACAATTCTTAGTGGTGGTTCTCGTCATCTGTCTCAACATGTGAAGACCGAAGAAGAGTTTTTTCCTCCATATCTTATCCGCTCTCTCAGAGATTCGTGATTCTAGCTTGTTGCCATCCTCTCATAATTATTTTGATCGTGAGAATTCTTTTCACCTATCCGGAGCAATTCAAGAGTCTTCTCAGTTTGTTATTCAGAGTCCATCAATTCAAGTTTATTCATTCTCAGCTGTCAGTTATCATTCTCCAATCTTACCGGTGCTTCATTCAAGTGATCTCTAATCAGTTCATGATACCTTCATTCTCATGTATCTAGATTGTCTCAAGTAACTTCGTTCATTTCACAATTCTTACCCGGTGATTCATCCCTTTACTTCATGCATTTTTCAATTCTACTGGTGACTCTTCCAAGATTCTTCTTCCTTCGTTATAATCTCAATTGACTCTTTCTTTCCAATCCTACCGGTGGTTTGTTTAAGACCTTCCCAAGTTTGCGCAATATCTATCTTAATCCTTTCTACGAGAATAAGTAGTATGCCAAGTCCGTTACTTGTCATCAATCTAAATTGGTGAAGGATACGCATAACATAATTCTTATTCTTGCTTCATCCAAATGATGGATTCTTTCTTCTGGAGTTTGTTCATGATGAGTAAATTCTCGGTTCAAGTGCTTCATACTTTCCCGGAGTTCCAAGATCTCTCAATTATATCACCACGAAGATTCATCTAAATCATTGCAAGGTTTCACCTTGTGTTTTCAATTTCTCTTTCCTTTCGTTTGATCATCCTTTTGTTACCGAAGTTCTTCATGGAGGCTCTACATGATGATTAATAAAGGATTTAATTCCTTCTCGAAGTGTTCATCGAGATTCTTTTCAGAGGAGTTCAAACATTCTTCATCTTGCATTCCAAATTGCAATTCTTTCTACCTTATCTTTTGGGAGGGTGATATGCCATTCTTAACAATTTTCTTTCATGTTTTTCATGATTCACAAGTTGTTCAGAATGAGATATTTTAAAGCCATCATTTTCTCTTTGTTCAGGAGATGCTTTGCAATCCATCAATCTCTTCATTGGAGTTATCTTGGGTTATATTTCACCTAAAGCTTTCCCTAAGGATTATGCTATGTATGGTGCTTATAAACGACCCTAGTTCTTCATTTATCCTCCCGGTGAAATAAGTTTCTCGTCTCCTTGTTGATATCTATCCAATCTATTTTCTCCGTAGTGGTATAATTTCGCCTCAATTTTGAGATGTATTCCATAAGCCCATATCAAGCTTATCCTTTCGTTGTTGATAATCCAACAAATCCGTTCTAGCATTTGTTGTAAGCGTGCTCTCTCAAGATCTTGTTTCCCTCCGTTCATTTCATTCCATTCTTTATTTCTTCCGGAGGCATTGTGATGTTGCTCTCTTCACTCATCATCTCGAATTGTGAGGATCGTGTTTTTTTTCATGCTTATCCTTTTAACCGGAGTGTCGTGTCCTCTTTTCAAGTATCCTCTCATCTTGCCAAGATCATGTTCAATTCCTTCCATTTACAGTCGGAATGCTGTCCAAATTATATCATTCTTATTCCTTCTCTATCTTGTGTTAACCGGAGGGTTGTCGTAATCGATTTTTTTTCTCGTTCCTTGTACATCTTGTTTCAACCGGAGTGCTTGCATGTACTTCTTGTCCATTGAAACCCTTTTCTTATGTCTGTCAACCTACAAGGTTCCCGTAATGTTCCTTGTTCCTCTTTTCTATTAGAGTGTTTTCAACTTTGGTCATCTTCGTTGTATTCTTTCTTTCAATTTGTTCAACCTCTCAAGGTTCGTGGTTTCACTCGTTTGTCCAAGAAGCAACTTAGTTTTACATGTTCTCTTCCTCTTCCGTTTTCCCTCCGGTGCCATCCTAGATCTCGGGACGAGATCCTCTCGTAGTGGTGGAGTGTTGTGATGCCCCAAAACCGGAGCTTCAGATGCCTTGTAGGGTTTCCGGGTTTCGTCGTGTGATTTGTTTGGTTCGTTGCATTCATCTTTGCATCATGTGCTTTGCATCATGTCATCATGCAACCCGTTTTAAAACTCAACCAAATAAACCGTATGGATCTTCGATCCATTTAAATCGAGGGAATTCACATGGTGAGTTCTCTTTATAACATATATCCTCCTAGTATTATTAGGGAGCTATAAGTAATATTCCATTCTTTTGGAATCAACCAAAACATACTTGCATTTTCTCTCTTGCCACCTAATCCCTCTTTTCTATTCGAAACCCAATCACTAGCTTCTTTCCTTCGAATCGACCCATTCATTGCTAGTGACATTTTCTGTCACATAAAAATGTTCTTTCTTTCCCTATTAATCTTAAACCATGCCTACACCCTCCCGGTCAATTTGCAGCTCATTTGGGTTTGGTTGGTTGGGTTCAAAAATGGCTCAAGTTTGAATTAAATTCAAACTTGAATTGTTTTTCTATCTCTAAAAATTGCCAAACCATTTTATTCTATTTGTGCAAAGTTCCAGCGCTCCAAGAATATTTTATTTTCTGAAATATTCTACCTCTAGCCCATCTTTCTTTTCTCCACATATTTTTGTCGGAGGGAATTAAGAAAAGAAAGATCGGTTAAGAGAGAAGGAGTCCAGCAGAAGCCCCCTCGATCCAGCCCATTTTTGACTATCCTTCCCCGCAGCTGGGCCGGCCTCCCAGGCCCACCAAAGCCACTTCTCCCATAACCTAGCCTCGCCCGAAACCCCTCTGCCTCTCGATCCCCAGCGCCCCCGCCATCTCCCTCGCACGCATCCGGATACCCATCTCCCTCGATCTCTCTTTCACGCACGCAGGTGCATCCTCTCTTTTCCTTGACCCCCACGCTCCTCCCTCCTCTCGATCTCTCCCTCTCCCTCACTCTTGTCACCACCCGCAGAGAAAGGGAGAGGAGCTTCCCTGCCTTCTCCCTCCTCGCCGCACCTTGCCGCCGGCCGGCCACCAGCGAGATTCCGCGCCCGCCTCCCTTCTCCCAAACCCGCCTTAGCCCCTCTGCTCACGGATCTCGTGCCTCCTTGCACCGCTCGAACCAGAACCCCGCGCCGTGGGCTGAAGCCGGCAATGGAGCCGCCATGATTCTCTTCCCTTCTGCTCCGCCCCCTCCTCTGCTTTGCCTCCACGTGCCAGGCCGAAGTTGTCCACTTCGCCTCTCACCGTCGCTCGACCTCGACCCCGTCAGCTACGCTCTTCGCTGCGACACGACCTTGCAGACTGGTCACCGGAGTAGTCCCGTCGGAGCAGCTCTTGTCCCGCGCGCTTCTCCTCCCGTTTCTCCTCGTCGCCACCAAGTATCTCGCCGCCGGTAGCAGCAGCAACTACTGCACCCTCTCGACGCGCCCCTGGCCCTGCTTCTCCTTCGCACGACATGGCCTTGGCCCTTTGCTCCACCCGTCGCCTCTGCTGCCCTCCTCGACGTCCAGCTCGACCTCTCCGTGGGCCACGGATGTGTGTTGCAGCCTGCCTTGCTGCTGCCCACCCGAGGCCTCCTTGGTCTGGTTTTCAACTTGGTTTCAACCGGCAAGTTCGTCTTCACTGAACGTCCACACGACCGCAACCGGGGCCTCATTCTGCTACGTTTTGGACACACCGAGTTCCTTGAAGGCACCGATGCCTAGTATGTCTCAAGACCCGGATCGACAGGTACCACGACGTCCGGAGCCCTCAGATCTGCCAAGTTCGTCTACCCTCGTGTGTACCACTACCGTCGCCCCGAAGACGTTGGAGTCATCAAGTACCTCTCTGAACGAACGTGAACGACTACCATCGCAAGAACGGGACCGGCAAGTCCGAAGACCCCAAGTACCATGACACCGATGACATGAACATCTACGAAAACTCGTGCTACAATAAACATGTACCACTACCGTCATCGAGATCGTGAGAACCTCTACTGTCGACCCTAGAGCATGCGAGAACGACTACTTCCACTGCAAACGTCCCGAGAACGTCTACTTCCCCTACACCGCATCAAACTCGAACCCATCCGATAACGCACGCTTTGAAGGTATAACCCCGAGACGACCGCCCGTGAACGAATGCATGTGTGATGTATGAGATGCTTGTGCTTGCTCCAAGCTTGAATTGTCGGTGCATGTTGCCCCTCTTTTGCCTTGTCACCGTCGTCGACCCGTGGGAACCCGACAACCGGGATCACCCCACCATCTTTTGCACGCTCCCGCCACACTTTCTTTTGCACCGACGTCTCAATGAGTTGTCGGAACCGGAACGTTGCCGTGGCACCGTTTCATTATCGTCGCCGTGGCACCCCTTTTGTTTCCACCACCATGACAAATGCCTCATATCTTATCATGCCAACTTTTTCATAAATATTGCATAAAACTTGCACATGTCATCCGCATCATGATAACAACAATTAAAATGGTTTAAATTGTTGTTTGCTTTAATTTGCTAAACGCATACGAGGAGTTACCAGAATTGTTGTTGTTGCTTCCGGCCTCATTTAAAATGCCTAACTATGTATTCTACTCATGTTTCACCTCTTGCCATGTTTAACAACATTTAATATTGTTGAGTACCTAACCGGGAGCGAACTAAATGATTGATGTGGTGTTACGTCAATATGCAACTCGTTGCATATTGGGCTCCACTTAATTTTTTGTTTTGCTTGTTGCACTCTGCGATGCCATGCATATTTAATCCGGACATGCATCATACTTGGTTGTGCATCATGCCATGTTTATGCGGTGGTTGTTTATTATGTTGTTTGCTTCTTTCCGGTGTTGCTTCTTCGGGTTAGTTCCGATAACGTCGCGTTTGTGAGGATCCGTTCGACTACGTCCGTTTGTCTTCTTCATGTACTTGTTCTTCTTCCTTGCGAGATCTTAGGCAAGATGACCATACCCTCGAAATCACTTCTATCTTTGCTTGCTAGATGCTCGCTCTTTTGCTATGCCTATGCTGCGATACCTACCACTTGCTTATCATGCCTCCTATATTGTTGAACCAAGCCTCTAAGCCACCTTGTCCTAGCAAACCGTTGTTTGGCTATGTTACCGCGTTGCTCAGCCCCTCTTATAGCGTTGTTAGCTGCAGGTGAAGATTGGAGCTTGTTCCATGTTTGGAACATGGATATTTTGTTGGGATATCACAATATCTCTTATTTAATTAATGCATCTATATACTTGGTAAAGGGTGGAAGGCTCGGCCTTATGCCCGGTGTTTTGTTCCACTCTTGCCGCCCTAGTTTCCGTCATATCGGTGTTATATTCCCGGATTTTGTGTTCCTTACGCGGTTAGGTTATAATGGGAACCCCTTAACAGTTCGCCTTGAATAAAACTCCTCCAGCATGGCCCAACATTGGTTTTACCATTCGCCACCAAGCCTTTTCTTTCCCTTGGGTTCTGCAGACTCAAGGGTCGTCTTTATTTTAAACCCCCGGGCCAGTGCTCCTCTGAGTGTTGGTCCAAACTGAGCGATGTCCGGAGCTACCAGGGGCAACTCTGGGCTGGCCCACCCGACGTCTGGCTCATCCGGTGTGCCCTGAGAACGAGATATGTGCAGCTCCTATCGGGATTTGTCGGCACATCTGGGTGGCTTTGCTGGTCTTGTTTTACCATTGTCGAAATGTCTTGTAACCGGGATTCCGAGTCTGATCGGGTCTTCCCGCTAGAAGGAATATCCTTCGTTGACCGTGAGAGCTTGTGATGGGCTAAGTTGGGACACCCCTGCAGGGATTTGAACTTTCAAAAGCCGTGCCCACGGTTATGGGCAGATGGGAATTTGTTAATGTCCGGTTGTAGAAAACCTGAAGTTGATTTTAATTAAAATACATCAACCGCTTGTGTAACCGTGATGGTCTCTTCTCGCGGAGTCCGGGAAGTGAACACGGTGTTGGAGTTATGTTTGACGTAGGTTGTTTTAGGATCACTTCTTGATCATAGTTGTTCGACCGTGCTTTTGCCTTCTCTTCTCGCTCTCATTTGCGTATGTGAGCCACCATATATGCTAGTCGCTTGTTGCAGCTCCACCTCATACTTTTACCCTTCCTATAAGCTTAAATAGTCTTGATCGCGAGGGTGTGAGATTGCTGAGTCCCCGTGACTCACAGATACTTCCAAAACCAGCTTGCAGATGCCGACGTTACCGAGCAGGTGACGCAACCAAGCTCAAGGAGGAGCTCGATGAATATCTTGTCCTTTGTGTTGTTTTATTCTAATTGATCAGTAGTGGAGCCCAGTTGGGGTCGATCGGGGATCTGTGTAGCATTTGGGGTAGTCTTCTTTTATGTTGGTTCCGTAGTCGGACCTTGATTGTATCTGGATGATGTAATGCTTTATTCATGTATTGTGTGAAGTGGCGATTGTAAGCCAACTATGTATCTCTTTCCCTTATTGTATTACATGGGTTGTTGTGAAGATTACCTCACTTGCAACATTGCTTTCAATGCGGTTATGCCTCTAAGTCATGCTTCAACATGTGGGAGATATAGCCGCATCGAGGGCGTTACACTCTAACCTCTCTCTCTCTCCCGCCATGTTCAAGGTTTCCCCTGGCCGCCGGATCTGGGTGTTGCCGCCGTCGTCCTTCCCGTTTCTGGCCTCCCCTGCCTCTGCCTCGCCCGGATCAGGTGGATCCAGCGAGCTCTTCACTGCCGTGGTCCACATCGAGCTCATGATCGGTCCCTGCTGCAGGTACGAGTCGAGGACGAGCCAGCCGCGCCTCCTACCCGCGTTGACCCAGGCCGCGCCAGGCCCAGATCCCGCCAGCGCCCGCCAGTGCCTGGGCCTCTTTTGCCTCGCGTTGACCTCGCCCTACCTCCGCTTCGATCTGCCTGCGAGGCCCAGCGTCGCGCCAGTCCAGCCTGCATCCCCACCGACCGGGCGAGGCCCGGCTCGCGCTGGCCCAGGGGCCACGCCGGTGAGCAGCCGCCCAGATCCCTGTGCACTTCAGGGCCTGCTAGTTTCGGCCCGGCTGTGTTTTTTTGCATTCTTCGATTTTGTCCAATTTTCCAGAGTTGGCAGTTTTGCAGAAAAGCCCTCATACTTCATGCATATCATATCTCACAAACCGTGCATCACATGTAAATAAGTTATATATGTAAAATGCTTAGTATTTTGCGTAGATTAATAATTTGCCACTTTCATGCATGTTCAAAATGTTTAAACTTGTTGTTTGTTTAATTTTGCTTAATTGCCATGCTAAAATGCTTTAATTCATAACTAAATAACCGTAGGTCCAATTTTAATAAACTTTATATGTAAATGGGGTAGAAAAATTCCTAGTTTAACATGGTGTATTTACTTTGCATGTTTAATAACTCTAAAATTATGTTTAGGGCAGAACAGTACCAACTCTAAAATTTGCATGTGGGGGTTTACCGGAATCGTTGTTTGATGTTTCCGGCCTGTTTTAAACTTGCCTAGTTAGGTAGTTCTATTGTGCTTCATCTCTTGCCATGTTTAACAACATTTAATATTGTTGATTACATAAACAGGAGAGAACTAAATAAGTCATGTGGTGTTTCGTCAATATGCAACTCGTTGCATATTGAGCTCCACTTAACTTGTAGTGTTGTTTGTTGCACTTTGCCATGCCATGCTTCATTAAACCGGACATGCATCATACTTGTTTGCGCATCATGCCATGCTTATGTGGTGGTTGTTTAGTATGTTGTTTGCTTCTTTCCGGTGTTGCTTTTTCGGGTTTGTTCCGATAACGTCGCGTTTGTGAGGATTTGTTCGACTCTGTCCGTGTGTCTTCTTCATGGACTCGTTCTTCTTCCTTGCGGGATCTCAGGCAAGATGACCATACCCTCGAAATCACTTCTATCTTTGCTTGCTAGTTGCCCGCTCTATTGCTATGCCACGATACCTACCACTTGCTATATCATGGCTCCCATATTGCCATGTCAAGCCTGTAACCCACATTCCTAGCAAACCGTTGTTTGGCTATGTTACCGCTTTGCTCAGCCCCTCTTATAGCGTTGCTAGTTGCAGGTGAAGATGAAGTTTGTTCCATGTTGGAACATGGATATGTTGGGATATCACAATATCTCTTATTTAATTAATGCATCTATATACTTGGTAAAGGGTGGAAGGCTCGGCCTTATGCCTGGTGTTTTGTTCCACTCTTGCCACCCTAGTTTCCGTCATACCAGTGTTATGTTCCTTGATTTTGCGTTCCTTGCGTGGTTGGGGGAATGGGACCCCCTTGACAGTTTGCTTTGCATAAAACTCCTCCAGCAAGGCCCAACCTTGGTTTTACCATTTGCCACCTAAGCCTTTTTCCCTCGGGTTTCCGGAGCCCCAGGGTCATCTTTATTTTAAACCCCCGGGCCAGTGCTCCTCTGAGTGTTGGTCCAAACTAGAGCACCGTGCGGGGCCGTCCCTTGGCAACTTGGGTTACGTTGGCTCCCATATGCTTAGCTTATCCAGTGTGCCCTAAGAACGAGATATGTGCAGCTCCTATCGGGATTTGTCGGCACATTTGGGCGGCTTTGTTGGTCTTGTTTTACCATTGTCGAAATGTCTTGTTACCAGAATTCCAAGTCTAATCGGGTCTTCCTGGGAGAAGGAATATCCTTTGTTGACCGTGAGAGCTTGTCATGGGCTAAGTTGGGACACCCCTACAGGGTTTGAACTTTCGAAAGCCATGCCCGCGGTTATGGGCAGATAGGAATTTGTTAATATCCGGTTGTAGAGAACTTGACACTTAACTTAATTAAAATGCATCAACCGCGTGTGTAGCCGTGATGGTCTCTTTTCGGCAGAGTCCGGGAAGTGAACACGGTTATTGTGTTATGCTTGAACGTAAGTAGTTTCAAGATCACTTCTTGATCACTTCTAGTTCACGACTGTTGCATTGCTTCTCTTCTCACTCTTATTTGCATATGTTAGCCACCATATATGCTTAGTGCTTGCTGCATCTCCACCTCACTACCCTTTCCTACCCATAAGCTTAAATACTCTTGATCTCGAGGGTGTGAGATTGCTGAGTCCTCGTGGCTCACAGATACTTCCAAACAGTTGCAGGTGCCGATGATACCAGTGCAGGTGATGCAACTAAGCTCAGATGGGAGCTCGATGAAGGTCGTGTTCGTTGTGTTGTTTCGTTTCCAGTTGATCAGTAGTGGAGCCTAGTCGGGGCGATCGGGGGACCTAGCATTTGGGGTTGTCTTTCTTTATTTGGTTCCGTAGTCGGACCTTGTTTGTATTCTGGATGATGTAATGCTATATTTACGTGTTGTGTGAAGTGGCGATTGTAAGCCAACTCTTTATCCCTTTCTTATTCAGTACATGGGATGTGTAAAGATTACCCCTCTTGCGACATGCCTACTATGCGGTTATGCCTCTAAGTTGTGCTCCAACATGTGGGAGATATAGCCGCATTGTGGGTGTCACAAGATGGTAATCAGAGCCTTCCCCGACTTAGGATCCCCCTGCTTGATCGAATCGCTGACGTTGTTGAGTCTAGAAAATGTTTTGAGTCTTATAGGATTATATATATATCAGAGAGTAGGATTCTTTTTACTCCTCAGTCCCTTCGTCGCTCTGGTGAGGCCTCCTAACGTAGAGTTTTGACTCTTCTCTCCTCAAATTTCACGAATTTTTTTTTAGGATCACGCGGGTATCTTGGAATCGTTCCGATGTTTTTGTGACGAGAACGTTGTTCTTGGTGCCTCCTGACATTTAGGGGTTGTGGCAGTGTCCCAGGGAGTTGGGCTCCGAGGTGTTGTGGTCACAATTTTTACCGTTGCAGTTCTGGAATACCTGAGTTTTGCCGACATCGAAAATCTGTTTTATGGAGTTGTTGGTGAGATAACCTCGACGCCACCCAGTACTGGGGCGGGTGTTCGGGAGTATCACCATAACTCGTATAACGAATGCTTTTCGAAGGTTGAGGTACACGATTTCTGAAGGTTTCTTGGTTATGTGTTGAAGGATGGATATAGCTGGATGTAGGATTTGTTAGTTTTGGGTGAGATATTATGCTTCCCCTGTATCCCCAACACCTGATTGCATAACCAGAAAGTTTCGGGAGTTTATAAGTGGGAATTCAAGTAGCTCGTAGGATATCTTTCCAACAGACACATCATAAGATATGGGATCTATCATATGTTTCTTTTCAGCTTATTCTGCAAGCCAAAACCTTTGTTTTGTTTTAAGTTGTGGTATTCGAGTTGCTTCGATGTCAAGTGTTGATTCCATACCTTTCCTAAGCAGTGTTCTCATATATCTATGTGGATGCTAATCCTTCATGATAATCGAGATTGTCATGTCAATTCTTTCCAACGGTGTGTTTTCTCTTCAAGTGGATCCGATAATTTTAACATCCGCAAGATCACCTCTCATTTTTCCCAACGTTGTTTGTTTCATCCGTCCCCAAGTTGCCTTTGTTTTTCCCACCCTCCCACCCTTTTTCTGTAGGGACTGATATATCTTAATCAAGTATCCATCTTATTAATGGGAAGCCTCTCCATTCTTTTCTACCAATGTTCTTATCCGGTGATTCTCAAGAAGATGCTAACGGAGCTTCAAGTTCATCATTCTTCGTTATTTTTCTTCTTCGGTGGATCCAATTCAAGCTTTGTTGATCATATCCTTTTCCTCGTTTCAAATACCTTCTCATGCCGGTGCACCTCATAATCATTCACTTCTCGCTATTCATTTGTTCCGGAGTGTTGAGGATGTCTTAGAAGATTCATGTTTTCATTCTTCATCAGTTCAATTTATTTGGAGATTATTATCTCATTCAAGTTATTCAATTCAACCGGTGCAATCTCTCTTCAAAAACATTTCAATAGTGTTTCTCTTGAGTGGGCCCTAACCCACAGGTCTTTTCCCAGGATCTTACCTGAATCTTCTATTTTCTCGGAGTTATTCTCAAATTTATTTATAAGTTTGACGTAAGAATGAATTATCATCAGTCATATGTATTTCTCCAAGATCTATCAAATTCTTTTCATCGTTAGCTCAACCTTTCTATTTGTCATCCCGGAGTGTCTAAACAATTCTTAGTGGTGGTTCTCGTTAGCATTCTCAATATTTGAAGACCGAAGAAGATTTTCTCTTAAATCTTGCTTCGTTCTCTTCAAGACGCGTAGTTCAAGCTTGATGCCATCCTCTCATAGTTGTTTTCGATTGTGAGAATTCTTTTCACCCATTCAGAGCAATTCAAGAGTCTTTCAGTTTGATTCTCCGAAGGCCGTCATTTCGGGACTATTCATTCCAGCTTTCAGCTCTCGTTCTCCAAATCTTACCGGTGCATCATTCAAATATCCTCTAATCAGCTCGTGATGTCTTCGTTCTCATGTATCTAAATTCCCTCAAGTATCATCTTTCGTTTTCCAGTTCTCCCCGGCGAATTGTGCCTTTGCTACTTTCATTTTCAATTCTTACGGCGGTTCATTCATGATTTCTCTTCCTTCGTTATCATATCAATTCATTCGTTGTTTAATCCTACCGGTGGATCCATCAAGACATTCTCAAGTTTGCGCCATATTTATCTTAATCCTTTCTACGACAATAAGTAGTATGCCAAATACGTCTTGTCATCAATTTAAATTGGTGAAGGATACGCATAACATAATTCTTATTCTTGTTTAATCCAAGTGATCTAGTTTCTTCTTTCTAGAGTTCTACATCATGTCACATTTCTTGATTCGAGATGCTTCATCTTTTCTTTTCCGGAGTTCCAAGTTTTTTTCCGCATTATCTCGTCGTGAAGCTTCGTCTAATCATTGCAAGGCTTCTCCCGGAGTTCTTATCAACTTATCTTCTTTTTGATCATTCTTTTATTACCGAAGTTCTTCATGGAGGTTCTACATGGTGGTTCATCAAGGATTTAATTCCTTCTTGAAGTGTTCATCGAGATTCTTTTCGGAGGAGCTCGAGTATTCTTCATCTTGCATTACGAAGTGCAATTCGTTCTACCTTATCTTTTGAGGTGGTGTTAAGTCATTTTTGACAATTGCTTGGTGTTTCATGATTCACAAGTTGTCTGGGATGACATATTGTAAACCCATCATTTTCAATTCATTCATGAGATCCTTTGCAATCCATCAATCTATTCATTCGAGTTATCTTGGGATACATTTCACCTAAAGCTTTCCCTAAGGATTGTTGCTAATTATGGTGCTTATAAATGACCCAAGTTCTTCATTTATCCTTCCGGTGAGATAAGCTTCTCATCTCCTTGTCGATGTCAATTCAATCTTTTTCCCGTGAGTGGCAGGGTGTCACCTCAAAATTTTGAGAAGTTTTCCATAAGCCCACTACAAGATTATTCGTTTCATTGTTGGTTTTACAACAACTCCCTTATAATTTTCTTGGAAGGGTGTTCTGCAACCTCATTTGTGGCAGAAGTTGTCATTTTTCTTCTCAATTATTTCCTTGCCAACGATTCAACTTCTATTCTTTCGTTCCAGAGGCATTGTGATGTCGCTCTCTTCACCCATCATCCCATTTTTGTCAAAGATCATGTTCTTTCCTTTTTCTTATCCATTCAACCGGAGTGTCGTGTCCTTCATTCAAGTCCTTCCATCTTATCAAGTTTTGCCTACCTTCTCAACCGGAGTGCTGTCTGAAATCTTTCTTACCCCTTGTGCCATTCTTTCAATAGTTCCGGAGGCAGTGTGTTGTTAATCTCATCAAGTATCCTCTCATGTTTTCAAATTCATGTTGAATTTTTTCCATTCAGTCAGAGTGCTGTCCAAATTATATCATTCTTTTTCCTTCTCTATCTTGTTTTAACCAGAGTGTTGTGGCTATTATTCCTCTTCTAACTGGACTCTCATCCAAGTGCTTTCATTTTGCCAAGTTCATATTTTTGCCTTCCATTTCTTACTGGAGTGTTGTCGTAATTGATCTTTATCATTCCTTGTACATCGCGTTTCAACTGGAGTGCTTGCATGTACTTATTATCCATTGTAACCGTTTTCTTATGTCTTTCAACCTACAAGGTTCTAGTAATGTTCCTTGTTCCTTTTTTTCTAACGGAGTTTTTCAACTTCGTTCATCTTCATTGTATTCTTTCTTTCAATTGTTTACCCTCTCAAGGTTTGTGGTTTCACTCATTTGTCCAAGAAGAAACTTAGTTTTACCTCTTCTCTTCCTCTTCTGTTTCCCTCCGGTACCATCCTAGATCTCCGGACGAGATCCTCTTGTAGTGGTGGAGTGTTGTAACGCCCCGAGACCGATGTGCCAGGTGTCTTCCAGTTGTTTGTTGTTGTTGCCTTGTATTTTGCTTACGTGTCGCATCTTGCCATGTCATCATCCGCATTGCATCATCATGTTTTCAAAACTTGCATTCGTCCGGGTTCCCTAGTTTCGTCTGTTGTCCGTTCTGAGCCCAGTCACACTTGCACGCGCCCGCGGCACGTCCGAAATATTATTTTATAAGTGGCTGAAAAATTTTCTCGGAATGGGTTGAAAGTTGGCGTGCGGTCTTATTATAGTGTAGATAGACCGCCTGTCAAGTTTCATCGCATTTGGAGTCTGTTTGATGCCCCAGTGGATAAATATAGCGGCATTATAGCCGGTCATACGTCGGATGTTTTCGATCTCCAGAAACGGTTGCCGGGTTGCTTTCCTCCTCTCTCTTCTCAGTCTAACCACACACTTGACCTCGTTCACCTAACCCCTCCTTGCACAGTGCATCGAACCCCCTCGAGTGCACGTCCGGAGCTGTCCCGAACCCGACCCGAGCAGTCGTCACCGTTGAACTCGGATCATCCCCTAACATCTATAAAGTATCATCATTTTCTCGTTGGAGTCTTCCTAACCTATATTTTCTCAACCACCCGATTACGATCGGAGAGTTCAACCTCAATTGTTTTTACCTATATATAGTCCACCGCCTACTAAATCAGATCAAACCCTAGTCTAAACCTACCCCTAGACCCTCCCCTAACCTCTCAGCCGCCAGCCACCTACCCCCACTCCTCAATTTCTGAAGCTAGATCTCCCCCACGGCCACTTGGCGCCTCCTCCGCCACCAGCCGCCGTGGCCCGTGAAGCCCATCTGGGGCCCGTCCAGGTCCGGATCTCTCCACCGTCGCCCGTACGCCGCATCGAGCTCCCCTCGCTCGATCTGGTGCGTCCCCGCGCCGGCCGATCCTCCACCTCCTCCTCCTTACCTCGTCGCCAGCGAGCGCCATTGTCGGACAAGCCGACCAGACCAGTACCCCGCCGCCCTGCTCTTTTCCCTGGCCGTCTTTTTCTCCTCCTCCCTCTAACCTCTCTCTCCCCCTCCATGTTCAAGGTTTCCCCTGGCCGCCGGATCTGGGTGTCGCCGCCGTCGTCCTGCCCGTTTCTGGCCTCCCCTGCCTCTGCCTCGCCCGGATTAGGTGGATCCGGCGAGCTCTTCGCCGCCATTGTGCGCATCGAGCTCCTGTTCGGTCCCTACTGCAAGAACGAGTCGAGGACGAGGCAGCTGCGCCTCCTACTCACGTTGACCCACGCCGCGCCAGGCCCAGATCCCGCCAGTACCTGCCAGTGCCTGGGCCTCTTTTGCCTCGCGTTGACCTCGCCATCTCTCCGCTTCGATCTGCCTGCGAGGCCCAACGTCGCGCTAGTCCAGCCTGCATCCCCACCGACCGGGCTAGGCCCAGCTCGCACCGGCCGAGTGGCCACGCTGGTGAGCAGCCGCCTAGATCCTTGTGCACTTCTGGGCCTGCTAGTTTCGGCCCTGCTGTGTTTTTTTCCGTTCTTTGATTTTGTCCAATTATCCAGAGTTGGCAGTTTTGCAGAAAAGCCCTCATAGTTCATGCATATCATATCTCACAAACCGTGCATCACATGTAAATAAGTTATATATGTAAAATGCTTAGAATTTTGCGTAGATTAATAATTTGCCACTTTCATGCATGTTTAAAATGTTTAAACTTGCTGTTTGTTTAATTTTGCTTAATTGCCATGCTAAAATTCTTTAATTCATAACTAAATAACCATAGCTCCAATTTTAATAAACTTTATATGTAAATGGGTAGAAAAATGCCTAGTTTAACATGGTGTATTTCCCTTGCATGTTTAGTAAATCTAAAATTATATTTAGGGCAGAACAGTACCAACTCTAAAATTTGCATGTGGGAGTTTACCGGAATCGTTGTTTGATATTTTCGGCCTCTTTTAAACTTGCCTAGTTAGGTAGTTCTATTATGCTTCATCTCTTGCCATGTTTAACAATATTTAGTATTGTTGAGTACATAAACGGGAGAGAACTAAATAATTCATGTGGTGTTTCGTCAATATGCAACTCGTTGCATATTGAGCTCCACTTAACTTGTAGTGTTGTTTGTTGCACTTTGCCATGCCATGCTTCATTAAACTGGACATGCATCATACTTGTTTGCGCATCATGCCATGCTTATGTGGTGGTTGTTTACCATGTTATTGCTTCTTTCCGGTGTTGCTTCTTCGGGTTGGTTCCGATAACGTCGCGTTTGTGAGGATTTGTTCGACTCTGTCCGTGTGTCTTCTTCATGGACTCGTTCTTCTTCCTTGCGGGATCTCAGGCAAGATGACCATACCCTCGAAATCACTTCTATCTTTGCTTGCTAGTTGCCCGCTCTATTGCTATGCCACGATACTACCAATTGCTATATCATGCCTCCCATATTACCATGTCAAGCCTGTAACCCACCTTTCCTAGCAAACCGTTGTTTGGCTATGTTACCGCTTTGCTCAGCCCCTCTTATAGCGTTGCTAGTTGCAGGTGAAGATGAAGTTTGTTCCATGTTGGTACATGGATAAGTTGGGATATCACAATATCTCTCATTTAATTAATGCATCTATATACTTGGTAAAGGGTGGAAGGCTCGACCTTATGCCTAGTGTTTTGTTCCACTCTTGCCGCCCTAGTTTCCGTCATACCGGTGTTATGTTCCTTGATTTTGTGTTCCTTACGCAGTTGGCGGAATGGGACCCCCTTGACAGTTCGCTTTGAATAAAACTCCTCCAGCAAGGCCCAACCTTGGTTTTACCATTTTCCACCTAAGCCTTTTTCCCTCAGGTTTCCGGAGCCCGAGGGTCATCTTTATTTTAAATCCCCGGGCCAGTGCTCCTCTGAGTGTTGGTCCAAACTAGAGCACCGTGCGGGTCCGTCCGTTGGAAACTTGGGTTACGTTGGCTCCCATACGCTTAGCTTATCCGGTGTGCCCTGAGAACGAGATATGTGCAGCTCCTATCGGGATTTGTTGGCACATTCGGGCGGCTTTGTTGTCTTGTTTTACCATTGTCGAAATGTCTTGTAACCGAGATTCCGAGTCTGATCGGGTCTTCCTGGGAGAAGGAATATCCTTCGTTGACCATGAGAGCTTGTGATGGGCTAAGTTGGGACACCCCTGCAGGGTTTGAACTTTCGAAAGCCGTGCCCGCGGTTATGGGCAGATGGGAATTTGTTAATATCCAGTTGTAGATAACTTGACACTTAACTTAATTAAAATGCATCAACCGCGTGTGTAGCCATGATGGTCTCTTTTCGGTGGAGTCCGGGAAGTGAACACGGTTCTTGTGTTATGCTTGAACGTAAGTAGTTTCAGGATCACTTCTTGATCACTTCTAGTTCACGACCGTTGCATTGCTTGTCTTCTCGCTCTTATTTGCGTATGTTAGCCACCATATATGCTTAGTGCTTGCTGCAGCTCCACCTCACTACCCTTTCCTACCCATAAGCTTAAATTGTCTTGATCTCGAGGGTGTGAGATTGCCGAGTCCTCGTGACTCACAGATACTTCCAAACAGTTGCAGGTGCCGATGATACCAGTGCAGGTGACGCAACTGAGCTCAGATGGGAGCTCGATGAAGGCCGTGTTCATTGTGTTGTTCTGTTTCCAGTTGATCAGTAGTGGAGCCCAGTCGGGGCGATCGGGGGATCTAGCATTTGGGGTTGTCTTTATTTATTTGGTTCCGTAGTCGGACCTTGTTTGTATTCTGGATGATGTAATGCTATATATGTATTGTGTGAAGTGGCGATTGTAAGCCAACTCTTTATCCCTTTCTTATTCAGTACATGGGATGTGTAAAGAATACCCCTCTTGTGACATGCCTATTATGCGGTTATGCCTCTAAGTCGTGCTCCGACACGTGGGAGATATAGCCGCATCATGGGTGTTACACCATGATAGCAATGATCTCCCATTTTAACAGAAATAACAGGCATGCCTACAACAGGTCTATGTTTATTTCTAGTATCAGGTCTAGCAATTCTAGCCGCTTCATCACAGAAGTAAATAATATGCCTATCAATATTATCAGCCAAGAGATCTTTAACCATAGCAATACTAGGTTCAACTTTAATTTGCTCAGGGGGTGTAGGTGTTCTAGTATTACTCTTCCGAACCACAGTTGAAGCTTTAGCATGATCCTTTATTCTATCAAGGAAAGGTGGTTTCTCAATATAAGTAGTAGGAACAACAGAATCATTATAGGTGATAGTCTTTTCTTCAACTTTAATAGGTGCACCTACTTTTACTTCAATGGAAGGATTATATTTAAACCACTTCTCCTTAGGGAGATCAACATGAGTATAAAAGGATTCACAGAAAGAAGCTACTATCTCAGAGTCAAGTCCATATTTAGTGCTAAATTCACAGAAGCCATCGCGTATCCATAAAAGATTTAACACAATCAAACTTAGGTGTTATACCTGACTCCTTACCTTTGTCGAGATCCCAATCTTCAGAGTTGCGTTTAATTCTTTTCAATAAATCCCATTTGAATTCAGTAGTCTTCATCATAAAAGAGCCAGTACAAGAAGTATCGAGCATGGAGCGATTATCGAGAGAAAGCCGAGCATAAAAATTTTGAATAATAATTTCTCTTGAGAGCTCATGATTGGGGCATGAATATAATATTGAATTAAGACTCCTCCAAGCTTGAGCGATGCTTTCTTCTTCGCAAGGCCAAAAATTATATATATAATTACGATCACGATGAACAAGATGCATAGGATAAAACTTCTGATTAAATTCCAATTTCAATCGGTTGTAGTTCCATGATCCCATATCATCACATAGCCTATACCATGTCAATGCCTTTCCCTTCAAACATAAAGGGAAGACCTTATTCTTGATAACATCCTCAGGCATACCTGCAAGCTTAAAAAATCCACAAACTTCATCCACATAGATTAGGTGCAAATCGGGATGCAACGTTCCATCTCCTGTAAAAGGATTAGCTAGCCGTTTATCTATCATACACGAAGGAATTTCAAAATAAACATTTTCAGTAGGTTCAGTAGGTTGAGGAGCGACTCTTTGCTCTACTGGTCGGGGTGAAGATACCCCGAACAAGCCCCTCAAAGGATTATGTTCCATAGTAACAAGTGACAGTAAATTTCAGCACACTATATAAATTTTTCCTTACCAAATTCCACCTACCAAAGGCGCTTCACTCCCTGGCAACGGCGCCATAAAAGAGTCTTGATGACCCACAAGTATAGGGGATCTATCGTAGTCCTTTCAATAAGTAAGAGTGTTGAACCCAACGAGGAGCAGAAGGAAATGATAAGTAGTTTTTAGCAAGGTATTCTCTGCAAGCACTGAAATTATAGGTAACAGATAGTTTTGTGATAAGGTAATTTGTAACAGGTAACAAGTAATGACAGTAAATAAGGTGCAGAAAGATGGCACAATCCTTTTGTAGCAAAGGACATCTTTGGACAAACTCTTATATAAAGGAAGACACTCTCGAGGACACATGGGAATTATCGTCAAGCTAGTTTTCATCACGTTCATATGATTCGCGTTCGGTACTTTGATAATTTGATATGTGGGTGGACCGGTGCTTGGGTTCTGCCCTTCCTTGGACAAGCATCCCACTTATGATTAACCCCTATTTCAAGCATCCGCAACTACAAAAGAAGTATTAAGGTAAACCTGACCATAGCATGAAACATATGGATCCAAATCAGCCCCTTACGAAGCAACTCATAAACTAGGGTTTAAGCTTCTGTCACTCTAGCAACCCATCATCTACTTATTACTCCCCAATACCTTCCCCTAGTCACAAATAATGGTGAAGTGTCATGTAGTCGACGGTCACGTGACACCACTACAGGAGAGACAACATACATCTCATCAAAATATCGAACGAATACCAAATTCACATGACTACTTATAGCAAGACTTCTCCCATGTCCTCAAGAACAAACGTAACTGCTCACAAATCATATTCATGTTCATAATCATAGGGGTATTAATATGCATAAAGGATCTGAACATATGATCGTCCACCAAATAAAGCAACTAGCATCAACTACAAGGAGTAATCAACACTACTAGCAACCCATAGGTACTAATCTGAGGTTTTGAGACAAAGATTAGATACAAGAGATGAACTAGGGTTTGAGATGAGATGGTGTTGGTGAAGATGTTAATGGGAGATGACCTCTCCGATGAAGGATATCGATTGGTTATGATGATTGTTGGGGTGTTGGTATGTTTCCGTCCTTCCCGGGGATGACTGTTTTTTGCTCTCAAAGGGGGTTCGGAAACTACCTTGGTGGGCAATGATATCAGCTTCCACAACCCCTTGATGCGGGTGGAGCGTGTGGCTCCCAAGGGCGGCCAAGCTCCCCGTCCTTTCTGTTTAGTTGCGGTCCCATCGGAACAAACTGTGTGATGTGTGTCATGTATATTTTGGACTGTTTCTCTTTCCTTTTTTTTAGCTATTCTTATTGATTTTTTTTTCCTCCCAGAAGAAACCAAAAGACATTTTTTCTTGCTTTGCTTGCTATACAAGATATGGTTAGCAGGGGAAAAGGGAAACGGGCCTCCAGCGGGTTATTTTGAAAGGTTTTGCATCTTTCTGGGAGCGCCCGTGTAAGGCGCACCAGTGAAGGGCGAGGGTTTCCCGGGAAGCGCGCCCAACCATCAAGGGGGGGTGCAATTTTTCAATGTGTTTGATTTGTGTGCTCTTTTCCTCTCGTTGTCTTATTCTCAACTGTTATTCTCCAGAGAAGCCGCAATATTTCCTATTATCTCTAAGTGAGTCCTACTGAGGATGTGTGGCTCCCTGTTTGATACTAGTATTTCTTGCAGGGGAGCGGTGGGTGTTGGTAACACTCTGTCAGTCGAATAAGGACTCTTAAATTCTAATATTTCTCTTTTCCAAGAAAGGCGCGGGCGAGCAATTCCAGCTACCGGCATTCCCACGCCCTTTCATGATAACACTTGTGTTTACAGGTAATTTTTAGAGAGGCAACATTAAAGCTCTTATATCAGCCATTTTTATAGTTGAACGTTCTTTTTGAGGTGGGCCTGTCCACAATTAATCTTCTCCTTATTGATTTATCAATTTATTTTTAACTATCGTAATATTTTAAATTAGTGGCGATTGCTTCAAATGTTTGATTTGTTTATTCCCTATCAGCAAAACCCGAAGTCTATATCGTGCGAAAAAACTTTCCCAGAGAGGATTATTTGTTAGTTATAACCAGTTATGTTGGGATTTGTAGCGTACAAATTTTATAGGAAAGCGAGGGAGGCGAAGAGTCGGTAGGTGATTACCACTGCAGCGAGATGGTGAGAGATATGACAATTTCCATTAAGTTTCATTTAATACACAATTGTGGGGGTGGGTAGGAGAAGAACCATCCAAGTTTAAATTCTTCTGAAAACTTTTTTTTAAATTGGGAAATTAACCAGTTATGGTGCCCCAATTAACTTTGGAATTCTTTTGCCCCATTTCAATTATCTTGAACTCGCTGTGGCGTGCGTTTTAACGGGGCGATAAAGATACACAAATTCACCAACCATGAAAAATTTTTGGTATTAACACCAAAAAACCTTTTTGGGTTTCAAGTAAATAGTTTACACCACCCAACTTAATTTTCTTTTTTTTTTTCCCGAAAGTATAAGGGGGAAAGGTGTGCGATTGGATGGGAATTAATTTTAATTTTTTTCCAATTTCTTGTGAATGAAAATACTTCCCCACAAAACCATACCCCCTCGTTTCCACTTTCCACCCCTTTAAACTTTAGGGGTGGACTTGGCCTTAGGGGGGTTTTTATTATTGTGGGACATAAAATAGACCTCTGTTTTTCGGGGAGGCTTAAAACTTTACTTTTAAGGCAAGTAAACTGGGTTTTCCATCTATTTTTTATTTTAAAAGTAGTCAACTCATGACACTTATGGTACGAGGTGTGTTGTGTTCTTCAGAGCTAGATGTTATAAGAAACTAAAATACCCATACATCTCTAAATAGTAAATAATAGGCTTTAGGACAAAAAATCCTATATTATCTGATTTTTTCAATGGCGGAGAATAAAAAGCGCCTATTTGAGTGTTATAGTCAATTAAAGGTGATGTTCTCATTACTTATTTGATTTCCACATCAACCATTACTTTTGCCATTTCCCCTTTTCCTTTATGCCAAATACAAACTCTGTATGGAGTAGGTGTGAGGGGGACACCCACCAGTTTCTCCAATGGCGCCTTTCACCCAATCAGGTTTTCGGTATTATAGAACAAAAGATTGGTCCCTGTCTAAACAGTGTGAACAGTTTTAGAGCAGCCCGAATTTAAACTGTTGTTTTTCTTTCAGGGGGGCTTTTAATGGCACCCAAGGGAACGGCTCCCTAGCTTTAGCGGAGGTGTTTCATTTCAAATAGCTTGAAGCGAGGTGGTGGGCAGGGTGTATGTTGTAACACAATTTAGCACGCTATATGTTGGGGGACTATAATATTAGAGGGTAGTGTTCCGTTATTTCCTTATGAATGAATAGATTGGCCCTTTTGTGGTGTTGTCGCACTCTCTTGTTTGTACGACCTGCTCTTTTCCGCCTTTATTAATTTGCCAGATTTTTTCTCCCTCTGCAAAGGATAAAAATAATGGTTTTCCGTGTGGTACTTACCCCACTAACGGCCGATAACACAGACATGGAAATATACCCAGAAACACCTACTTGTGGTGGGTTCGTGTGTGTTCTGCTAGCTGTTTTGGTTATTATCCTTTCTCTTAGCTCCATCATCCTGTTGTTTGAGTTTTTTTCCACAAATTTTTAATTCAGGCGCGACGAAACAACTGCGCCTTCGAGCGCTGCGGTTGTAAGAGGGCGAAAACCCTCGTTTGGCGTCGATGTTTAATACCCTGCTGTGTCTCTCTAATCTTGTGTTACTTCCGGTCTTAAGTTTTCATTCGACGGGGTCAGGGAGTTCTTAAACCTATTGGGTTATTTGATATGGGAGTGGGGGGAACATGGGCGAGAGGGGGAAGGGGAATATTTTTTTTTTTTTCACGGTTCAAAATGGTGGGGATCCCCGGATATAATATTTGATTGTATATAAGTCAGTTAAGGGGAGTATTCTTACTTGATAAGAAGTAATGCAAAATGTATCTATGGACTTATTTTTTTCCACTTTTTTAACCCTACAAAGTTTTTGTGTTGAGAATATTCCTTAATACCTAGATTAGGACCCTGAATGTTTTGTCATGTAAACCACCCCTTCAACAGTTATATAAGGAGGGTCAGCTACTCCCTAAGGAGAGATTCAACCGATTCCTCCCACAGGAGTGTGGCCCACCAAGGTTGGACATATTTGTGCTTTTTAGTATTTCGAGTAGAACGTCTCAAAGGAGCACTCTATTATCTTGTTGATCTTTCCCATCACACTAATTTTAGTCGAGGACTAAGTTCGAAGTCGACGTGTTTTGCAGGCTTCCTTCCAGTTCTTTTTTTATACGGCTCTCACCGTCTTAAAAGAGGAGAAACTTTGGTCCTGGAACGGCGTAGAGGGGACTTTTTAGAGTTATATAATAACTATTCGCGTCTTTCTTTCATTCTTCCTTCTATCCTCTCTTTCCGAAGCGTAGTCTCTAATTCATAGGGCTATTGAATATGGATTCCATCTCTTTTTCCGAACTAAGTCCTTGACACTAAAAGGAAAACTTCCCACCGAGATGGGCACTTGAGACACTAAGACAATCTGACTTTGTTTATCACTCTCAACTATGGTTTCCTCCTCTCTAGTGGGTGATATGTGTTTTTTCCAGAACAGACGGATATCCTCATTCCTTGTGGGCTTGCGCACAGGGAGAGGTTTGTTCGCTCAGTTCGTTTCCGATGTTGGATTCTCCGTATTCTAGGAAATACGGGCGAGTAGTGAATGTGCGCTCCCAATAGAACTTCAATAAATTGTAAAGAAAAACTCACGTTTCTCAAAGGGTTAAGGGTTATTTGGTTATCCACGTTTTTTATGTATGTGTTCTCTCTATAGCTTGTTATGGAAGTTTAAGTGCCCCCCGCGAAATTAAGCGTTTATTATATTTTCTACCGTTTCTTCTGGGTGGGTCCGGTTCTATTGTCTGCTCCTTTGGTATATATACACTTAGAGGCGTGCTGCTCGGGCGGGCGTTACCTCCATTAGCTCGAATACCAACGGGGGATGGTCGTTCCCTGTTTCGTGTCGGTAAGAGGTGGGGGGGCAAGATTATTCATAATTTGTCTTTCTTCTAAATGTTAGCGGGGTTTTCCCGGGTGCCAGAGATGAGGTGGAGCGGCTTACTTCTTATTATAAAAAAACCTCGTTTTTCCGGGATGTGATGATTTCCCGAATTAGGCGAGGTTTTCTTTTATTTTTTTTTTTTATCTTATCTCTTCGTAGCGGGGGCATATTTATCGTAGTGTTCTCATATTCTTTGGTGTTAGTGACTCAAAAGAAACCTTTTATCTATATGTTCATTAATGTGTCCAAGAAAAGAAACCATAACCGAAGTTCGAAAGACTCTTCTGTCATACCTCTGCATGGTGCGTTGAGAACCGATATGACGCCTCTTTCACTGCATAGATAAGAACCTAACCTTATTAATAGAGAATCGCGCCGGGGGTAGTCCCAATGATTCATAGGTTGCTGCCTCGTTTTGCCCTGGATAAGTGTGGGAAGAGGCGCCAGCCGCCGGGCCGTGTGCAGATGGACGTGTCTATTATTGCAGAAGATAATATATAGGATTTCTCTCAATTCGCATTACGTGATTCGTGCGGAGCTCTCGCTGAAATCGGCCGGCGTCTACCACGCAATACTTGCGTACAAAAGGCTACACTTAGTGTGTTTTTGATTTCCATCTTTTCTGTATAATCCCGAAGACTTTTTTAAGGTTTTCAGCCACAGCAACTCTTTCTCTTAATGCCCGCATCCGTGTACTTTATTGACAGCTAGATCAGTCGCTCTCTCGCACATTTAGGATACAGGCGGTAGCTGCATCCATTTCGCCTTTCCCGTCTCTTATAGTCTTATTCTCCGTCTAAGTTTGATGTTTTTTTTCCACCTTGAACTGTCCAAAGGTCATCAATGCAGTGCGATCGCACCTTGGGCTCTAGACACCAACAAGGCCCACTTTTCTCTTGGCGGGCCCTAGCAATTCATTGCCCCTCTCCGTTCGTGTGCCGGAGTGATAGGGGCACTGAGGTCGCCCACAAAAGTTTTGGGGTTTTTTTTTTCAAAATTTGTTGCTCTGCGTGACCCAAACCAGCTTGTTTTTTTTTTTTTCCAAAACTATGGTTCTGGGAGGTGATCATATTGTAATATTTGCTCCATATTTTTATTTTCTTAATTATTTAGAATTTTGTTTTGTTTTTTTGTAACGGGGGGAGGCGTGAGCCTGTCATATACCCTTTCATGGTGCGTCTCCGGTTGGTTTTCCTTACTGTGGACGTGCCCCCAATTTTGTTTTTTCCTGGTTAATTTGAGTTTCTCTAGTTATGGTGACCTAATCGGAGAGCCCTAATTGCGTTCCAAAGGTATCTCAATCGATGGTTTTTTTTATAACGAAGTATGACCCTATAATGGCAGCACGAGCGTGGTGATTACATGCGGAAGTTGTGAATTTCTCGGGCCTCAGTAATGAGCGAGCCTCATATTACAAATAAAATGCTCATATTGTATATATAGGCTTCTTAAGTAAGGCCAGATAACCACCCGATGTCGGTTATTTATGGCATTAGGCAATGAAGAACGATACTATTTTTTCAAGAGGTCACATACCAGTAACAACTAAAACAGAACCCGAGCAGAATTCTATTTTTGTTCCATATATTTCGGCGCCACGGACCTACACCCCGGGTCAATAATACCGCCTTGTTTCCCCCAAAATTCTTTGTTCGAGCGTTTTGGACATCATGAAAAAAGGTCACTTTTGGCCAACCTGGCCATCTATAACTCGGGGGCTATTTAGATTTTTTTTCCAGTGCAGGCCGAAAGACTCGTCCGGGCGGGGGGAGAAAAAAATAAAAACTTATCTTAATTAGGTCAGCTATATTGTGTGGAGTGATGACTGAGATTGCGCTCTAAAGTTATAACTACAATAAAGTTATGTTTAGTTTATGTTATGGTGGAGCATATTGACAGGACTAGCTTCAAATTCACAACAATAAAGTGTGCCAATGAAATTTTTAATGCATAAGGGGGTGGAGAAAGTCTTCATAAGGATCCTTAACTAATCCTTAATATTAGGAACAGAGAAGACACACCATATTTTTCTCCTACGTGCAACAGGCACATCCATTATTATAGTTTAAACACTAATTATAAAATTGTTAGTTGGTTGTGTTGTTGGACAATATCATTGTGAGAATGAAGTTTGGGAGATTAGCATTCTCTAAATCTTCTCACCTATAGCTATATTGAATTTACAATATTTTCTCCTCTTTGGAAGGACAATATTCTATTATCCCCATAGCTATCCTAACATAGTTGAGATATCACAATTGGGAGTGAGTCAAAATTCCCGGGAGTACTCTACGATACTCTATTATGTGATTCCTTTTTCCCATACACGATGCGGTGGATTCTATCCGGCTCAATCATCGCATGGTTAGGTTACTCTATATTCTTTATCATGGAAGTAAATTAACGCGCAACCCTCCCGCCAATTCTTTCCTCTAGCAAGAACTTCCTCCTTATCTATCGTTATTCGCGGTAATTCCCTATTGAATTTTTTGATATGCTCGTCTCTTATGCTACTACGAAGAGAGAATGTTTGAGAAGTAACGGATTTGGTTGTATCTTCGCCCCAAACTTATTGGCTTCTTTTTGGGGATGGACATCATTGACTATTTGCCTATCGGAGGCAATTATCTAGACAGGGATATAAGGCTTTTATCAGAAGGAAGACTAAATTTTATTTGTCTCTTGGGCGCATCTATCTCGGGTGGGTACATATCGGTTGTTATTGGTTGGCCAATAAAGATAGAGGACCGGAATCCAACCACACCTACTTAAACAGGCGGGTAGGCAGTGGTGCTTATGTTCCTTAAACACGTGTTATAGACCTGATTAAAACTTTCAACACGACACTAAACTTTAGTCAACCAACTTTGTAATTTTGCTCTCTATGTAAGCCTTTTTACTATAAGTTCTAAAAAAAACCAAAAAACTTATTAATTTTTTTTTCTTTTCCAACGTTCTTTGGAATGCCTCTGAGTTTTTCCCATAGCCACACCAGAAGTCAATACAAGCCTTATTCTAGCTTGCTCGAAACGTGATGCATCATTAATTAGACTCCCTTTTGAAGCCTAGAACAAGTTTTTTAAAGACGTTTTCCTACCTTGTTTGGTTGGCTCGTTGTTTTTTGCGGACAAAGAATACACGTCTTAAGGTGGGGCCGACTCTTATTATGAGTCCATATATGTTGGCGGCTGGCAAGTGCTTCTATTACCAGGGCAAAGTGATCGTGTTCAATGTTGAACCCATCCCCGAGGAGTGCTATTTACCACAAATAAAACTCCACTTCAAATACACAAATCTCCAAACATACCTGATAAGTAATCAGGCTATGAGTTTTATTGCTCCTCACCAAATCACGGGTGACTTACTGGTAGTGCTATGTTTTTACCTTGCATGCGGCATTAGGAGTGGGGGGGAGATACAACGATTAGAAGATCACGGGTACGTCCCTCAAGGAGACGCCGCTTATCCAATAAGCTCTTCGATATCAAATAATAGATAAGCTTTCAAAATACAGTCTTTAGTCTGTGACGTGTCCATCCCACAATTTAAATATGGGAGGATGCGACTAAGGGGTACAAACTTGGTTTGTGCCACTCCGTTAGTGCCACGAGCTGTATGTGATTCGGTAATGACAATAAGAGGGAGCATCGGCCTACTCTGGTCTGTGAGGGGGAGAAGGATAAAGGGAAACTTTTTGATTCTTTTGGCAGAGTATTTCGAGTGTGGGGCCTCTGAATCGCGTTAACATTTGGGGTGTGGGTATCCTGGAGGGCGGCCGTTGCCTTTTCTCTCGTTTTACCCCACCGATGTTATTTTCGTCGACGAAAAAACCAGTGTATTGAAAACACGCTACATTAGGGGCCTAAGCGGTTTATGGCGCACAACCCAGGCAAGTTTTTTATTTTGCTTTATAGTCCGGGGCCCCTCAAATAAAAACATACATTCCGCAAGAAAACAAAAAAACCTCTATGACAACTAGTGTGTTCCTCACTATATTACTCGTTTAGTATTTCTTATTTGCTGGATTTATGTCCACACAATGCGATATAAAAAACCAAACCCATTTTTTTTTTAAATCGCGACTAGCAGACGGTCTTATACCACTTTGGTTTTAAGGGGGGAACGGATGAAGTTAATTTTTACACAGAACCATGAAAGTTTCTTAATTATTTTTTAGTATTCCTCCTTCACCCCGGGCCACCACCGCCTAGTGATTTTTCTAATGGGAGATTATTAGAAAGATATATGCCATAATCCGAACAATAGATAAGAGAACATGAGCTCGCGGCGTAAGAAAAACTAATCTGCGAGTGTTCTTAGGTCTATGTTTTTGATTAATCTAATAGGTTCATATATTTTTTTACTTCGGTACTTTTGGCATTAAAAACTTTAGTTTACCCTAGTCGGTTGATAGACGGATACGAGGCGAAGGTGTTTCGAGGAAAGACGAAACTGCCAGGGCTGCGGCGTTGAAGTAACACAAAGCCTCGAGTCTCATAGGAGAACCGAGTTTTTGCGTAATAAGGAAAAGAAGCTGAGGAAGAATGATGCGTTGATTACTAGTACATACCGCTGTTTTTCTTTTTTTCCGCAGGATCGCATTGGAAAACGCGGGGAGGGGCGGGGGGAATAAAATACCGCATTCCCACCGAAAAAGTCAAGTCAACAGCCAGACACAGACACGGTTTTGGCTTGAAACGTTCAAACCCCTTGTGGTTTCTCTAGGGGGTTGCCTCCCCCCTACTTGTGTCCCCTTTACCCGCTGTTTTTCTTGTTTTTTCGCTCAAAAGCGTCTTCAAAGAAGGAAGGGATCGGCGGGAGGGGGGGGGGCGTGATTCAGCATTCGGTTCAGAGCGCCCCAATTCCTTTAAGGGGGCGGGCGGCCCCAAAGGCGAAAGGAGGGTCCTTTTATAACCAAGTCTTTTCTCCATCCAGGGGGCGGTGCCAACATGGGCATATGCTAGTTAATCGTGTGAGGGATAGTTCTATATTTCCACCTCCCGCTCCCTAGTTTTTTGCTCTTTCTGAGAGAAGTGGACAACCGGGGGATCTGAAGAAATTATCGGACTCGGGAATGAGGGGGGAGGAACGGAGAGAGGGAGACAGGGGGGGGAGGGAGCAGGGGAAGGGCTGGGCCCCGGAACCCCTTCTCTTTCCGTCTCTATCGGAATAATCAAAGGGGTTTGGTCGCGAAGACTAGCGGAGAGAGGGCAAGACACGAAATAAACGGAAGCCAAAGTAAGGTTATATCGTGGACGTATGGTACTGTCCACTTCTTAAGTATTACTTATGAATTCATTCCCAAATAAGGTTTGGAGAAGAAAAGAATCGGAACGATTAGAAGAAAACTCCGTGTGATGAGGGCGCGGGGCTACCTCCGGCGAGGTCTCCGGCGAGGGGCTCCGGCGGCGTGGGCGTGGGGCGGCGCGGCAAGGTGCGGCGGCGGCTAGGTGCTGAGGCGGGGCGGCTAAGGCGGCGGCGGCATAGGGCGCGGGCGGCGGCTTAGGGCGCGGGGTGCGGTGGAGTGCTTGGGGTTGAGAGAGGCTTGGAATTTGATGTGTTTAGAGGGGGGGGTGCTTGGGTATTTATATTGGGGAGGGGAGGGGTTTACTTGGGGTAGAGGGCAAGGAATTAGACTAGGAATAGGAATAGAAAAGAGGAAGGAAAAGATCTAGAAATAGAAAAGGAATATACGGAAGTAGGACCAAAGTCCTACTAGGATTCGGTACAGGAGAGAGGCGGCGGCGGCCTCCTGCGCCTGCGCCTGGCGCGCGGCTAGCGATGGCCTTGGCCGGCTGCTTGGCTTGCGGCGGCTTGGGCCTTTGGCCGGCTGGCCTGCAATAGTTTTTTTTTTTAAATAGTTTCCCGCGCAGAAAAAAAAAAAAAAAGGATCTAAACGAACTCCGAAAAATCTAAAGTAAATTTTCCCCGACTCCTAAAAATGAGCCGAACAAAATGAACTTTTCTCCGGACCTAAAATGCAATTTTTCGAAAACGCGCATTTTTCCCTATCCAAATAAAATGCAAATAAAACCCGGAAACAAAAATTGAATCTATTTATTAAATCTTCATTTTTCCTAAATTTGGGAAAGTCATATTATTCCCTCTCTCATATATTTTTGACACCGGAAAAATTATTGAAGATAAAATAAATAAATCAAATGATCCTATTTTCAAACTTCGAGAAAACTCTCAAATATGAAAATAACGAAATCTCCAACTCTCTCCGAGGGTCCTTGAGTTGCGTGAAATTTCTAGGATCAACCAAAATGCAAGAAAATATGCTATGCATGATGATCTAGTGTATAACATTCCAAATTGAAAATTTGGGATATTACAAACCTACCCCCCTTAAGATGAATCTCGCCCTCGAGATTCTGGTTGGCTAGAAAATAGGTGAGGGTGGTCCTTGAGCAAATCTTCTTCTTTCTCCCAGGTGGCTTCATCCTCTGAGTGGTGGTTCCACTGAACTTTGCAAAACTTGATAACCTTGCTGCGAGTAACTCTGCTGGCATAATCGAGAATCTTGACTGGCTTCTCCTCATATGTTAAGTCGTCCTTCAACTGAATCGCTTCAAGCGGCACAGTATCTCTTAGCGGTACCTCCGCCATCTCGGCATGACATTTCTTCAAATGAGAAACATGAAATACATCATGAACTCCTGACAGTCCCTCTGGTAATTCCAACTTATACGCGACTTCTCCCATACGTTTCAAGATCTTAAACGGTCCAACGAAACGCGGTGCTAACTTTCCCTTAACTCCAAAGTGCTTAACTCCTCGAAGTGGGGATACTCGAAGATAAACTCTGTCTCCGGTTTTGTAAACTATCTCCTTGCGTTTAGAATCTGCGTAGCTCTTCTGCCTGGACTGGGCTACCTTGAGCCTATCGCGAATCAACTTAACCTTCCGTTCAGACTCCTTAATCAAATCTGGTCCAAAGAATTGTCGGTCTCCAACTTCGTAACTGTTGTCATGGAACGAAACTGGTATCTGATACGATACTCCTTGGGACTCCATGCAAACAAATGATCCTAGTCATGTATATCTTTGCCAACTTAGCACTGGTGTAAGTGGTCTTAACTGGAATGAAATGTGCTACCTTCGTCAAACGATCAACTACTACCCATATCGAATCATAACCTGCTTTCGTCCTGGGTAGTCCTGTGATAAAATCCATGCCTATCTTATCCCACTTCCATTCGGGTATTGGCAATGGTTGTAATAATCCTGTTGGCTTCTGATGTTCTGCCTTTACTCTCTGACATACGTCACAAACTGCTACATATGCTGCAATATCCTTCTTCATTCCGGTCCACCAGAATGTTTCCTTCAAATCCAAATACATCTTGGTATTCCCTGGGTGAATCGAATACGGTGAATCATGTGCCTCCTGCAAAATCAACTTCCTGATCTCCGGGTCATTGGGCACATAAACACGGTCCTCAAACCATAAGGTATCGTGCTCATCCTCACGAAATCCCTTAGCTTTTCCTTTGCTAAGTTTCTCCTTTATAGCGGCAATCTCCTTGTCAGATTTCTGAGCTTCTCTGATTTTATCCATCAATGTTGACTGAATCTCCAATGCTGCTACATAGCCTCTCGGAACTATTTCCAAACATAGCTCACGAAGGTTTTCTGCTAACTCCTTTGGTATACTCCCCGTCATTATCGTATTGACATGGCTCTTACGGCTCAATGCGTCAGCTACTACATTAGCTTTTCCGGGATGGTGATGCAATCTCATGTCATAATCCTTGATGAGCTCCAACCATCTCCTCTGTCTGAGGTTCAACTCCTTCTGCGTGAAAATGTACTTCAAACTCTTGTGATCCGTGTACACCTCACAATGATTTCCAATGAGGAAATGTCTCCACGTCTTCAATGCATGCACTACGGCTGCTAACTCCAAATCATGCGTGGCATAATTCAACTCATGAGGCTTCAGTTGTCGTGAAGCATATGAAACCACTCTTCCTTCCTGCATAAGCACTGCTCCAAGTCCTCGACGTGAAGCGTCGCAATACACCTCATAATCCTTGGTCTGATCTGGAAAAATCAATACTGGTGAGGTAACCAAACGTTTCTTCAACTCCTGGAAACTAGCCTCACACTCCTCAGTCCAATTGAACTTAGTATCCTTCTTCAACAACTCCGTCATAGGCTTCGCAATCCTTGAAAAGTTCTCAATGAATCTCCGGTAGTATCCTGCGAGTCCAAGAAAACTTCGGATCTCTCCAACTGTTGTTGGTGCTTCCCATTCGGTTACGGTCTCAACCTTTGTGGGGTCAACTGCTATACCTTCTCCGGATATAACATGTCCGAGGAATCCTACTTCCTTCAACCAAAACTCACATTTGCTGAATTTGACGTATAACTGATGTTCCCTTAGTTTCTCCAAAACCAAACGCAAATGTTCCTTATGCTCTTCTTCATTCTTTGAATAAACCAGAATATCATCAATGAACACTACGACGAACTTATCCAAAAACTCCATAAACACTTTGTTCATCAGGTTCATAAAATAGGCAGGCGCGTTAGTCAATCCAAATGACATAACGGTATACTCATACAATCCATATCTCATGGTGAATGCTGTCTTAGGTATGTCCTGCTCTCGAATCTTCAATTGGTGGTACCCTAATCGCAAATCGATCTTGGAAAACACTTTAGGTCCTTGCAACCGATCAAATAGATCGTTGATCATTGGCAGTGGGTACTTATTCTTGATGGTTACTTCATTCAATCCCCGATAATCTACAACCATCCTTAATGATCCATCCTTCTTTTCCACTAGGAGTACGGGTGATCCCCAAGGTGAAGAACTTGGGCGAATGTAACCTTTATCCAATAACTCCTTAATCTGATTCTTTATTTCCACCAAATCCTTTGCTGGCATCCTATATGGTCGCTTCGATATTGGGCCTGTACCTGGCAATAACTCAATCAAAAACGCAATGTCTCTATCCGGTGGCATGCCTGGCAATTCCTCAGGAAATACATCAGGAAAATCCTTTACCACTGGTACTTCCCCCTGCACGACTCCTGTTAGGCAATTCACTTGTGTCATTTTTGGTACATGCCGGGATACATACTTGATCCTTCTCCCTTTTGGTGTAGTAAGCAAAATTGACTTACTAGTACACTCAATATTCCCTTCATACTTTGATAACCAATCCATGTCTAATATCACATCCAATCCTTGAGATTCCAATACTATTAGGTCTGAGGGAAACACATAGTTACCAATCCTTAATGGTAACCGATCACACCATCGTCTAGCCATAAACTCCGCTCCTGGTGAGCTTACTAACATGGGTGACCTAAGGGCTTGGATTGGCAGGTTATACTTTTCCACAAATCCCCTTGATATGTATGAATGCGATGCACCAGTATCAAAAAGAACGAGTGCAGTAAATGACTTAACCAAAAACTTACCGATTACTGCATCGGGCTGATCTTCAACCTCCTCCACATTAACGTGGTTCACCTGTCCCCTATTGAAAGGGTTCGGCTTCTTTCCAAAGCTTCCATTGCCATTTCCAATCTGGCCTTCAGGACATTCATTGGCATAATGTCCGGTCTTCGAACACTTGAAACAGGTGACTTGACTCAGGTCTCTCTTGGTTGGGGTCGATGGGGTTGTCCGGTTCTGGCCGTTGCTTCCTCCATTCCCATTACCATTCTTGTGGCCATTATGGTTGTGCGAGCTACCTCCTCCATGGGTATGCTGAAACTGAAATCCCGGTTTAGGGGTAAAACGGGGCTTCTTCTGGGCTCCAGAGTTATACTTCCCCTGTCCATACTTCCTCTTACGGTTCTCCATCTGCTGTTGCTTCCCTTCTATCATGATGGCACGATCTACCAACTCCTGGTAGTTGTCGAAACTTGCTACCATCAACTTCATGCTTAGCTCATCATTCAATCCTTCCAGAAACTTCTCTTGCTTAGCTGCATCCGTAGCAACGTCATCTGGGGCATAATGTGCTAACTTGCTAAAATCGTCAACGTACTGGCCAACTGTCCTTCCTCCTTGGCGTAAGTTGCGAAACTCACGCTTCTTTATGGCCATAGCTCCTGCTGAAACATGGGCAGTGCGGAAAGCTTGCTGAAACTGATCCCATGTGACAGTGTCAACTGGGTAAGTGGCTGTGAAATTCTCCCACCATGCTGCCGCGGGTCCATCAAGCTGGTGTGCGGCAAACTTCACTTTCTCACCATCCGTACATCCTACAGTGGTCAACTCCCTTCCTATCTTGCGGAGCCAATCGTCTGCTACTATCGGCTCGGTGCTACTGGAAAACACCGGCGGATTCAGCCTAAGGAAACGGGCTAAGTGGTCAACAGGTGGTGGTGGTGGTGGGTTGTTGTTGTTGTTCTGCTGATTCTGAACTAACATCTGCATCAATTGATTCTGCTGCTGAATCAACTGAGTGAGCTCCGGTGGAAATCCATTGTCACGTCTCGGAGGCATCTGAGGGTTTTAGAAAAGACGAGAATTAAGAATAGAGGGGTCTAAAGGGAAAACACTACCCATATGCACATGAGGCAAATGCACACAAAATCACTTCAATCAATCAAACAAGGGCTTACAAACGGTCTAACTATCGCAAATGTGCTCGACTATTGTTTACATGGGGAAATACTACTATTATCTGGTGGTCATCTAGAAATTTGAACCGGTGGAAGACTCCATGATATCTGCTCCAGCTTCGTCTTCAAAGTCGGGTTCACTTGGATCCGAATCGGTGTCGTCGATGATGATGTAGTTGTCCGGACATGCGACGTACTCATCTTCCTCCTGGGATGCTAACTTCCTCTTGAGTTCTTCAATCTCCTGCTTAAGATCGTTATTGTGCCTTGCTAGAGCTACGATCTCGTCCATGTAGTCCTTGCGTGTAGACTTCAGTTCTCCTTCTAGCTCGATGATCCTTGCCTTCGCATTCTTCAACTCCATCATATCATTGCACATCTGGTTTTCGTGGCGTCGAATGTGCTGGTTTAACTCCTGGATGAATGCTGCAATGGATCTATCCTTCTTGGTGCTGACTAACTCCCATTGTTCATCTCGGCGTCCGCAAATCTGGTAGATAGTGTCCTTGAGGTCTTCTTGATAAACTTCTCCAATGCGTCCTATGGTGATATGAGCTGCCATGCTCCTTCCCAGACTCCAGGTTGGTGCATTGAAAACACTATCTATAGGCTTCGTGATTGGCGCGAATGTCCTTCCCGGAACGTGAGCTTGAATCTTCCAGCGCTCCTCTTCAGGCAGAGTGGCGTTGAAAGTTCCCGTGAAGCTTGGTAATCCAATGTTCAGGTACTTGGTGGCTTCCTTCAGGTGAAATCCAAATGGTGTGCCTTCATCCGGTTGAGCGTACTTAATCTTCACGTTCGTCATCCTAATAGAGTAGAAAAGATGAGGAGTTAGAAAATGAGAAGAGAATGGAAATCTATGGCTTTAACTTAGTGGTCGTGTCCTACAGTCAGCGTGTGCTCTGATACCATCTCTGTAGCGACCTGACCCGAATGGATCACGTCTACTGTGCTACGGCGTCATCCCTGGATCAGTAATGCTGACACCACATAGTACATCGAGGTTTTATAACAGAGTTGCAATCACACACTTATTACATCGATGGCTCAAAAAGAACTTATTACAATAAAAATGGCTTAAGGCCATCTAATAGCGATAACAGCGGAAGACTTGGAAGATAAATGGGTCCATCAACTCCAGCGGCATCACTGAGTATAGGGCCACGACCTAAACGCACCTCAATCGTCGTCTGAAAAGTCTGCAACATTAACGTTGCAGCCCGAAAACGGGTCAGCACATGGAATATGTTGGCAAAGTAACACATAGAGAGTAATGGAATGAAACAGCTATACTATATGCATATATGGCTGGTGGAAAGCTCTATGGTTACAATTTTGCGTAAAGCCAATTTTTCCCTACTGCAAAGGAATAAATTTATTTAACTATTATGGTGGTTGTGAAACATTGAGAATGGTTGACAGCATTCTCAATCCCAATTAAGAATAATTAAAACCCAACAACATTAATTAGAAGTAACATGTTGAGATTCACAATGATATTCAAGTACTAGATACTCAAGTTGTCCATAAACGGGGACACGGCTAATCATGATTAGTTTGTACACTCTATAGAGGTTTGCGCACTTTTCCCCACAAGACTCGATCGCCTCCGTTTGGTTTCTCGCACTACACGGTGTTTGAGAAGACGGATGACCGAGACACAGTCTTTCAGAAGCGCTAGCACCTTACATGTGGGGTAGACCGTACCACCTACAACCCCTACATCTGCTAGTCCACCCCGTAAGAGTTCGCACAACTTAGTCAACTATGCCAGAGCCCATAATGGCTTGTGGCTGCACACGGAAGTTTCTAGCATGAAAGATCTTATGATCCCTTTGAGCCTGGGTGGCGGTCCGAAAAAAAACAGGCAAGTCCTGATAGACATCAGGTGCCTCAATCCACCCAGATGTGTGTTTAAGTTGCCACCTTAGATAAACCATTAAAATTATCAATCTCACATCTGTCATGGATATCACTCACCCAATCCACGTCTACTAGCATAGCATGGCATAATAAGCAAACGTAGAAGTAACTCCCAAAGTTTCATAGTAATACATGTGATAGGTACTACCTCATCTACTTCCCATCCCACAATTTAATTAGATCCTAATCATGCAATGTGAGAGGATTGATCTAATGCAATAAAACATGGGTTGTAGAAAAGGTATGATCAAAATATCACTTGCCTTGCTGATGATCCGCGAGTCCTAGGGTTTCGAAGTAACAAGCGGCGCAATCCGGGTAATCTATCGCAGACAAACAACAAGCATACAATAAGTACTCATCTAATGCACAGGTAAAACTCAAACAAGAGAACGAACCAGAAAGTTCAATTTAAGAACTCCGGTTGAGAAGAAAGAAAGAACCGAACAAAGAAACAAACGGCGAAAGAAAACAACTCGGTTCTAGCAAGTTGAAACTAGGTCAAATTTTACCGGGGCAAAAACTTGTTTAAGTTGATTAGACGGAACGGCGGTTTCGAAACGAAACTCCAGGCGCTTGAATCACCTGATCCGATAAACGAGCGAAAACAAAGACTAGAAAGAAGATCGGATCTGAAATCGCGATCGCGGAAAAGACGCGGAATAAATCCGACGAGAAGAAAAAGAAGAACGGTTAAACGAACGGACGTTCGTTAACCTAGAAGAATCCGGTGATCACGTTCGTTAAGACGAACGGTCCGGCGAACGGTCCAAAGGCAACTAAATCGGAGAAGAAAACGAATCCGATCTAGGGTTTCGGAGAAGAAAACCGAAACGAAAAACTGATCTAGAACACCGGAACGGTTTGGCGAAGAACCGGAAAGAAAACGAATCGGAAAAGAAGAATCGGAACGATTAGAAGAAAACGATCCGATGAAAAGAATAGATGTAGCGCGGGGCTACCTCCGGCGAGGGGCTCCGGCGGCGTGGGCGTGGGGCGGCGCGGCAAGGTGCGGCGGCGGCTAGGTGCGACGGCGTCGGCGGCTAAGGCGGCGGCGGCGTAGGGCGCGGGCGGCGGCTTAGGGCGCGGGGTGCGGTGGAGTGCTTGGGGTTGAGAGAGGCTTGGAATTTGATGTGTTTAGACGGGGGGTGCTTGGGTATTTATATTGGGGAGGGGAGGGGTTTACTTGGGGTAGAGGGCAAGGAATTAGACTAGGAATAGAAATAGAAAAGAGGGAAGGAAAAGATCTAGAAATAGAAAAGGAATATACGGAAGTAGGACCAAAGTCCTACTAGGATTCGGTACAGGAGAGAGGCGGCGGCGGCCTCCTGCGCCTGCGCCTGGCGCGCGGCTAGCGATGGCCTTGGCCGGCTGCTTGGCTTGCGGCGGCTTGGGCCTTTGGCCCGGCTGGCCTGCGAATAGTTTCTTTTTTTTAACGGTTCAGCGCGCAGAAAAAAAACAAAAAGAGATCTAAACGAACTCCGAAAAATCTAAAGTAAATTTTTCCCGACTCCTAAAAATGAGCCGAACAAAATGAACTTTTCTCCGGACCTAAAATGCAATTTTCGAAAACGCGCATTTTTCCCTATCCAAATAAAATGCAAATAAAACTCCGGCAAACAAAAATTGATCTATTTATTAAATCTTCATTTTTCCTAAATTTGGGAAAGTCATATTATTCCCTCTCTCATATATTTTTGACACCGGAAAAATTATTGAAGATAAAATAAATAAATCAAATGATCCTATTTTCAAACTTCGAGAAAACTCTCAAATATGAAAATAACGAAATCTCCAACTCTCTCCGAGGGTCCTTTAGTTGCGTGAAATTTCTAGGATCAACCAAAATGCAAGAAAATATGATATGCATGATGATCTAGTGTATAACATTCCAAATTGAAAATTTGGGATGTTACAATTGCCCTCGCCTAAACCGGCCGGACGCAGCTCCGTGGCGGCCCCGCCTGCGCCGAACCACTACCGTGGCCTCGCGGCAGCCGTCGTGCGGCCCACAATCTTGCCGCGCGTCGAGCTGCTCCGTCGCCGTGGTTCTGCTTGTCGCCGCCTTCGAGTTTCCGGCGACGTGCCTCCGCCTCGTGCCGTTCAAGCCGCCGTCCGGCTGCGCCAAACTACTGCTGCCATGGATTCAGCCGTTGCTCTGGCTTATTTTTTCACCCAAGGCCTCTGCGAATCTCCGCGACCATCTCTGCTCCCCCAGCGGTCAGTCTCGCCTGCGCCTGGCTGCCGGGTCGTCGCGCCCGCGGGTTCGATCGTAAGCCGCTGCTGCTGCAAGCCTCCCTTGCCGGCGCGGTCTCCACTACCAAGGCCCGCGCCTCCACTGCCACCGGCTGGTGGTGCCTGCATCCTACCGCCGTGGTTCCCGCCAGTGGTCGGTCGTTGGTGTTTGTTTTGCTGTTGCTGGGTAAGTAAATAGGAGGAGGATTCTGGTTCTAAATACAGGCGAGCAAGCGAGAAGAATATAAAATGTGTGTTTGTTGGAGATAAGGTGCAGAGAGAGGAAGCAGTACATGCAGTCCACATGACATGTGTCAGCAGAGGGAGGCGAATGACGTTCTGTCATTTTTTTATTTTTTTCTTCTGGTTTAAAAGCAGTGTTTTCCACATGGATCAAGTTATCCCTCCACGTACTTGACAGTCACAGCATGGGGGGCGTCATGACTCACGAGCGACCTGTGTGTGCATGCGTTGAAGCATTGATGGCATTTCAATCAAGACATTTCACGTACAAACATCATGTGAGATAAAAAAAGACGAAGGAGGACAGGTTACATGGAGGCCTGGTACTACGGCTGTACAGAGCAGAATTATAGCAGAAGATTAACTGTTCGTTCAAGAAAAATTACCCAGTGATGATGCTAGGCTTGTTGTGGTCAGATGGTGTTCCTGCACCTGTCTACATGACGGCGTCTGATGAACACGTGCAGGGCTCGACAGTTTTGCAGTCCAGCATACGTTGACGCCCGGAGGCCGTGCAACTGTCCGTACCGCGCCAAGCTACCGGAAAATCCATTCAACACCAGCATCCGGGTTCATCCGATGAAAATACCAGCTCGCGCCAATATTATCCGGCGTCAGTATCCAACTATACCGTATTGTTCAACAAATGTGTGTACAAACCACCGTCTATGTAGCTCAGTCTACAACAACAACACCGTGGCCGGTTCACCTGTGTCCGGGACGTTTTTCCAACACCATTGTCGTCTCACCCGTCCGCACCGGCTTACAACGTCGCGGCCAATTTGTCTGTCCAACAAAAAATACCAGGTGTTATCCTTTTTATGTATTTTATCATCACATATTAAATCATTTGGGAACAATTACTTTGGTCTGTGATATTTTTTCCGCAGGACCATTATTCCTTGCAAAAAGGTGTTGCAAAAGGGGTGTGAGCAAATATTATTTTTGCACTAGCGCTCATCCTACGCAGGTTGCCACCCCCGCTATATCAGCACACACGATTGATTTATTGTCCGCCTCGTGGCCGATTCTCCCGCCCGTGCCGACTTGCAACGCCACGGCCGACTTATCTGTCTGTGTCGCCTCTGAAGTTGCTGTCGTCTTTGTCGTCCGTCTCTCGCGGCCTGGTTTACATCAACACACCAGGCCGCACCTGTTTGTATGAGCGGTTTATTTGAAGTATACAGCAAGTCACTGCTCGGGTAGTCCGGTTTTCTTTCAAATTGGAGGCAAATTATCATCAACCGACGTCTGCACTGGGTGGTCCAATGGGCAGGCGCACAAGTCGCCGCCACTACAGTTTGGTTAACTTCAAATCGCCAGTTGGAAGGAACCATTGGCCGAGTTGCTGACACAGCTCATACGGGATCATTTATAACCCGCCGCAGTCACCTCAACCTTCTATGAATTCACATCATGCTATCAACACCAATGATATACAAGTTATGCCGGCTTATATCACGGTCAAATATGGAGAGTCTCAAGCCAACTCCTCGAGTCACCTTTGAGACTCGGGGGCTACGATGACATGACTCAGCAAACCTTGCCAGTTTCAGTAAATTTAAGAACCCCAGGACGATGGAGGGAAAGATAACCCGGTCCCGGAGGCTACTGTTATATTGATGAAAATTTAAAGGCCGTCAGAAAATTTCCGGCTTAAAAAGTATATGACACTTACAAAATTCCGGCTCAATGAAGAAGTTCCGGGTCATCAAAAATGATTCCGGTTTAAAATCCGGCTCAAGGGAAGTTAGTCTCACTGAAGCTCTCAAATATCCGGTTTACAATCCGGTTTAAGGGAAATCTGTTCTCCCACAAAGCCCTGAAGCTCTCAAATCCGGTTTAAAAATGTCCGGTTCAAAAAGGAATTAACTTCTCGCAAGTTCGAGTTTAAAGGCCGTCAGAAAATTTCTGGCTGAAAATGAAGATTCCGGTTTAAAATCCGGTTCAAGGGAAAGATGTCTCCCACAAAGTTTTGAAGCTCTCAATATCCGGTTCAAAATCCCGGTTCAAGAAGAATTTATCTCTTGCAAAAAGTTAAAGGTTGCCAAAGAGGACCTGTTGTCATGATGCGCGGTTCAAACATGGGTATCCCGCCTTATTGGCTTATCATATTATTGATCACATGGGGGCTTCTATTTCATAAAGCAGCGTCCGGTTTACCCCTTGATTCAGCTTATCAAAGCTTTATATAACATCACTTGGGGGCTTGGTCGTATCCGAACCATAGCTACACCTCTTGATCGGCGCAATGCCACAACATCACTTGGGGGCTTGGTCGTATCCGAACCATAGTCACACCTCTTGATCGGCTCAAAGCCAAATCAATCCGGGGCCAAACAGAGTGTTGTAAAACAACAATTCAAACATAGGCACCCACTAAGCACAGCTCAAAACGTTACTTGGGGATTCTTTGCTATCTCAATGAACTTAGAATCTACACTTGTAATGGGCTATCAAGCCATGGCTTGGAAGCCTGGTGTATACACCTAAAACCCCGGGTTAACCTGCCTTCATCAAGTAAGCCACTCCTATCCAGGTAATCCTGGCATGACCCGCCGAACGTTTGACAAGCCAATCTTATACAGACCCTGAACTTGTCAAAGTTAAAACGACGATTGGTTAGTTGGAGGCCCATCTTAAAAGGCTTTGCAAAAATGGTTTAACTCATTGGCCTGGCAGCCCATGAAAAGCCTCAAATTTGGGGCCTGACAGCCCGTGAAAAGCCTCGACTACAACGGTTTTTATTTGCCTTTTACTAAGTTTTTCTTTTCATAAGATTTGTGATGTTTTTGACCCGGTGTTTATCAACCCGGTTAGGCTGTCAACTATAAGTTGTCAGTACAAGTTACAATCCGGAGATTATTAACCTCACCTGGTTTCGACTACAAGTCGCCAGCATCGAGTATGGATAATCCGGTGTTTATCACAACCCGGTACGGTTTTATCCTAAACCGGCACAATATGGAAGGAGTTATCAGTACTCAAGATTGGGGTTATCACCTTTACTACAAAAAGTTGGTAACACCAACAATGTGATTCAATGTCACAGGTATGATATATTTCATATTTGATTGTTCTTAAGTGCAGCCTTGGTTATAAACCCGGGTTATATGTTGGGCATTATGACCCGTCCGGCGGTAAACCGCCAGGACACTTTAAACTTGTTGTATGCAGAAACAGGTTTGTTAAACCGGCCTGGCTTTGGACTATAAGTCGCCAGTATATATATATTTGGATTGCGCCATTGGAATCATGCGCTTATAAATCATTGGGTTATATTATTCAAATAGCCAAACTTGGCTGAATTTTCATTATGATATTGAATGAATAAGGTTTTCACCGGATTATATTATCTTGAATAACCAACATGGCTGGATTTTTATGGTTATTAATAACCGGTATTATTGACTTTTCAAAGTCGCTTTAGCGAAATGGCTATTATTTTATCAAAGGATATGATTTATTCTACAATGGAAGGAATAGTCCCGAGTCGCTGCAGGCTTACAACCCGGCACTTGGGGGCTACATTATTCAAATTGAGATTACATGCAAGTCTCATGTCGCTGCAAGCATGCATCATGACACTTGGGGGCTAATGCAAAGTCATTTTTACTAGTCTTATTGAAGACCCGACTCATCATATTATAATGAGTCGGCCCTTGGGGGCTACCAATTGCTCTTGTCAACAATTCAAGCTACACAAGTTTTCGTCCATAATATTGAAGGATCCATTGCTCAGTTGGTAAAGAACAAAGCTCTTAACCTTGTGGACGTGGGTTCAAGCCCTACGATGGAGGCTACATTATAAGATGTTATTTTAATTGAAGTATATACCAAGTCCTGGTTCAGTATTATCTTACTAAGCCGGCCCTTGGGGGCTACACATCACTGCTAAAATCTACATGATTATATTTACAAAGTCCCTGCTCATTATTGCATAATGACCCGGCCCTTGGGGGTTACACTGATTGAAGTTTTTATAAGCAATTACAAGTCCCAGGTTGCTGCAAGCATGACAACCCGGCACTTGGGGGCTACATATATGGAGTATTCAGTTTATATGATTGAGATGAACAAACCGGATTTCTTCAAGGTTGAAACACTTATTGGAGCAAGTCTTAAGTTATCACTATGTTCTCCTCTTAAGACTTGGGGGCTATAGGTATTATGCATATAAAGGAGGAACATCTTCATTTTATCAGTTTTGAGCAAATCAGGAAGATCAATTACATGACCCGGTGTCGACAACAATTATGACCCGGTGCCCTCAATATTTATAAACTGGCCATTTTGGTAATATTAAACTGGCAAGTTTTACATCTTCAAACCGGCTGAATATCAGATAAGTATTTCAAGACCCATATTTCTTAAACTGGCGCTTTGGAAGCCGACTCAAGTGGATTATTCTTCACAATATTTCTCTGTGAGAAACCAATGTGAACAAATTGAGAATGAAGCTGGCTTGTTAACCCGGATTTTCTAGAAGGAGGAAATGACAAGGACTTAAGGATCATCATATGCCGGTTTACAAGAATTCTTAACCCGGAGCATAATCTGTCAAATTTGCTCTTGTGTTTGTTTTACAGGATCAGTTTACCATGGATAAATCCAAATTAAACTGGGGGCTAATGTCGGGGAAATACCCCGCGGCATAAACTGGCTGGGAGTATAACCCGACTGTACTTGGCGGTTTCCTTGAGATCCGGCTGACACTTGGCGGTTCATTGGCGACCCGCCCTGACCTGGCGGTTTACAAGCAACCTGCCTGGTCATTATGGCTCACTTGTGACCCGGCGGGCGGGTCAGATGGATGACGAGGACCAAGGCCCAGAAGGCCGGTTCATGTTTAAATGGTGGGCCGGTTTATGAGAAAAGCATAAGGAATATTCCCTTACAAAGGAAGCAAGACCAGGACTCCACTTGTAATAGGGTAATCCTAATCCTAATAGGACTAGTCATGTAAACCGCCCCTTCAACATATATAAGGAGGGGCAGGGCACCCCAAGGGGGACAAGATTCACAAGTTCCACAAGTTGGACAAGTTAGGTTTAGACAATAGCTCTCAAGACAGAGCACTCTTGTAACCGTGATCATCATCGTCAATATCAATGAAGCAGGATGTAGGCTTTTACCTCCACCATGAGGGGCCGAACCTGGGTAAAACATCACGTCTCTCGTCCGGCTCAACCCCTCTCAAGCTACTACATAGATGCGTTGGCCTCATGACTAAGTCCTGACACTAAGGACATCTGCCGTGACAATTCCACGACAAAAGGAATAAATTTTATTTAACTATCACGATAGTTGTTAAACATTGAGAATGGTTGACAGCATTCTCAATCCCAATTAAGCATCATCATTAAAACCCAACAATTAACTTTAGAGTAACATGATGAGATTCACATGATAATCCAGGTACTAGATACTCAAGATGTCCATAACCGGGGACACGGCTAACCATGATTAGTTTATACACTCTGCAGAGGTTTGCGCACTTTTCCCCACAAGACTCGATCTCCTCCGTTGGTTTTCTCGCACTGCATGGTGTTTGAGAAACGGATGACCGAGACATAGTCTTTCAGAAGCGCTACCACCTTACGAACGGGTAGACCGTACCAACCTACAACCCCTACATCTGCTAGTCTACCACTATAAGAGTTCGCACGACTTAGTCAACTATGCTAGAGCCCATAGTAGCTTGTGGCTGCACACGGAAGTTTCTAGTATGAATAATCTCATGATCCCTTTGAGCATGGGTGGCAGTCCAAAAGAAAACAGGCAATCGCTGGAATACCGAGGTGCCTCAATCCACCCAGATGTGTGTTTAGGTTGCCACCTTAAATAAACCATTAATTAACAAAGCTCACATATGTCATGGATACACTCACCCAATCCACGTCTACTAGCATAGCATAGCAATAATAAGCAAACATAGAGTAACTCCCAAAGGTTTGATAATAAACAGGTAATCGGTTCTACCTCAACTACTCCCCAAACCCACAATTTAATTAGATCCTAATCATGCAATGTGTGAGGATTGATCTAATGCAATAAAACTGGGTAGTAGGAGGTATGATCAAAGTGTTACTTGCCTTGCTGATGATCCGGGAAACCTAGCGATTCGAAGTAGCAAGCGGCGCACTCCGGGTACTCTATCGCAAACAAACAAACATACAATAAGTACTCAACTAATGCACAGGTAAAACTCGAACAAGAGAACTAACCAGAAAGTTCAACTTAAGAACTCCGGTTGGCAAAAAGAATCAAAACAAACGAAGCAACGAAAGACAAATGGCAAGAGAAACAAGCTTCGTTTACTATTCTGGATCTAAGGCAATTTTTATAGTGGCAAAAAATTGTTTGAGTTGGTTAAACGGAAAGAGGGTTTCGAGACGAAACTCCAGGCGCTTGAATCGCCTGTTTCCGATAAACGAGCGAAAAGATAAACTAGAACGAACATCGGATCAGAGATCGCGATGAGAAAAACCGCGGATTTAATCCGAGAAAAAGAAAAACGACGAACAGTTAACGAACGAACGTTCGTTAACAGAAACTAAACGAAAACGCGTTCGTTAAGACGAACGGACGAACGGGCGCTCGCTAAATAAATAAACCAGAAAAAACCGATCTATTTATCTAAAAAACGGAAACTAGGGTTTTCAAAAAACAAAACCGGCCGGCGACTACCTCGGCGGCGGTGGCTCTCCGGCGGGGCTCCGGAAGGCGGCGGGGTGAGGAGAGGGCGGCGGGGCGGCTGCTCCGGGCGGCGGCAAGCGGCAGCGGCGGCGGCGTGAGGCAGCGGCGGCGGCGTGCGGCGGCGGGCTGCGGTGCGGGGCGGCGGGGTGAGGAGAGGGCGGCGGCGGGGCGGCTATTTAAGAGGGGGAGGGGGCGACGTGCGGCGACGGCTCCGGCTCGGACTCCTCCTCGAGTCCGGCGATTGGGCCGGCCTGGCTCAGCTGGGCCCTTGGCCCAGTCGGGCGCGGGTCTCTTTTTTTTAAAACAATTTTGCTGCGCCTAAAAAAATCTAGAAAAATAAATAAAAATCTAAAAATGCCAAAAAAAAATTCTCCATCTAAATAAAATATTTAGAACAGGATGAACATTGTTTTGGCTCTAAATGCAATTTTTGAAAACGTGCAATTCGTCCTAAATTCAAATAAAATAGCAAATGAACCAAAATAAAAATCTTATTTTATTTTTTTATTAAATCCTCAATATTTCTTTATTTTGGGAAAGTCATTTTATTCCCTCTCTCATATTTTTATAATAGAAATAATTGAAGATAAAATAAATAAAATCAAATGATCCTATCTTCAAAATTCGAGAAAAACTCAAATATGAAAATAACGAAATCTCCAACTCTCTCCGAGGGTCCTTGAGTTGCGTAGAATTTCTAGGATCAACCAGAAAAGCAATAAAATATGATATGCAATGATGATCTAATGTATAACATTCCAAATTGAAAATTTGGGATGTTACAAACCTACCCTCCTTAAGATGAATCTCGCCCTCGAGATTCGGGTTGGTTAGAAAATAGATGAGGGTGGTCCTTCAGCAATTCTTCCTCTCGCTCCCAGGTGGCTTCATCCTCCGTGTGGTGGCTCCACTGAACTTTGCAAAACTTGATAACCCTGCTGCGGGAGACTCGACTGGCATACTCTAGAATCTTAACTGGTTTCTCCTCATAGGTCAAATCACTGTCCAACTGAATTGCTTCCAGTGGCACTGTATCTCTTAGCGGTATATCAGCCATCTCTGCGTGGCACGTCTTCAACTGGGAAACGTGGAACACGTCGTGAACTCCTGACAATCCTTCGGGCAATTCCAACTTATAGGCTACTTCTCCCATACGCTCCAAAACTTTGTATGGGCCTACAAAACGTGGCGCTAACTTTCCCTTAACTCCAAAGCGCTTAACTCCTCGAAGTGGTGATACTCGAAGATAAACTCGGTCTCCGCCTTCGTAAACTGTCTCATTGCGTTTAGAATCTGCGTAGCTCTTCTGCCTGGACTGGGCTACCTTGAGCCTGTCGCGAATCAATTTCACTTTCTGTTCAGACTCCTTACTCAGATCCGGTCCAAACAACTAATGGTCTCCAACTTCATCCCAAGACAATGGGGTCCTGCACCTCCTTCCGTACAAGGCTTCGAAAGGGGCCATCTTCAAACTGGATTGATAACTGTTGTTGTAAGAGAACTCTGCATATGGCAAATTCTCGTCCCAACTAGATCCGTAATCTAGCGCACAAGCTCTCAGCATATCCTCCAAAATCTGATTGACTCTCTCGGTCTGTCCATCTGTCTGCGGATGGAAGGTTGTACTAAACTCTAGTCTGGTATCCAAAGTTTCATGCAACTGATTCCAGAATTTGAGGTAAATTGGGTTCCTCTATCTGATACAATGCTCTTTGGAACTCCATGCAGACATACGATTCTGGTCATGTATATCTTTGCCAACTTTGCACTGGTATAGGTAGTCTTCACTGGAATGAAATGGGCTACCTTTGTCAAACGATCGACTACAACCCATATTAAGTCATAGCCTGAACGAGTTCTGGGTAAAGCTGTAATAAGATCCATGCCTAAGTTATCCCACTTCCATTCGGGTATCGGCAATGGCTGTAGTAATCCTGCTGGCTTCTGATGCTCTGCCTTTACTCTCTGACATACATCACAAAGTGCTACATACTCCGCAATATCCTTCTTCATTCCGGTCCACCAGAAAGTATCCTTCAAATCCAAATACATCTTGGTATTTCCTGGGCGAATCGAATATGGTGAATCATGTGCCTCTTGCAGAATTAACTTCCTGATCTCCGAATCATTAGGCACATAAACACGGTCTTCAAACCATAGGGTATCGTGCTCATCCTCACGAAATCCCTTAGCTTTTCCTTTGCTCATTTTATCCTTAATAGAGGCAATCTCCTTGTCAGTCCTTTGAGCTTCTCTGATCTTATCCATCAAGGTAGACTGAATCTCCAATGCTGCTACATAGCCTCTCGGAACTATCTCCAACCATAGCTCACGAAGGTTTTCAGCTAACTCCCTTGGTAAATCTCCAGTCATTAAGGTCTTGACATGGCTTTTACGGCTCAACGCGTCAGCTACTACGTTAGCCTTTCCGGGGTGATAATGTAATCTCATATCGTAATCCTTGATGAGCTCCAACCATCTTCTTTGCCTGAGATTTAACTCTTTCTGCGTGAAAATATACTTCAAACTCTTGTGATCCGTGTACACCTCACAATGGTTTCCAATGAGAAAAATGTCTCCAAATTTTCAATGCATGCACTACGGCTGCTAACTCCAAATCATGTGTGGCATAATTCAACTCATGAGGCTTAAGCTGTCGTGAGGCATAGGAAACAACTCTTCCTTCCTGCATAAGCACTGCTCCAAGTCCTCGACGTGAAGCGTCGCAATACACCTCATAATCCTTGGTCGGACCTAGCAAAATCATCACAGGTGATGTAACCAAACGTTTCTTCAATTCCTGGAAACTGGCCTCACATTCCTCAGTCCATATGAACTTGGTATCCTTTTTCAACAACTCCGTCATAGGCTTCGCAATCTTTGAGAAATTCTCAATGAATATCCGGTAGTATCCTACGAGTCCAAGAAAACTCCGGATCTCTCCAACTGTTGTTGGCGCTTCCCAATTGGTCACAGTATCAACTTTAGTGGGATCTACTGCTATACCTTTCTCCCGATATAACGTGTCCGAGAAATCCAACTTCCTTCAACCAAAACTCACATTTGCTAAAATTGGCATATAATTGATGTTCTCTGAGTTTACCAAGCACCAAACGCAAATGTTCCTTATGCTCCTCTTCATTCTTTAAGTAAACCAGGATATCATGAATGAACACTACCACAAATTTATCCAGAAACTCCATAAACACCTTGTTCATCATGTTCATGAAAATATGCTGGTGCGTTAGTTAGACCAAATGACATAACAGTATACTCGTACAGCCCATACCTGGTGGTAAAAGCCGTCTTAGGTATATCTTGTTCTCGAATCTTCAACTGGTGGTATCCTGATCGCAGATCAATCTTGGAAAATACCTTATCTCCTTGCAATCGATCAAACAGATCATTGATCATTGGTAGTGGGTACTTGTTCTTGATGGTTACTTCATTCAAACCTCGATAATCAACAACCATCCTTAACGATCCATCCTTCTTTTCTACTAGAAGTACTGGCGATCCCCAAGGTGAAGAACTTGGGCGAATATAACCCTTATCCAGTAACTCCTTAATCTGCTTCTTAATCTCCACCAAATCCTTTGCGGGCATCTTATATGGTCTCTTTGATATTGGCCCTGCGCCTAGCAAAAGCTCAATCAAAAACTCAATATCTCTATCCGGTGGCATGCCTGGCAACTCCTTGGGAAATACATCGGGGAAATCCTTCACTATTGGTACTTCCTCCTGCACAACTCCTGTTAGGCAATTTACTTGAGTCCTGTTTGGCACATGCCGTGATACATACTTGATCCTTCTTCCTTCTGGGGTGGTAAGCAAAATTGACTTACTGGCACATTCAATATTCCCTTGATACTTTGACAACCAATCCATGCCTAATATCACATCCAATCCTTGAGATTCCAACACTATTAGGTCGGAGGGAAATACGTAGTTACCAATCCTTAATGGTAACCGATCACACCATAGGCTAGCCATATACTCTGCTCCAGGCGAGGTTACTAACATGGGTGACCTAAGGGCTTGGGTTGGTAGTTTATACTTATCCACAAATCCCCTTGATATGTATGAATACGATGCACCAGTATCAAAAAGAACGAGTGTAGTAAACGATTTAACCAAAAAAATTACCGATTACTGCATCCGGCTGCTCTTCAACCTCCTCCACGTTAACGTGGTTCACCTGTCCCCTGTTGAAAGGGTTCGGCTTCTTCCCAGAGCTTCCATTGCCATTTCCATTCTGTGATTCAGGACATCGTTGGCATAATGTCCGGTCTTCTGGCACTTAAAACAAGTGACTTGGCTCGGGTCTTTCTTGGCTGGGGTTGATGGGTTGGTGCGGTTCTGGCCGTTGCTTCCTCCATTCCCATTACCAGTCTTGGGGCCATTGTGATTGTGCGAGTTACCTCCTCCATGGGTATGCTGGAAATGTCCTCCCGGTCTAGGGGTAAAACATGGCTTCTACTGAGCTCCAGAATTGTACTTCCCTTGTCCATACTTCCTCTTGCGGTTCTCGATCTGCTGCTGCTTCCCTTCAATCATGAGAGAACGATCTACCAACTCCTGGTAGTTATTGAAGGTTGCTACCATCAACTGCATGCTCAACTCATCATTCAATCCTTCCAGAAATTTCTCCTGCTTAGCTGCATCCGTAGCAACGTCATCTGGGGACCATCAACTGCATGCTCAACTCATCATTCAATCCTTCCAGAAATTTCTCCTACTTAGCTGCATCCGTAGCAACGTCATCTGGGGCATAACATGCTAGCTTACTAAAGTCCTCCACATACTGGCCAACTGTCCGTCCTCCTTGGCGCAAGTTGCAAAACTCTCGCTTCTTCATGGCCATAGCTCCTGCTGAAACATGGGCAGTACGAAAAGCCTGCTGAAATTGGTCCCACGTGACAGTGTCGACAGGGAAACTGGCTGTGAAATTCTCCCACCATGAAGCTGCGGGTCCTTCAAGCTGATGTGCGGCAAACTTCACCTTTTCCGCATCTATGCATCCTTCTATGGTCAACTCTCTAGCTGTCTTGCGGAGCCAATCATCTGCTACTATTGGCTCGGTGCTACTCGAAAACACCGGCGGATTCAGCCTAAGAAAACGGGCTAAGTGAAGTGGTGGTGGTGGTGGGTTGTTGTTGTTGTTGTTCCCCTGATTCTGATTCTGGACTAGTAACTGCATCAATGTGTTCTGCTGCTGGATCAACTGAGTGAGCTCCGGTGGGAAGGTAAATCCGAGGTCATGTCTCGGAGGCATCTGAGGGTTTAGCAAAGATGAGATTTAAGAATAGAGGGGGCCTAAAGAGAAAAAACTACCCATATGCACATGAGGCAAAAGCAAACAATTCACTTCATTCAATCAATCAAACAAGGGCATACAATCGATCTAACTATCGCAAAAGTGCTCGGACTACTATATTTACATGGTGGACTACTACTATTGTTGGGGTGGTCTACTAGAAATATTCTTCGATTGCATACTCCATGATATCTGCTCCAGCTTCATCAACATAGTCATCATCGCTATCATCTGGAACCGAGTCGGTGTCGTCGATGATGATGTAGTCTTCCGGGCGAATCTCCTTGGGTTCTTCGTCTTCTTCTACTAGTGTAGGGTCTCCCATGAATATTACAATCTTCTTGATCAGATCGTCATTCTTTTCCACTAATACTTAGATTTCCTCTTCATAATCTTCACGTGTAGACTTGGGTTCTTCCTCCAGTTCCTTAATTCTTGTCCTTGCTTTCTTCAGATCTATCATGTCTGCGCACATCTGGTTCTCCTGACGTTGAATGTGCTGGTTTAACTCCTAGATAAAAGATGCAATTGATCTATCCTTCCTGGTGCTGATCATCTCCCAGTGCTCATCCCGGCGCCCACAAATCTGGTAGATAGTATCCTTGAGATCATTGCGGTAAACTTCTCCAATGCGTCCCATGGCAATGTGAGCTGCCATGCTCTTTCCTAGACTCCAAGTTGGTGCATCAAAAGAAAACTCTATGGGCTCAGTGACTGGCATGATCGTCCTTCCTGGAACTTGAACTTGAATCATCCAGCGCTCCTCTTCAGGTAATGTGGCGTTGTAGGTTCCGGTGAAGCTTGGTACTCCTATGTTCAGGTATCTAGTGACTTCCTTCAAGTGACGTCCAAAGGGTGTATCTTCATCCGGTTGTATGAACTTGTTCCTTGCATCCGCCGTCCTAAAAGAGTAGAAAAGATGAGAGGTCAGAAGGAGAAGAGTAAGTAGTGATCTAGGGCTTTAGCTTAGTGGTCGTGTCCTACAGTCAGTGTGTGCTCTGATACCATCTTGTAGTGACCAGACCTCAAACGGTCCAATCCCTGTGCTCCGGTGTCATCCCTGGATCAGTCATGCTGACACCACACAGTACTTGAAGGATTTATAACAGAGTATCAATCACACACTTATTACATCAAGTGTCTCAAACAAGAACTTACTACAATAAATATGGCTTAAGGCCATCTAATAACGATAACAGTGGAAGGCTTGGAAGATAAGTGAGTCCATCAACTCCAGCGGCATCACTGAGTATAGAACCACGACCTAATGGCACCTTAATCATCGTCTGAAAAGTCTGCAACATTAACGTTGCAGCCCGAAACGGGTCAGCACATGGAATATGCTGGCAATGTAACACATAGAGAGTAATGGAATAAAATAGGCTATTCTATATGCATATATGGCTGGTGGAAAGCTCTATGGTTACAGTTTTGCGTAAAGCCAATTTTTCCCTACTACAAATGAATAAATTTTATTTAACTATCATGGTAGTTGTTAAACATTGAGAATGGTTGACAGCTTTCTCAATCCCAATTAAGTATCATCCTTAAAACCCAACAAATAACTTTAGAGTAACATGATGAGATTCACATGATAATCCAGGTACTATATACTCAAGATGTCCATAACTGGGGACACGGCTAACCATGATTAGTTTATACACTCTGCAGAGGTTTGCGCACTTTTCCCCACAAGACTCGATCTCCTCCGTTGGTTTTCTCACAATGCATGGTGTTTGAGAAACGGATGACCGAGACATAGTCTTTCAGAAGCGCTAGCACCTTACGAACGGGTAGACCGTACCAACCTACATCCCCTACATCTGCTAGTCTACCACTGTAAGAGTTCGCACGACTTAGTCAACTATGCTAGAGCCCATAGTAGCTTGTGGCTGCACACGGAAGTTTCTAGTATGAATAATCTCATGATCCCTTTGAGCCTGGGTGGCGGTCCAAAAGAAAACAGGCAATCGCTGGAATACCCAGCTGCCTCAATCCACCCAGATGTGTGATTAGGTTGCCACCTTAAATAAACCATTAATTAACAAAGCTCACATCTGTCATGGATACACTCACCCAATCCACGTCTACTAGCATAGCATAGCAATAATAAGCAAACATAGAGTAACTCCCAAAGGTTTGATAATAAACAGGTAATAGGTTCTACCTCAACTACTCCCCAAACCCACAATTTAATTAGATCCTAATCATGCAATGTGTGAGGATTGATCTAATGCAATAAAACTGGGTAGTAGGAGGTATGATCAAAGTGTTACTTGCCTTGCTGATGATCCGGGAAACCTAGCGATTCGAAGTAGCAAGCGGCGCACTCCGGGTACTCTACCGCAAACAAACAAACATACAATAAGTACTCAACTAATGCACAGGTAAAACTCGAACAAGAGAACTAACCAGAAAGTTCAACTTAAGAACTCCGGTTGGCAAAAAGAATCAAAACGACCGAAGCAACGAAAGACAAATGGCAACAGAAACAAGCTTCGTTTACTATTCTGGGTCTAAGGCAATTTTTACAGTGACAAAAACTTGTTTGAGTTGGTTAAACGGAAAGAGGGTTTCGAGACAAAACTCCAGGCGCTTGAATAGCCTGATTTCGATAAACGAGCGAAAAGATAAACTAGAACGAACATCGGATCAGAGATCGCGATGAGAAAAACCGCGGATTTAATCCGAGAAAAAGAAAAACGACGAATAGTTAACGAACGAACGTTCGTTAACAGAAACTAAACGAAAACACGTTCGTTAAGACGAACGGACGAACGGGTGCTCGCTAAATAAATAAACCGGAAAAAAAACCGATCTATTTATCTAAAAAAATGGAAACTAGGGTTTTCAAAAAACAAAACCGGACGGCGACTACCTCGGCGATGGCGGCTCTCCAGCGGGGCTCCGGAAGGCGGCGGGGTGAGGAGAGGGCGGCAGCGGCGGCGGCGTGCGGCTGCGGCGGGCTGTGGTGCGGGGCGGCGGGGTGAGGAGAGGGCGGCGGCGGGGCGGCTATTTAAGAGGGGGAGGGGGTTGACTTGGGGGAGGGGGCGACGGGCGGCGGTGGGTCCGGCTCGGACTCCTCCCCGAGTCCGGCGGGAAGGCGGCGGCGGCTGGGCCGGCCTGGCTCGGCTGGGCCCTTGGCCCAGTCGGGCGCGGGTCTCTTTTTTTTAAACAATTCGCTGCGCCTAAAAAAATCTAGAAAAATAAATAAAAATCTAAAAATGCCAAAAAAAAATTCTCCATCTAAATAAAATATTTAGAACAGGATGAACATTGTTTTGGCTCTAAATGCAATTTTTGAAAACGTGCAATTTTTCCTAAATTCAAATAAAATAGCAAATAAAACCAAAATAAAAATCTTATTTGATTTTTTTATTAAATCCTCAATATTTCTTTATTTTGGGAAAGTCATTTTATTCGCTCTCTCATATTTTTATAATAGAAATAATTGAAGACAAAATAAATAAAATCAAATGATCCTATCTTCAAAATTCGAGAAAAACTCAAATATGAAAATAACGAAATCGCCAACTCTCTCCGAGGGTCCTTGAGTTGCGTAGAATTTCTAGGATCAACCAGAAAAGCAATAAAATATGATATGCAATGATGATCTAATGTATAACATTCCAAATTGAAAATTTGGGATGTTACAATGATCGTACTAGCTATTATACCTTGCCTTTTTATTCCTTTACCCCATTTCCAATATAGAGGAGATATTTATGCACATCCTCGTTTTCAGGCCTTTCCAAAGCAGTTCACTGATGATTACCTCGCAAACCACCTGTATGGTCAGGAGGTGAGGAAGGTATTCATACAACACCCACGATTTAATATTGAAGTGTTGCTGAAGAGGACGAAGGATGGACGTGCAATCATCCACAGGCACTGACCAAAAGTTGCAAAGACCTTCAACATCAATGAAGGCTCAATATTCGCCTTCTGCTTCAGCAGTTTTCCAGACGAGATACATTTGTCTATGTACTGTCTATGTGTTGAGGAACGTAGTAATTTCAAAATTTTCCTACGCACACGCAATATCATGGTGATGCATAGCAACGAGAGGGGAGAGTGTTGTCTACGTACCCTCGTAGACCAAAAGCGGAAGCGTTAGCACAACGCGGTTGATGTAGTCGTACGTCTTCACGATCCAACCGATCCAAGTACCGAACGCACGGCACCTTCGAGTTCAGCACACGTTCGGCTCGATGACGTCCCGCGAACTCCAATCCAGTAGAGCTTCACGGGAGAGTTCCGTCAGCACGACGGCGTCGTGACGATGATGATGTTCTACCGTCGCAGGGCTTCGCCTAAGCACCGCTACGATATGATCGAGGTGGATTATGGTGGAAGGGGGCACCGCACATGGCTAAGAGATCTAGAGATCAATTGTTGTGTCTATGGGGTGCCCCCTGGCCACGTATATAAAGGAGTGGAGGAGGAGGGGGCCAGCCAAGAGGAGGAGGCGCGCCCAAGGGGGGCAATCCTACTCCAAGTAGGTTTTGCCCCCCCTTTCCTATTCCAACTAGGAGAAGGGGGAAGGAGGAGGTGGAGAGAAGGAAGGAGAAGGGGTGCCGCGCCCCCTTCCCTTTACCAATTCGGATTGAGGCAAGGGGGGCTGCGCGCCACCTCCGGCTGCCTCTCCTCTTCCACTACTTTGGGCCCATGAGGCCCAATAACCCCCGGGGGGGTTCCGGTAACCCCCCGGTACTCCGGTATATATCCGATAACCCCCGGAACCATTCCAGTGTCCGAATATAGTCGTCCAATATATCAATATTCATGTCTCGACCATTTAGAGACTCCTCATCATGTCCGTGATCACATCCGGGACTCTGAACAACCTTTGGTACATCAAAACTCATAAACTCATAATATAACCGACATCGAAACGTTAAGCGTGCGGACCCTACGGGTTCGAGAACTATGTAGACATGACCGAGACATGTCTCCGGTCAATAACCAATAGCGGAACCTGGATGCTCATATTGGCTCCCACATATTCTACGAAGATCTTTATCGGTCAGACCGCATAACAACATACGTTGTTCCCTTTCTCATCGGTATGTTACTTGCCCGAGATTCGATCGTCGGTATCTCAATACCTAGTTCAATCTCATTACCGGCAAATCTCTTTACTCGTTCCATAATACATCATTCCGCAACTAACTCATTTAGTTGCAATGCTTGCAAGGCTTAAGTGATGTGCATTACCGAGAGGGCCCAGAGATACCTCTCCGACAATTGGAGTGACAAATCCTAATGTCGAAATACGCCAACCCAACAAGTACCTTTGGAGACACCTGTAAAGCACCTTTATAATCACCCAGTTACGTTGTGACGTTTGGTAGCACACAAAGTGTTCCTCCGGTAAACAGGAGTTGCATAATCTCATAGTCATAGGAACATGTATAAGTTATGAAGAAAGCAATAGCAACAAACTAAACGATCAAGTGCTAAGCTAACGGAATGGGTCAAGTCAATCATATCATTCTCCTAATGATGTGATCTCGTTAATCAAATGACAACTCATGTCTATGGTTAGGAAACATAACCATCTTCGATCAACGAGCTAGTCAAGTAGAGGCATACTAGTGACACTCTGTTTGTCTATGTATTCACACATGTATTATGTTTCCGGTTAATAAAATTCTAGCATGAATAATAAACATTTATCATGATATAAGGAAATAAATAATAACTTTATTATTGCCTCTAGGGCATATTTCCTTCAGTGTCCCACTTGCACTAGAGTCAATAATCTATATTACACTGTTATGATCCTAACACCCATGGAGCCTTGGTGCTGATCATGTTTTGCTCGTGGAAGAGGCTTAGTCAACGGGTTTGCAACATTTAGATCCATATGTATCTTGCAAATTTCTATGTCTCCCACCTGGACTAAATCCCAGATGGAATTGAAGCATCTCTTGATGTCCTTGGTTCTCTTGTGAAATCTGGATTCCTTCGCTAAGGCAATTGCTCCAGTATTGTCACAAAAGATTTTCATTGGACCCGATGCACTAGGTGTGACACCTAGATCGGATATGAACTCTTTCATCCAGACTCCTTCATTTGCTGCTTCCGAAGCAGCTATGTACTCCACTTCACATGTAGATCCCACCACGACGCTTTGTTTAGAACTGCACCAACTGACAGCTCCACTGTTCAATAAAAACACGTATCCGGTTTGTGATTTAGAATCATCCGGATCAGTGTCAAAGCTTGCATCAACGTAACCATTTACAATGAGCTCTTTGTCACCTCCATAAACGAGAAACATATCCTTAGTCCTTTTCAGGTACTTCAAGATGTTCTTGACCGCTGTCTAGTGATCCACTCCTGGATTACTTTGGTACCTCCCTGCTAGACTTATAGCAAGGCACACATCAGGTCTGGTACACAGCATTGCATACATGATAGAGCCTATGGCTGAAGCATAGGGAACATCTTTCATTTTCTCTCTATGTTCTGCAGTGGTCGGACATTGAGTCTTACTCAATTTCACACCTTGTAACACAGGCAAGAACCCTTTCTTTGCTTGATCCATTTTGAACTTCTTCAAAACTTTGTCAAGGTATGTGCTTTGTGAAAGTCCAATTAAGCGTCTTGATCTATCTCTATAGATCTTAATGCCCAATATGTAAGCAGCTTCACCGAGGTCTTTCATTGAAAAACTCTTATTCAAGTATCCCTTTATGCTATCCAGAAATTCTATATCATTTCCAATCAATAATATGTCATCCACATATAATATCAGAAATGCTACCGAGCTCCCACTCACTTTCTTGTAAATACAGGCTTCTCCAAAAGTCTGTATAAAACCAAATGCTTTGATGACGCTATCAAAGCATTTATTCCAACTCCGAGAGGCTTGCACCAGTCCATAAATGGATCGCTAGAGCTTGCACACTTTGTTAGCTCCCTTTGGATTGAAAAAACCTTTCGGTTGCATCATATACAACTCTACTTCCAGAAATCCATTCAGGAATGCAGTTTTGACATCCATTTGCCAAATTTCATAATCATAAAATGCGGCAATCGCTAACATGATTTGGACAGACTTAAGCATCGCTACGGGTGAGAAAGTCTCATCGTATTCAATCCCTTGAACTTGTCGAAACCCTTTCGCAACAAGTCGATCTTCGTAGTAACATTACCGTCAACGTCAGTCTTCTTCTTGAAGATCCATTTATTCTCAATTCCTTGCCGATCAATGGGCAAGTCAACGAAAGTCCACACTTTGTTCTCATACATGGATCCCATCTCAGATTTGATGGCTTCAAGCCATTTTGCGGAATCTGGGCTCACCATCGCTTCTTCATAGTTCGTAGGTTCATCATGATCCAGTAGCATGACTTCCAGAACAGGATTACCGTACCACTCTGGCGCGGATCTTACTCTGCTTGATTTACGAGCTTCAGTAATAACTTCCTCACTAATTGGTATAGTTGTCACAGGAACCGGTTTCTGTGATGAGCTACTTTCCAATAAGGGAGCAGGTACGGTTACCTCATCGAGTTCTACTTTCGTCCCACTCACTTCTTTTGAGAGAAACTCCTTCTCTAGAAAGGATCCATTCTTAGCAACGAATGTCTTGCCTTCGGATCTGTGATAGAAGGTGTACCCAACAGTCTCCTTTGGGTATTCTATGAAGACACATTTCTCCGATTTGGGTTCGAGCTTATCAGGTTGAAGCTTTTTCACATAAGCATCGCAGCCCCAAACTTTAAGAAATGACAACTTTGGTTTCTTGCCAAACCACAGTTTATAAGGCGTCGTCTCAACGGATTTCGATGGTGCCCTATTTAACGTGAATGCGGCCGTCTCTAAAGCATAACCCCAAAACGATAGCGGTAAATCAGCAAGAGACATCATAGATCGCACCATATCTAGTAAAGTATGATTACGACGTTCAGACACACCATTACACTGTGGTGTTCAGGGTGGCGTGAGTTGTGAAACTATTCCGCTTTGTTTCAAATGTAGACCAAACTCGTAACTCAAATATTCTCCTCCACGATCAGATCGTAGAAACTTTATTTTCTTGTTACGATGATTTTCAACTTCACTCTGAAATTCTTTGAACTTTTCAAATGTTTCAAATTTATGTTTCATCAAGTAGATATACCCATATCTGCTTAAATCATCTGTGAAGGTGAGAAAATAACGATATCCGCCACGAGCCTCAACATTCATCGGACCACATACATCTGTATGTATGATTTCCAACAATTCTGTTGCTCTCTCCATAGTACCGGAGAATGGCGTTTTAGTCATCTTGCCCATGAGGCACGGTTCGCAAGTACCAAGTGATTCATAATCAGGTGGTTCCAAAAGTCCATCAGTATGGAGTTTCTTCATGTGCTTTACGCCGATATGACCTAAACGGCAGTGCCACAAATAAGTTGCACTATCATTATCAACTCTGCATCTTTTGGCTTCAACATTATGAATATGTGTATCACTACTATCGAGATTCATCAAAAATAGACCACTCTTCAAGGGTGCATGACCATAAAAGATATTACTCATATAAATAGAACAACCATTATTCTCTGATTTAAATGAATAACCGTCTCGCATCACACAAGATCCAGATATAATGTTCATGCTCAACGCTGGCACCAAATAACAATTATTTAGGTCTAAAACTAATCCCGGAGGTAGATCTAGAGGTAGCGTGCCGACCGCGATCACATCGACTTTTGAACCATTTCCCACGCGCATCGTCACCTCGTCCTTGGCCAGTGTTCGCTTAATCCGTAGTCCCTGTTTCGAGTTGCAAATATTAGCAACGTAACCAGTATCAAATACCCAGGTGCTACTGCGAGCTCTAGTAAGGTACACATCAATAACATGTATATCACATATACCTTTGTTCACCTTGCCATCCTTCTTATCCGCCAAATACTTGGGGCAGTTCCGCTTCCAGTAACCAGTCTGCTTGCAGTAGAAGCACTCAGTTTCAGGCTTAGGTCCAGACTTGGGTTTCTTCTCCTGAGCAGCAACTTGTTTGTTGTTCTTCTTGAAGTTCCCCTTCTTCTTCCCTTTGCCCTTTTTCTTGAAACGGGCGGTCTTATTGACCATCAACACTTGATGTTCCTTCTTGATTTCTACCTCTGCAGCCTTTAGCATTGCAAAGAGCTCGGGAATCGTCTTATCCATCCCTTGCATGTTACAGTTCATCACGAAGCTCTTGTAGCTTTGTGGCAGTGATTGAAGAACTCTGTCAATGACACTATCAACAGGAAGATTAAATCCCAGTTGAGTCAAGTGATTATGATAACCAGACATTTTGAGTATATGTTCACCGACAGAACTATTCTCCTCCATCTTGCAGCTATAGAACTTATTAGAGACTTCATATCTCTCAATCCGGGTATTTGCTTCAAATATTAACTTCAACTCCTAGAACATCTCATATGCTCCATGACGTTCAAAACATCGTTGAAGTCCCGATTCTAAGCCGTAAAGCATGGCACACTGAACTATTGAGTAGTCATCAGCTTTGCTTTGCCAGATGTTCATAACATCTGGTGTTGCCCCTGCAGCAGGCCTGGCACCCAGCGGTGCTTCCAGGATGTAATTCTTCTATGCAGCAATGAGGATAATCCTCAAGTTACGGACCCAGTCCGTGTAATTGCTACCATCATCTTTCAACTTTGCTTTCTCAAGGAACGCATTAAAATTCAACGGAACAACATCACGGGCCATCTATCTACAATCAAACATAGACAAGCAAAATACTATCAGGTACTAAGTTCATGATAAATTTAAGTTCAATTAATCATATTACTTAAGAACTCCCACTTAGAAAGACATCCCTCTAATCTTCTAAGTGATCACGTGATCCAAATCAACTAAACCATAACCGATCATCGCGTGAAATGGAGTAGCTTTCAATGGTGAACATCAATATGTTGATCATATCTACTATATGATTCACGCTCGACCTTTCGGTCTCAGTGTTCCGAGGCCATATCTGCATATGCTAGGCTCGTCAAGTTTAACCTGAGGATTCTGCGTGTGCAAAAACTGTCTTGTACCCGTTGTAGATGGACGTAGAGCTTATCACACCCGATCATCACGTGGTGTCTGGAAACGACGAACTTTGGCAACGGTGCATACTCAGGGAGAACACTTTTATCTTGAAATTTAGTGATAGATCATCTTATAATGCTACCATCAATCAAAGCAAGATAAGATGCATAAAAGATAAACATCACATGCAATCAATATAAGTGATATGATATGGCCATCATCATCTTGTGCTTGTGATCTCCATCTCCGAAGCACCTTCATGATCACCATTGTCACTGGTGCGACACCTTGATCTCCATTGTAGCATCGTTGTCGTCTCGCCAATCTTATGCTTCCACGACTACCGCTACCGCTTAGTGATAAAGTAAAGCATTACAGGGCGATTGCATTGCATACAATAAAACGACAACCATATGGCTCCTGCCAGTTGCCGATAACTTGGTTACAAAACATGATCATCTCATACAATAAAATTTAGCATCATGTCTTGACCATATCACATCACAACATGCCCTGCAAAAACAAGTTAGACGTCCTCTACTTTGTTGTTGCAAGTTTTACATGGCTGCTATGGGCTTAGCAAGAACCGTTCTTACCTACGCATAAAAACCACAACGATAGTTTGTCAAGTTGATGCTATTTTAACCTTCGCAAGGACCGGGTGTAGCCACACTTGCTTCAACTAAAGTTGGAGAAACTAACACCCGCCAGCCACTTATGTGCAAAGCACGTCGGTAGAACCAGTCTCGCGTAAGCGTACGCGTAATGTCGGTCCGGGCCACTTCATCCAACAATAACGCCGAACCAAAGTATGACATGCTGGTAAGCAGTATGACTTATATCGCACACGACTCACTTGTGTTCTACTCGTGCATATAACATCAATACATAAAAACTCGCTCGGATGCCACTGTTGGGGAACGTAGTAATTTCAAAATTTTCCTACGCACACACAAGATCATGGTGATGCATAGCAACTAGAGGGGAGAGTGTTGTCTACGTACCCTCGTAGACCGAAAGCAGAAGCGTTAGCACAACGCGGTTGATGTAGTCGTACGTCTTCACGATCCGACCGATCCAAGTACCGAACGCACGGCACCTCCGAGTTCAGCACACGTTCGGCTCGATGACGTCCCGCGAACTCCAATCCAGTAGAGCTTCATGGGAGAGTTCCGTCAGCATGACGGCATAGTGACGATGATGATGTTCTACCGTCGCAGGGCTTCGCCTAAGCACCGCTACGATATGATCGAGGTGGATTATGGTGGAAGGGGGCACCGCACACGGCTAAGAGATCTAGAGATCAACTGTTGTGTCTATGGGGTGCCCGCTGGCCACGTATATAAAGGAGTGGAGGAGGAGGGGGCCGGCCAAGAGGAGGAGGCGCGCCCAAGGGGGGCAATCCTACTCCAAGTAGGTTTTGCCCCCCCTTTCCTATTCCAACTAGGAGAAGGGGGAAGGAGGAGGTGGAGAGAAGGAAGGAGAAGGGGGGCTGCGCCCCCTTCCCTTTCCCAATTCGGATTGTGGCAAGGGGAGCTGCGCGCCACCTCCTGATGCCTCTCCTCTTCCACTACTTTGGGCCCATGAGGCCCAATAACCCCCGGGGGGGTTCAGTAACCCCCCGATACTCCGGTATATATCCGATAACCACCGGAACCATTCCGGTGTCCGAATATAGTCGTCCAATATATCAATCTTCATATCTCGGCCATTTCGAGACTCCTCGTCATGTCCGTGATCACATCCGGGACTCCGAACAACCTTCGGTACATCAAAACTCATAAACTCATAATATAACCGGCATCGAAACGTTAAGCGTGCGGACCCTACGGGTTCAAGAACTATGTAGACATGACCGAGACATGTCTCCGGTCAATAACCAATAGCGGAACCTGGATGCTCATATTGGCTCCCACATATTCTACGAAGATCTTTATCGGTCAGACCGCATAACAACATACATTGTTCCCTTTGACAACAGTATGTTACTTGCCCGAGATTCGATCGTCGGTATCTCAATACCTAGTTCAATCTCGTTACCGGCAAGTCTCTTTACTCGTTCCGTAATACATAATTCCGCAACTAACTCATTTAGTTGCAATGCTTGCAAGGCTTAAGTGATGTGCATTACTGAGAGGGCCCAGAGATACCTCTCCGACAATTGGAGTGACAAATCCTAATCTCAAAATACGCCAACCCAACAAGTACCTTTGGAGACACCTGTAGAGCACCTTTCTAATCACCCAGTTACGTTGTGACGTTTGGTAGCACACAAAGTGTTCCTCCGGTAAACGGGAGTTGCATAATCTCATAGTCATAGGAACATGTATAAGTTATGAAGAAAGCAATAGCAACAAACTAAACGATCAAGTCCTAAGCTAAAGGAATGTGTCAAGTCAATCATATCATTCTCCTAATGATGTGATACCGTTAATCAAATGACAACTCATGTCTATGGTTAGGAAACATAACCATCTTCGATCAACGAGCTAGTCAAGTAGAGGCATACTAGTGACACTCTGTTTGTCTATGTATTCACACATGTATTATGTTTCCGGTTAATACAATTCTAGCATGAATAATAAACATTTATCATGACATAAGGAAATAAATAATAACTTTATTATTGCCTCTAGGGCATATTTCCTTCACTATGATGCTAATTTCGAAACGTTATATATGTTGCATGTGAAACTTGGTGCTGGTGTAGTTGTGTAATGTGGTAGCTGAGTACTGAAGCTATATGATGTTGTACTCTGATGTATTCCAATTATGAAAATGAAATATATTGTTTTCTTAATACGAAATGTCAATTAGATTAATAAATAGATTATTAATAATTGGACAATTAGCCTGCTAATTGGGTTTTTCTATTGCAAACGGTTATTGAGAAAACACCGTGTGTGATGCATTCAATAACACACACAGTTTCTAGGAATAAACCGTGTTAGATTAATGAACAATCACACACGACATCCTCTTGAAAAGTGTTTGCGTTAGTCCACCTGGCGCAAACGTTTACCACATAAAAACTGTGTGTGATGGACAACCATTGCCACACAGTTTCTTCTACGCACCGTGTGTGATGCATTCAATAACACAAACGATAAAATTGTTAATACCATGTGCAATGGAAACGCTATCACAAACGATTTAACGAGGAAAATTGTGTGCGATGTACTTGCGAACAGAAACGTTTTCCTTGGAGCGACTAGTGGGATGTATATACGAACGGAAACTTTTAGCGGGGACTGACTGTGTGGGATGTACTTGCGACAGGAAACAATTTTGCCTGTATAATTGTATTTTTTAGCTCTACTATATGTATTTCCGTATTTGAGCGCTCGCCGGTCGCACACGACCTCATTTTGCCGAGCATGTGTGCCAGGAGGGCATATCCCCGACGGTTTCTGGTTCGTGTGGGAAGGACCCCCCTGTCGCCCACACTCACTAGGCGACGGTTCCAAATGTTGTCACGGAAAGGGGTTGAAAACCGTTTGTATAGCACCTCGCTGTACTAGTGATAGTAGTATAATAGCATTATAACCGTACATTTTCTTGTGGTTTGACTTAATCTCACCATGCTTCTTTGCATCATGTGATCTTCCAATTCTTGTGAACCAAACACCCAGATTGGTAGAAATCCTGTGTTTTTAAATTCTCTGTTTTGCACGGGCATTCCTATCCTATTCCTATGTATTTCCTATCCCTGCATTGTTAGAATCGACAAATTCAAACAAGCCCATACACAATTACTTCTGTTATAGATATGTGTCAAAGAAAACCTTGTGTGGTTTGTCCCGCTCCTGCTGCGCTGTGTTCCACCCCAGCTCAGCTGCTCCAATGACGGACGGGTTCACCACAGAAGGGATCCACTCTCCAGACTGTCTTTCGCCGCCTTAGATCTTCTTCCCCGCCGCCGGCAGCCACGACAACTAATTACCATCATCAACTAAGCAGATGACCTTGAGGACTACACGGGTCCGCAAGAGTGGTCGCACTCTTCCGTGTCTGCTTACGTTATGCATCGCTTAATATGATGACATGCTACTTTATCATCGTGTTCACCTATTAGGCTCCGAGTCAGGTCCAAACTAGTGCTGAAACTTGAGTTTTTAAATGGTTGTGGGGTACATATTGGGGCAGCAATCAGTACTATATGTCTACTATCTGGTTAATATCGGGTGTCTACTATGAGTTTCATGTTGGCTGCAATCAAACATTAAAGGAGCCATTATCTATATTTTTTACTAAAGCTATTATCTGCGTGCTCTCATTGGTTTTGGATCTATCCGCAGTTTGCTACCATCACTCTGGATTTGTGCATGCACTCCTTACATAATCTCACTATGTTTTATTCCTATGCATGTCAATTATTGTTCACAATGGAACCAAAAATGTAGAGCAAAAGAGATGAGCCTTGCGTGGCAATAAAATTTCATGCAGACGTCACTCCATGGTGGGCGCAAAGGCTTCCCCCTCCACCCATTTCAGATTGTAATCAAGAGGAAGATAACTGTTCTAAGGGGGATTCAGAAGGAGAAGACTACTCCTATTTACCCCCTGAGGTCTTCGCTCTAACTTGGCATGCTGATGTTGGTAATATCATGCATATGGTGCCTTGCATTGCTGACATTATACATCAAATATGTCATCTGCTTAGTTTAGACATGCTTTGGGTGAATGACATTTGTTTAGTTTCCTTATTGTATATGTGAATCATGCAATGCCATCTTGTTTAGCCAGGCATCATATATGTGAATTTTGCAATGCCACCCTGGTTAGCTAGTCATCTTATATGTGAATTATATCATGCCATGATTTTTTATTACGTATTAAATTTGTCAACAATTTTAGTACATTCAATTACTCTTCTAGTGCATCAGCCATTCGACACGATCATGGAAAAATCTGGAATGGAAACAAGGTCTTCAGAGAAAACAATGCTACATGACGAAGCGCATGTCTTGCTGGTTACAGATAGCTCCTCAGAGGAGGATTCAAAGACAGATGACCAGTCATATCCCCCCCGAGGTGCATGCTCTAACTTGGCAGGGTTATGTTCTCATATCGTGCATATGGTGTCTTGCATTGGTATGTCATTTGCTTAGTTTAGACATGCTTTTTGTGAATGCCACCTGTTTAGTGTCTAATTACCATATATGTCAATTATGTAATGCCATCTTGTTGCAAGACATTGTATATGTGAATTATGCAATGCTATCTTGTTGCAAGGCATTATATATGTGAATTATACAATGCCATGTTGTTTAGTCAAGCGCCATATATACGAATTATATCATGTTGTCCTTTTTTTGTATTTCTCATTGCATTTGTCGACAATGTTTGTATATTCAACTGCTCTTCCTCTGCATCAGCCATTTGAATTGGTGATGGAGAAATCTGGAGTGAAAACAAGGTCTTCACGGTAGATAATGCTACCTGCTGAAGCAGATATCTTTCTGGTTACAGATAGCTCCTCAGAGGAGGATTCATAGGCAGATGACCAGTCCTATTATCCCCCTGAGGTGTATGCTCAAACTTTGCAGGGTTATATTACTCATATCATGCATATGTTGTATTGCAATGCTTAGTTTTTACATCATATACATAACATTGAATGCCATCTCCTTAGTTGACACATCATATCTGCGATTGCCCTCTGCTGACTTGCTTAGTTTATAAATCATATATTTCAATTATATCACGCCATGATGTTTACATAGACAGCATGTATCTGAATTATGGCATGCCAACCCATTTTCTAAAGACATAATATAGTTATATCATCTCATCCTGTTTACATAGTCATCATATTTTGAATTATGTCATTCTATCTGTGAATTATATCATGCCATCATGTTTCCATCGATGGCTTGTTTGTGAGTTATGGCATGCCAACCACTTTAATAGATACATTGTATAGTTATATCATGTCATCCTGTTTACATAGTCATCATATTTTGAAGTATGTCATTCTATCCTGTTTGGTTAGCCATCATACATGTGAAATTGTGTCATGCTATCCTGTTTAATTAGCCATCATATATGGGAAATTATGTCATGCTATTCTATTTGGTGAGACAACATAAATGTGAATAATTTAATGCCCTATTTTCTTCCCTACTATCCATTCCACCTGTCTATCTTACAATGTCGGTACATTCAATTACTTTTCTTGTTTATCAGCCATTTGAATTGGAGGGGGTAATGGCAGTATTCGTGGGAGTAAAAGCACAGTCTTCAAAAAGATTGTGCTACCCGTCGATGCAGATAGAACCACAGTTGTACTTACCCAAGAACCAGCCCCACCACACATAACCCAAACTCACGTAGATTGTACCCCTACCTAGTTGGACAAAGAACCAGCTACACCCCTTCTAACCCCAACCCCAGCAGATAGTAACCCAGTTCCAGTTGACGTAGCACCGTCTCCACCACAGAGCACCCAAACACGAGCAGTTAGTAAGGGAACTACAGTGCCCTAAGCACGACGACCACCACTCCGAATCCCAAGTCAACGCTTAAAGCAGAAGAAGAATTATTCTCAGGTCAGGTTCCGTAGCTATGGTTCATACTCCTTTGCTCTTGCATCACTGTATTTACTCATACCAACTAATTTCAAATTTGAACGATGCAACTGAAACTCCAATGGTGCAAAAGGTATGTTTTAAACCTGTTTCTTTAACGTGTTTGCTATTGTAACTTGCTCTATGTTGATTTTAGTTTCAATTGAATAGCAGTTATTTCTCATGCCATACACATTACAAGTGTTGTTATTGCTGTGTAGTTTCCCACACTTATATTCTGTCTATGCTTCTTTGTCTTAAATAGATATGAACTGTCTCTATCTTCATTTGGCAACATAAACTAGAATGATATAGACCATACAGTGACCATACTACATAGATATATGTTTGTTTCATGTTGTTATCCTGTCCACCTTACTACTGAACTGGTTTACCAAAATGAGTTTCATATACAGCATGGTAATCCTGTGATGTGTTTGTTTGTTTCTCTTAATATTGGAGAAGAGTATCCCGTTATGCAATGGTAAAGGAAGTAATGTAGATAAGGTTCAAGATAGTGATACATCCATGTTGGTCTCCAAGAAAGCTGATAAAAACAATATGGAAGATAAAGAGACAACCCCAAAGTCATGTCTTGATGTAGTGTTCAAGTTACTGGCTACTACTGCTGGCACCAACTCATTGAACTCGCTGCCTAAATCAATTCGGCTTCTTGAGTCTCAACTTCAAGTTGAAAGACATCAATCAGATATTATGCGACAGGAAGCCAAAGGACTGAGGAAGTCCCTGCAGAATTCAGATGTATACTTTCTAGTGCAACAACAAGTGCTGGAGGATTTAAGAGCCAAACAAGAGAATGTTAATAAGCTTGCTAAGCATCTTGCCGGCAATATGGGTACCCAGGATATTGTTTCTTGAGCTCTTTTGAAGTGGTTTCAGTTCTGGACATGTTTTGTTGCGGCGCTTATTTGCACGGGTCGCCAACTTTGAAAACTAGTGTATGTGATATGCTCCTTTGTTCCCTATATTTGTAATGGTGGCGAACTTTGATGCCCAGTGGATGTAATATGTGTAATAGTCGTGATAGCCTGGCGTAAGTTGCTTTCTTATTTATTTCCTTCTTGTCTTGTTTATTTGTTTGCTTGTAGTCAGTGTAGTTCTTTTTCCACGGTTTGCTAGTGGCTGCAATAACCTATTTTTTTTAAACTAGGCCACAATAACCATGGGCTACATATTTACTGTAGTGACCCTGGGCCTCCTACGGGCCATAGAAACAATGGGCCTTCTACGGGTTGTAGAAACAATGGGCCTTCTACGGGCCGTAGCATCAATGGGCCTTCTACGGGCCGTATGATTGATCGGCCAAACATGGGCCAATAACAGACCGCACTATGGGCCGTAAATGGGCTAGAGTTGGAATCATCCGTTCATGGGCCGACCATAACAGGAAGTCGTTAATCGGCCATATTTGATGACACTATGAAAACAGCCCAACGGATTAACGGTCCACAAACGGGCCGATTGTAACCATGGGCTAAATTTGGCCCACAAGCAGGAAAGGCCAATAACGGGTCGTAAGTAACCGAATGCTGGAAATGAGCCCAAGAATAAATGGGCCCTGAGAAGGCCAAAAGATAACATGGGTTGGAAACGGCCCAATGGAATAATGGGTCGTTAAATGGTATAAAGCGGTGCACTGTTCATTATGGGCATGTTTCACCACGGGCCGTTAATGGGCCAAGAGTTACAAAGGGCCTCATATGGGCCGAAAGACATCATAGGACATACATGGGCCGGAAGTTACAACGGGCTGGAATCATATTGGACGGCCCATATGAAGCTACTAGGCATAATTCCGATAGGCCATAACGGGTCGTGAGTTAGCGGGCCGTAAATTGGCTATATACGAACAGGTCATTAACAGGCTTTCCGTGGGCCGGCCCGTTACCTTTTGAACAAGTCAAATAGGCTGGCCTTTTAACCAGAATGGGCCTCTATTGGGCCGTGCCATGTGTCGACGTATCACAGGCGCCTCCTGTCCAATGAGTGGATGACATCTGTCCCAACAGTGAGCCAACACGTGTTTCCTCAGGCCAATGAGAATTTTACACGTGGAAAATCCCCATTGGTCCGAGCTGTTAACGGGTTATCGGGTCCAAAACCGGACTCGATAGCTTAACGGCGACCCGTTACGGTGGATACCATGTGTCCGTTACCCTTGACGAAAACACTTCCATGACGCACCATTTATCCTCATGTAAGTGGACACTTCCATGATGATAATTTTGGTAATGTCATGGAACACTTCTACGATAGCACAGGTATGACTATCTTGATTCCGTCATAAAATCGTCATGGATGTACATGCATGACAAAAAATGTGACCTACTGTGACAAACACGTATCATCATGGGAGTGTACTTTTTTGTAATGTACCCCCTGGGCGCTCCCCCTGACCTTGTGGGCCCCCTGGCTGGCCTTTGGTGCCCATCTTTGGCTATATGGTGTGTTTTGACCTGGAAAAAAATCAAGAGGAAGCTTTCGGGGCGAAGCACCGCCGTCTCGAGGCAGAACCTGGGAAGAAACAATCTAGGGCTCCGGCAGAGCTGTTCTGCCGAAGGAAATCATCGACATCGTCATCACCATCGATCCTCTCATCGAGAGGGGGTCGGTCTCCATCAACATCTTCACCAGCACCATCTCCTCTCAAACCCTACTTCATCTCTTGTATTCGACCTTGGTCCCAAAACCTTAGATTGGTACTTGTGGGTTGCTAGTAGTGTTGATTACTCATTGTAGTTGATGCTAGTTGGTTTATCCAGTGGAAGATTATATTTGCATATCCTTAATGATAATTAATACTCCTTTGATTATGATTATGAATATTCTTTGTGAGTAGTTACGTTTGTTCCCGAGGACATGGGAGAAGTCTTGTTAATCATGTGAATTTGGTATTCGTTCGATATTTTGATGAGATGTATGTTGTCTCTCCTCTAGTGGTGTTATATGAACGTCAACTACATGAAACTTCACCATTATTTGGGCCTAGGGGAAGGCATTGGGAAGTAATAAGTAGATTATGGGTTGCTAGAGTGACAGAAACTTAAACCTTAGTTTATGCGTTGCTCCGTAAGGGGTTGTTTTGGATCCATATGTTTCATGCTATGGTTAGGTTTACCTTAATTCTTCTTTCGTAGTTGCGGATGCTTGCGAGAGGGGTTAATCATAAATGGGAGGCTTGTCCAAGGAAGGTAAGCACCCAAGCAGCGGTCCACCCACATATCAAATTATCAAAGTAACGAACACGAATCATATGAGCATGATGAAAACTAGCTTGACAACAATTCCCATGTGTCCTCGGGAGCGCTTTGCTTTATATAAGAGCTCGTCCAGGCTTGTCCTTTGCTATAAAAAGGATTGAGCCACGTTGCTGCACCTAAGTTACTTTATTTACTTGTTACATGTTACGAATTATCTTATCACAAAACTATTTGTTACTGATAATTTCAGTGCTTGAAAAGAATACCTTGCTGAAAACCGCTTGTCATTTCCTTCTGCTCCTCGTTGGGTTCGACACTCTTACTTATCTAAAGTACTATGATAGACCCCCTATACTTGTGGGTCATCAAGACTCTTTTCTAGCGCCGTTGTCGGGGAGTGAAGCGCCTTTGGTAAATGGAATTTGGTAAGGAAACATTTATATAGTGTGCAGAAATTTATTGTCACTTGTTACTATGGAAAATAATCCTTTGAGGGGTTTGTTTGGGGTATCTTCACATCAACCGGAACCACAATTAGTTATTCCTCAACCTACTGCACCTACTGAAAATATTTATTATGAAATTCCTTCGGGTATGATAGAGAAGCTGCTAGCTAATCCTTATGCAGGAGATGGAACATTACATCCCGATATGCACCTAATCTATGTGGATGAAGTTTGTGGATTATTTAAGCTTGCAGGTATGACCGAGGATGTTTTCAAGAAGAAGGTCTTCCCTTTATCTTTGAAGGGAAAGGCATTGACATGGTATAGGCTATTGGATGATATTGGATCATGGAACTACAATCGATTGAAATTGGAATTTCATCAGAAGTTTTATCCTATGAATCTGGTTCATCATGATCGGAATTATATATATAATTTTTGGCCTCGTGAAGGAGAAAGTATCACTCAAGCTTGGGGGAGGCTTAAGTCAATGTTATATTCATTCCCCAAGCACGAGCTCTCAAGACAAATTAATATTCAAAAAATTTATGATCGGCTTTCTGATAATGATCGATCCATGCTCGATACTTCTTGTACTGGTTCCTATATGAAGAAGAATATTGAATTGCAATGGGATTTATTGGAAATAATTAAACTGAACTCTGAAGATTGGGATATCGACGAAGGTAAAGAGTCAGGTATATACCTTAAGTTTGATTGTGTTAAATCTTTTATGGATACCGATGCTTTTCGTGATTTTAGCACTAAATATGGACTTGACTCTGAGATAGTAGCTTCTTTTTGTGAATCTTTTGCTACTCATGTTGATCTCCCTAAGGAGAAGTGGTTTAAATATAATCCTCCCATTGAAGTGAAAGTAGTAGAACCTATTAGAGTTGAAGAAGAAACTATTATTTACAATGTTGATCCTATTGTTCCTACTTCTTATATTGAGAAACCACCTTTCCCTGTTAGAATAAAGGATCATGCTAAAGCTTCAACCGTGGTTCATAAGGGTTATAATAAAACACCAACACCCTCTGAGCAAATTAAAGTTGAACCTAGTATTGCTATGGTTAAAGATCTCTTGGTCGATAATATTCATGGGCATGTTATTTATTTCTGTGATGAAGCTGCTAGAATTGCAAAACCTGATACCAAAGATAAACATAGACCTGTTGTTGGCATGCCTGTTGTTTCTATTAAAATAGGAGATCATTGTTATCATGGCTTATGTGATGCGGGTGCTAGTGTGAGTGCAATTCCTTATACTTATATAAAGAAATTATGAATGATATTGCACCTGCTGAGATAGAAGATATTGATGTTACTATTAAGCTTGCTAATAGAGATACTATATCACCAATTGGGATTGTTAGAGATGTTGAAGTCTTGTGTGGGAATATGAAATATCCTACTGATTTTCTTGTTCTTGGTTCCCCACAAGATAATTTTTCTCCCATTATATTTGGTGGACCTTTCTTGAATACTGTTAATGCTAAGATAGACTGCGAGAAAAATATTATTACTGTTGGTTTAGGGGATATGTCTCATTATTTTAATTTCTCTAAATTTCTTAGACAACCCCATGATAAAGAACTGCCTAGCAAGGATGAAATTATTGGTCTTGCTTCTATTGTCGTGCCTCCTGCTGATCCCTTAGAACAATATTTTCTAGACCATGAAAATGGTATGTTTATGAATGAAATAAGGGAAATAGATGAAGTATTCTTTAATCAAGGACCTATTTTGAAACACAATTTGCCTGTTGAAATCCTTGGGAATCCTCCTCCACCTAAGGGTGATCCCGTGTTTGAGCTTAAACAATTACCTGATACTCTGAAATATGCTTATCTTGATGAAAAGAAGATATATCATGTTATTATTAGTTCTAACCTTTCAAAGCATGAAGAAAATAAATTATTGAAAACTCTGAAGAAGCATCATGCCGCTATTGGATATACTCTTGATGATCTTAATAGCATTAGTCCCACTCTATGTCAGCACAAAATTAAATTGGAGAAAGATGATAAACTAGTTGTTGATCATCAACGACGGTTAAATCCTAAGATGAAAGAAGTGGTAAGAAATGAAATACTAAAGCTTCTAGAGGCAGGTATAATTTATCCTATTGCTCATAGTCAATGGGTAAGTCATGTTCATTGTGTCCCTAAGAAGGGAGGTATTACTGTTGTTCTCATGATGAGAATGAACTGATTCCACAAAGAATTGTTATAGGTTATAGAATGGTAATTGATTTCCGCAAATTAAATAAAGCTACTAGAAAAGATCATTACCCTCTGCCTTTTATTGATCAAATGCTAGAAAGACTATCTAAAAATACACATTTTTGCTTTCTAGATGGTTACTCTGGTTTCTCTCAAATACTGTGTCAAAAGATGATCAAGAGAAAACCACTTTTACTTTCCCTTTCGGTACCTTTTCTTATAGATGTATGCCTTTTGGTTTGTGCAATGCACCTGCTACCTTTCAAAGATGCATGACTGCTATATTCTCTGACTTTTGTGAAAAGATTGTTGAGGTTTTCATGGATGATTTCTTCGTTTACGGAACTTCTTTTGATGATTTCTTAAGCAACCTTGACCAAGTTTTGCAAAGATGTGAAGAAACTAATCTTGTCTTGAATTAGGAAAAGTGCCACTTTATGGTTAATGAAGGTATTGTCTTGGGGCATAAAATTTCTGAAAGAGGTATTGAAGTTGATAAAGCTAAAGTAGATGCTATTGAAAAGATGGTGTGTCCTAAAGATATCAAAGGTATAAGAAGTTTCCTTGGGCATGCCGGTTTCTATAGGAGGTTTATTAAAGACTTCTCGAAAATTTCTGGGCCTCTCACTAATCTTTTGCAAAAGATGTTCCTTTTGTGTTCGATGATGATTGTGTAGAAGCATTTGAAATACTTAAGAAAGCCTTGATTTCTGCACCTATTGTTCAGCCACCTGATTGGAATTTACGCTTTGAAATTATGTGTGATCCTAGTGATTATGTTGTTGGTGTTGTTCTAGGACAAAGAGTTGATAAGAAATTAAATGTTATTCAGTATGCTAGTAAAACTCTAGACAGTGCCCAGAGAAATTATGCTACCACTGGAAAAGAATTTTTAGCAGTTGCATTTGCATGTGATAAGTTCAGACCTTATATTGTTGATTCCAAAGTAACTATTCACACTGATCATGCTGCTATTAAATATCTTATGGAAAAGAAAGATGCTAAACCTAGACTTATTATATGGGTTCTCTTGCTTCAAGAATTTGATTTGCATATTATTGATAGAAAGGGAGCCGTGAATCCCGTTACTGACAACTTGTCTAGGTTAGAAAATGTTCTTGTTGACCCACTACCTATTGATGATAGCTTTCCAAATGAGCAATTAAATGTCATAAATGTTTCTCGTATACTCCATGGTATGTTTATTGTGCTAATTACATTGTTGCTAAATTTATACCACCTAGTTTCACATACCAGCAAAAGAAAAGGTTTTTCTATGATTTAAGACATTACTTTTGGGATGACCCACACCTGTATAAAGAACGAGTAGATGGTGTTATTAGACGTTGTGTACCTGAGCATGAACAGGAATAGATCCTATGCAAGTGCCACTCCGAGTCTTACGGAGGACACCATGCTGGAGATAGAACTGCGGATAAGGTATTGCAATCCGGTTTCTATTGGCCCACTCTCTTTAAGGATGCCCGTAAGTTTGTCCTATCTTGTGATGAAGGCCAGAGAATTGGTAATATTAGTAGACGTCAGGAAATGCCTATGCATTATTCACTTGTTATCGAACCATTTGATGTTTGGTGCTTTGATTATATGGGACCTTTTCCTTACTCTAATGGGTATACACATATTTTAGTTGTTCTTGATTACGTTACTAAGTGGGTAGAAGCTATTCCAACTAGTAGTGCTAATCATATCACTTCCATTAAGATGCTTAAAGAAGTTATGTTTCTGAGGTTTGCAGTCCCTAGATATTTAATGACCGATGGTGGTTCACATTTTATTCATGGTGTTTTCCGTAAAATGCTTGCTAAATATGATGTCAACCATAGAATCGCATCTCCATATCATACTCGGTCTAGTGGTCAAGTAGAATTGAGTAATAGAGAGCTTAAATTAATTTTGCAAAAGACTATTAAAAGATCTAGAAAGAATTGGTCTAAGAAACTTGATGATGCATTGTGGGCTTAGGAACTACTTATAAGAATCATATGGGTATGTCTTCGTATAAAATGTTTTATGGAAAAGCATGTCACTTACCTCTTGAAGTAGAACATAAGGCATATAGGGCCATTAAAGAACTCAATTATTATTTCAAACTTGCTGGTGGGAATAGGTTATTTGACATTAGCTCACTTTATGAATGGAGAACCCAAGCCTATGAGAATGTCAAGTTGTTTAAAGAAAAAAAAATTTGCGGGTGGTTTAAAGAAAAAGTTAAAAGATGGCATGACAAAAGGATACAAAAGCGTGAGTTCAATGTAGGTGATCATGTTTTGCTATACAACTCTCGTTTAATATTTTTTGTAGGAAAGCTTCTCTCTAAATGGGAAGGTCCTTACATTATCGGGGAGGTCTATCGTTCCAGTGCCATAAAAATTAACAATGCCAAAGGCAAAAATCTGAAGGTGGTAAACGGTCAAAGAATCAAGCATTATATCTCAGGTACTCCCATAAATGTTGTGACCAATATAATTAATACTGTAACACCGGAGGAGTACATAAGGGACACTTTTCCAGAATGTTTCAGACTCCGAAAAGGAATAGGTATGTGGTACGGTAAGTAAACCGACTCCAAAGTGTTTCCAATAATAAATTTCCTCCGTTTTGGAATATTTAAAAAATTAGGAAAATTAAAAGTAGTCCGAAAGAGACACGAGGCCACCACGAGGGTGGAGGGAGCGCCCTACCCCCTGGGCACGCCCCCCATCCTTGTGGCCACCTCGTGTGCACTCAGGACTCTTTTTTCTTGCACAATACTTCTTATAGTCGGTAAAAATTCATTATATAATCTCCCAAAGGTTTTGACCACCGTACCATGACAATATCTGCTGTTTTCGTTTTGAGCTATTTTCTGCCAGGTATTGCAAGGCCAGGCATCATGTCGTCCCCCTCCTCAAACAACGCGGTCGACGATGCTTGGCTAATGAAGATAGAGATGAAAAGAGAAGAACTCGGGGAAATCAAAGAGGGTGATAAGGTCTTGAAGGCCTTGGAAGATCAAGTTCCGGCAGCAGAAGACGAAGACATCCTTCAACCTTACTACAATCACCTTAGTCCTACTAAAATTGAAGCTTTCAAGATCATTGAAATAGTTCATGTGCAAAATGAGTATCTCACTCGTGAAAATATTTTGTTGCAAGAGCACATCACCGCACTCAAGGGCATTATTCGCAAATTGGAGAATCTCCTACACTCGATGTGTGACATGACTTCATCAACAACTCCATCATCACCACCTCCGAATAAAGAGATCTAAATACATGGGTATGGGCACTCCCCTTGGCAACTGCCAAGCTTGGGGGAGTGCCCCGGTATCGTATCACCATCACACCTCTATCTTTATCGCTATTCTTAGTTCTATCCTTTGGGTTATATCTTGGTCTAGTAGAATAAAGTTCTAGTACGATCTAGCTTTGAGTTCTGCTTTATGTTCCCTCTATGTTGGGGATATAACTACTAGATATGAACCATCCAGGAGGGGTCGGGTAATACCACTAGCGACTTACCAATGAAGATGGTGGATCATACGAGCCCGTTTACGGCCCAAGACCCAGAGGTGACTTGAGGCCCAAGACGATAAACTGCCATGTATGTATGACTTGTATTGTAAGGCAAGCATAGTTAGCCACCAAGCCAGACACGGCGTGTATGAGCTGGCTGGGACTCCGTGAGCCGCCGGGCGTCAACCTGTGTATATAAAGGGACGAGCCGGCGGCGGTTTAGGGAAAGAAACAAGAGATCGAGAACTAGGTCAAGCGTAATCGCTCCCTGGTAATCGAAACCCAAGCAATACAATCCCAAACTGGAGTAGGCCTTGTTACCTCCACCGCGAGGGGCCAAACCAGTATAAACGCTCTGTGTCCTTTGTCTCGATTAACCCCTTTAATCTAACCTAGTTGCGATGCGTCCACGACTAAGTCCTTCCGCTAGGACATCTGTCGTGACAACTCCATGACAGTTGGCGCCCACCGTGGGGCCAGCGCACGGTGGTTTCGAGTTCTTGAAGGGCAGCTTCAAAAGGATCAAGGGATACGCTGTGGGACAGATGACCAAGAGTCGTCGTGGCAAGATCTACATCGACGATGCAGGTTGGGGTCCCGAGGCCGGCCCAATTGAGTACGGGTACCGGGTCCCCAACGGCGGAATCCATATCTTCATTGCCAAGATCGGCGAACCGGGCTCTGAGCCGGACACCTGCACCAACATCATCAAGACGGCTCAGCGTGCACGACCGGCCCGAGTTTAACCCGTCATGAAACATGCCTTTGTTGGTTTCATCCATAGGGTGGAACATGCAAAAGGATCTGTGTCTGGCGGTGAGACAGCCATCTACTCTGATGGTGAATCGTCCACAGGCGAGACTAATTCAATGTATCAACTACAAGACGGCCGGCTTGGGGGCTGTTCCAATGGTGACAGTATTCCGGACCCCTATGAGCCGCCGAACAGGGTTGCGATCTTCATGGCCGGTACACAACCGTCACTCGGTTCAACAACCGTCGCGGCTATGACATCTAGTTCAACCGCTGCGGCGAAGGCTGGTCTAGTGGTACTGCACGCCCGCCGGCTCAAGCTTTGGCAGAGTTATTGGAAGCATTGGCGATCTGATGGGGGTGGAGGTAACCCCAGGCAACTAGGAACAGCACAAGGTGGATGTGGCAAAGCTACGAGATGAGATAGCTCAAACCAAGGAGGAGCTGGCGGCTGAAAACGCTAGGATGGCTATGGAGGGAGCCGCTTTAGAGGCCTAGGCACAGCGGATTCAGGCAGACTCTTTCCGGCTCACCTTGGATCAAAACGCCTCAAACTAAGTCATGCGGAGGAGGCACCAGAGTCGTTTACCCCTGGTTTATGATGCAAGAAATCTCTTCAACACGCCTGGTGCAGGTACCAGCATCCCGCCGATGGTGAACCTGGCAGCCGAAGCGCCTGTGACTGGAGCGTCGGTTCAGCCGTGCACAATGGATCCGCCTCGTTTGCATGTGACTCCGCCTCAGCATGTGCCGACACCACCGGGTCATTATTCTAATCCTTTGGATAATATGATTACCACAGCGACACGATTGGCGGCTCTTCCAGTTGAAGACGAGTCTCCAGCTGCGATAGAGATGCGTAGGGCCAGAGAGCTTCTCCAGACGGCTGTAGCTCAACAGGTGGCTTATTCGTATAGCCGTGAATGGATTCATTCAACCCCACGTCCAAGCCGGAGCTATAATAGGCATATTGAATCGCCTGCAGTTTCAAGTAGTGAACATCGTCGTAACCAGCCTCGTGGGCATGACCCAGCGCGCGGTGGTAATAATGCCCAGGCTTTAGTGGATCAGGGCAGAGTGCGGCGAGAGGCAGAACTGGCGGCTCAGATGGCGGCTCAGCAACAATCTCCGGTTTATCCATCAGCATCTGTGGAGCCAAGTCTAAATCCATCAGCATCTGTGGAGCGCGGCGAGAGGCCTCACCGTAGCCCACCGCCTTGGTGCTCTCGGCGCGCAGTGGTCAATGTGGTCAAGGAACGACTTCCATCAGAAGAGGACTGTACATGGAGAGGCTGACAGCTGGGTCCACGGCCATAGCAAGGAAGTGCCTCCTTATTACGCACACAATAATGATTCGTCCACCTGACAATAGGACCCACCGGACGGGCTACCATATTTGGTGAAAATAATGTTTCCCCCTGACTGCTGGGACCCACCAGCTACATCTTCGCACGCAAGGGAGTGCGTCCATATTACGAGCAAAAAATGTGATTCTCCCCCTAGGAGCTAGGTCCCACCAGCTATATCTTCACATGCAAGGAAGTGCGTCCTTACCTCCCTGACAGCTAGGACCCACCCAGTCGAAGCGTACATAGGGTTGTCTGTCTGGTCGCCAACGTGTACGTACATACTGGTCGACCGGTCTGTCTGCAGGCTACACCGATGAACCGTGGCCGGGTAAGGAAGGCCACGTGTCATAATAGAGGCACGGGCATAGCATGTCACACAGTCCCGTCTATATCGTGTACACGTACGTACAACCAGGATGCAAGAAAGTAAATACGGCCATGTACGTACATACGACGGGGTCTTGAATGCCTACTCGCGCATACGTACGGCGAGGGCTCGTGTACATGGAGAGGTAGCGGAAAGCAGCGACGGTGTCCTATTCATCGGCAGCCAACGGGCTGTGTCGGAATGGAGAAACTGCGTCGTGTTCATCGGGAGGCAACAGAATGCGCCATGTTCATCAGGAGCCAACCGACTTGGACAGAATAGCCGAAATGAGGCATGGCATAGCGCAGAACGGGGGAAACGGCCTTGTGTTCGACCGCCTACGGGCGTTACAAGATCCTGTTCACCGGGAGGGGTCTGGCGTACCGCAAAACGGAGGAAACTAAGTCCTCTTCGACCTCCTACGGTCGAAACGGGGTCCTGTTGATCGGGAGGGGTGTGGCGTACCGCAAAACGGAGCAAACAGACTTCTCTTCGACCTCCTACGATCGAAACGGGGTCCTATTCATTGGGAGTGGTGTGGTGTACCGCAAAACGGGACTCCACGGGCTACTGTTCATCCACCGTCTACTACCTCGCTCCAGCCTCCACGGGCTACTGTTCATCCACCGTCGACCTCCTCCAGCCTCCACCTGCGACTGTTCATCCACGGCGTCTCCCTCCTGCCTCCACCAGCTACTATTCATCCAGCCTCCACCGGCTACTGTTCAACCAGCCCTCCACGGGCTTCTGTTCATCCAGCCCTCCACTGGATACTATTCAACCAGCCCTCCACGGGGTCCTATTCATCCACCCCCAACCGGCTCGATCGGGGTCCTGTTCATCCAGCGGCAACGACCGCTAGCTACTACCACGGGTCCTGTTCATCCAACCCCAACAACGCTCACTGTTCATCAAGAGGCAGCAAGTTCGATCGGATTCTGTTAGCAGCAGTTGTGAAGGAATCGCTCGATCGTGTTCAGTTAACAGCCAGATCGATTGATCGCTCTGGTTTAGTAACGCGTAGCCTGCGGTGCAATCGCTCGGGTTCAGTAGGCGAACGCCTCGCTGGGGTTTAGTTAGAGCCCAACGCCACACCCACGCACGTACATGTAGAGAAATGCACAATCCCTCTGTGCATCGTTCGGCCCCGACCACCAATCCGTAACCCGGAACTCCCCGGTATGTTCCTCACCCTCACTTCTACCACGGTTTTTTCCGTCATGGACGGCCCAAAGAATGTCATGCAGCCGCGTCTTCGGCCCGCCCAGGACGAAAAGCCCATTTTCTATCATGATTTTTGTCATAGAAGTAGGAGCCCACCACATCTATGATGATACCGGGTTTTGTCACAATTATCATCATAGAAGTGTCATAAGCATGACATGAAAAAAATTCGTTCGGCCCAAAATGTCACGAATGTGTCTTTTTTTGTAGTGCATATAAAATTGTCATAAACATGGCATGAATACTTCATAAATTATTGATACGTTGGAGATGTATCAACATCCCCAAGCTTAATTCATGTTCCTCCTCGAGTAGGTAAATGATAAAAGCAATAATTTATGAAGTGTGAATGCTAGCATAGTGCATAGGTTTGATCAATGATAATCTCAATCACTTTTCCTAGGATCATAACAACAACTCTTTCTCATAAAACTCATCATGATAAAGTATCAATTGAGAATGGAATTTTTGATGTGGAATGCTACCTATAATATTCATCCTATATGCTTTTATTTTGTAGCATGGACATTTGGAATTGAATGATTCAAACCAATAGTCTATAATTTGACATGAAGACATCAATACTCAAGCACACTAACAAGCAACCATGTCTTTCAAAATATCAATGCTAAAGAAAGCTATCCCTAGCCCATTATGCTCAATCATTGATCTATTCATGAAACACACTCAAATATTACGTACATCCAATGCACAAGTATGACAATAGTGTTCCCTAGTTGGTGCTTTGTAAGAGAAGATGGAGACTCAAAATAAAAATAAAAATTGCATAAAAGTAAATAGATAGGCCCTTCGCAGAGGGAAGTAGAGATTTGTAGAGGTGCCAGAGCTCAAGGCTTAAATTGACAGATAAAATTATTTTGAGAGGCATGCTTTTCCTGTCAACGAAAACGACTAAGAATTCCCAATATCTTCCATGCTAGACAAATTATAGGCGGTTCCTGAACGGAAAGTAAAGTTTATTTCCTTTCGACCACTCTTTCACAATCAATGGCTAGCCGTATCCAGGGGTGCCTTCCATACCAACACTTTCTAAGGAATTTTTTATCAAATTCTTTTTCATTTCAGGACTGGGCATCCCTATTACCTGCCATACTCTCGTGCAATGACAAGTGAATAAACACTCACAGTGAGAATAAAATACCAAGCATGGAAAATATTGGACACCCCCTGCCGCTTCATGAGCGATACGGGCACACAAAACGGAAATTTATTTTGAAAATTAGAGTTGGCACATGCAAATTTACGTGGAACGGCATGGAAATAGCGCATATAGGTAGGCATGGTGGACTCATATGGCACAAATTTGGAGTTTTAGGAGTTGGATTCACAAGAAGCATTCCCGCTTAGTACAAATTAAGGCTAGCAAACAGAATGAGAAGCAACCAACCAAAAAATAAAAACAGTCATAAACATGCATTAAACATAAGTAACACTGAATAATGCACCATAAGTAGGATATAATTTCGTTGCATAACTATTAACTTTACGTGCTTGCATAGGGAATCACAAACCTTAACACCAATACTCCTACTAAAGCACAATTACTCACCAAGATGACTCACATATTATTATCTCCATATCACAAAACTATTGCATGGAATCAAACTTATCATAACCAATGATCTATATGAAAGTTTCTATTATACCCTTCTTGGATATTCATAATATTAGGATACATTTCATAGCTTGTGCAAATTTTCATCACTATGATAAACTCTCAAAGTAATATAAGTGAAGCATGAGAGTGTTCGACAAACTACTCCAAAAAGATATAAGTGAAGTTCAAGTGAGTAGTTAAGTAAATAGGTAGCTATGTGAGGACTCTCTCCCATTTAAAAATTTCATATCTAAGTATTTTATTAAAACATCAAGCCAAACAAAGTAAAATTACATTCCAAGAATAGCACACATCATGTGAAGAAGCAAAAACTTAGGCTCAACCGAGGCTAACCGATAATTGTTGATGAAGAAAGGTGGGATGCTTATCGGGGCATCCCCAAGCTTAGATGCTTGAGACTTCTTGAAATATTATCTTGGGATGCCATGGGAATCCCCAATCTTGAGCTTTTGTGTCTCCTAAATTCCTTTTATATCACGGTTTCCCTAAATTTTAAAAACTTGATGCACACAAAACTCAACAAGAACTTGTGAGATAAGTTAGTATAAATCAATGCAATAACCATATCATTCTCTACTATAGAAGATCGCTTAAATTATTATTTAACATTGCATACTAAATGCCTCTACATATTTAATACTCCTATCCTCAAATAGAATCATTAAACAAGCAAACTTATACAAACAATGCAAACATAACAGCAATTTGTCAGAACAAGACAGTTTGTAAAGAATGCAAGACGATTCATACTTCTCTAACTCCAAAGCTTCTGAAAAATTACCACACTGTAGAAAAATTATTATAGATCACCGTGTAAAAATTTCAAGATTTATCATGTTCTGACTATTAACAAATATTCAAAACATAACAACAAAGTTTCTGTTTTCAAAGAGCAACAAATAGACTTGCAAAATAAGCATGGTAAAGGCTATACTTCACATTTTTATGGAAACAGACGATGCAAAACATTATTCTAAATAAAATCAAGCAAATCCTAATAAAATAAAATGACGCTCCAAGCAAAACACATACCATGTGACGAATAAAAATGTAGCTCCAAGTGAGGTTACCGATAATGTTGAAGATGAAAGAGGGGATGCCATGGGAATCCCCAAGCTTAGTTGCATGGATCTTCCTTGAATATTACCTTGTGGTGCCTTGGGCATCCCCAAGCTTATGGTCTTGCCACTCCTTATTCTTCTCATATCGACATCTCATGCAAAACGTGAAAACTTCAATCACACAGAACTTAACGGAACTTTGTGAGATAGGTTAGTACGATAAAGACAAATCATTCACTTTGGTACTGTCAAGATAAGTGTCGGTGCAACAAACCCTGGGTCTGTTGACCAACTATGCACAGGCACAAGATCAAGATTGAAGCAACAGCTTAAGTCAGAGATTGAAGAACCAAGAGATTTGAAGAACCAACATGCAGCTCAGAGGGACCAAGATCGAGCCTAAGGAGCAAGATATTGGCAAGAGAAGGGCCTCCCTTACCAGGCAGCCGAGCCCGGCAAGGGGCAAGGCCACCACCAGAAGCAAGCAACCGAGCCCCCACCCCCCCTCCCCCGGCAGAGCCTGCCGGGGCTCACGGGGGCAGAACATCCCCACCAACCACTCAAGCACGACTCACGTCGTCAATTAGTGTGGTGCCAAGCCGCAAGATGATTAAGTGGCAGCCATTCTCCAATTGGCGTTTTGGGAACGGGGGTCCCCAGACTTGCCTGCCTGCGGCCCGCGGTGTGGCTGAGCCGGCAGGCCATACGGCCCAGCGTCACCAACAAAGCGCCCAAGACCCTCGTGAGGGGCCAAGCCTCGCGAGGCGGACGACGCACGACCTCTTCTGGAGTGGCCTAGCTAGGCAGGCTCACGAGGAGTGGAGATATCAAGGTGAGGGAAACCTCACGAGGCTCTCGTGACGTGAGTGACGATCGACACCAGGCGGGCGCCAGCGCGCACAGTGCGCACAACGTCCTTGTTTCCTCTTTGGTGCAAAGGGGGCAAGCGCAGCCGCGGAGTACCGAGGCCTCAGGCAAAGGTTGCCATTTCGGTGCAACAAGACCAAGACCATGGACTACAAGACGGAGGTCATCGTGGAGCCCAGAACAGCGTCACCACCAGAACTTTGTGGAGGCGAAGACTACTTTTGTCAGGATAGCTGGTACTAGTTGTCCCCCTTCAAATTAGCCCACCATTGTTGGCTCCCTTCCCGCTCGATATTTGGGAAGAGGACCAGGGTCTCTATAAATAGGACTAGCCACTACCTTAGGAAAGGAGGAGGGAAGGAAGGAAGAGAGACCACCCCCCCACACACAAGCTCAACGAGCTCTAGGACGCCTCAACCTCCGGAGGTCGTTCTTCCCTTGTATGGTTCATCATTAGCCCAAGAGGCAATCCACCACCACCACACTGGATTAGGGTATTACACCACAATGGTGGCCCGAACCAGTATAAACCAAGTGTCCTTCTGTGCTGTGAGTTCGTCCGCAAGATCCTAGCGAGCTAGAGCGTAGATCGGTTGGAAGGAAAGACTTCCCACGCACCCCAGTGTTTGAACCTTAAGGGTTTGCCGGAACCCCACATCCTGACATTTGGCGCGCCAGGTAGGGGTGCGCCGAAGCTTCTCTCCATCAACCAGCGCCCCGTACTGCCGCACCGCGCTCCCATGGCAGGTGCCCCGTCACCGACCTCCACGGCCGACGCCAGCAGTAGAGAGTCTGGGTACCGAGCCCTGGCCCCTGCTCTGTGGTGAGTGCGGTGGCCGGTCAAGTTCAGGCCGGAGATGCCGCCGCGTTACGACGACGCGGTAGACTCGGCGCTTTTCCTTCTAGCGTACGAGGAGGCCATCCTCGAGGCCAGAGGTGACGACAAGATCATGACAAACTTGTTCCCCTTGGCCCTCGCCGGCGAGCCGCATGCTTGGCTGCTCGGCCTCCCGGGATCCACGGTGACGTCCTGGGGGGAACTCCGCGACCTCTTCACTACGCGCTACGCGGTGCCGGCACACCATGCAGTCGCGGCACTGCTGGGCGGCTCCCAAGCACCTCCTTCAGATCGCCACGTCAAGCCTTTCTTCCGTCAAATTGGGGCCGCCTACAAGCGCCCGGGGGCTCCGCCGGGTTGGGCCGCGCCGGAAGCCGACCTCACCTTCCACTCGGAAGACTACCCCGGCTCCACCACCAGCTCAGGGATGGTTTCGATGCTCTGCACTCCCACCATCTACAACGTGGCCATCACCAAGACCCTCATCAACGGCGGCGCCGGCCTCAACTTGCTCTCCGTGGAAGCTTTCAGCCTTCTTCATGTGTCGCTCGAACGGCTCGTCCTCAGCAAGCCCTTCACAGGAGTGGGCAATGGAGTTGCTCATCCCTTGGGGAAGATCCGCCTCCCAGTCACCTTTGGCACGCTGGATAACTATCGCACCGAGCTGGTGGACTTTAACATCACCCGCATCGGTCTCCCGTACAATGCCATCCTCGGGTACCCGACCCTTTCTCAGTTCATGGCGGAAACTCACCCGGCCTACAACCTCATGAAGATGCCAGGGAGCAAGGGCATCCTCACCATCCACGGGGACGCTAAGGAGGCCGTGATGGCGCTCAGGCTCGCCTTCAAGACTACAGCAGCGACGCAGCCAGCCATCGCCGGTGCGCCGGAGGCCAAGGAGGCCATGCCAACCAAGAAAAAGCAGCTGTTCACCCAAGATAAGGCGGAGACCAAGCAGGTGCCGGTCAACGAGGATGGGTCTTCAGAAGCCACCTTCACCATAGGAACCGGCCATAACCCGGGGCAAGAAGAAGCTTTGGTGAGGTTTTTGCGCGCGAACAAGGAGATATTCTGGGAGCCCAACCAACTGGTAGGGGTCCCGAGAGAGGTAATCCAGCATCATCTAAAGGTGTGCCCCAACGTACGCCCCGTGAGGCAGCGGGCAAGATGGCAATCCACTGAGAAGCAGGCCTTCATCGTCCAAGAGACACGCAAGCTGGAGGTGGCGGGTACAATCCGGGAAGTTCGATACCCCGAATGTCTGGCGAACCCCGTTGTGGTACCGAAGAAAGGTGGGAAGGAACAGATGTGCGTCGACTTCACCAACCTCAATAAAGCCTGCCCCCAAGACCCGTTCCCCCTTCCGTGCATTGATCAAATCGTCGACTCCATCGTCGAGTGAGATTTGTTGTGTTTCCTGGATGCGTTCTCTGGATACCATCAGATCAAGATGGCGGTGGAGGATGTGGCGAAGACGGCCTTCTTGACACCATGCGGGGTGTACTGCTACACCTGCATGCCTTTCGGCCTTCACAATGCGGGCGCAACCTTTCAGCGGCTGATGCACATCGCCTTGGGGCGGCAGCTCGACAGGAACACAGAGGCCTATGTTGATGACATAGTGGTCAAATCTCGCGAGGCGAGGACGTTGATTCAAGACCTGGAGGAGACCTTCGAGAGCTTACGCAAAGTGAACTTGAGGCTTAGCCCGGAGAAGTGTGTGTTTGGCGTCCCATCCGGCAAGTTGCTGTGGTTTCTCGTATCCCATAGAGGGATCGACGCGAACCCAGAAAAGATCAAGGCCATCGAAGACATGAGCCCACCATAGACCCTCAAGGAGATGGAAAAGCTGGCAGGACGGGTGACCGCGTTAGGGTGTTTCATCGCTAAGCTAGGTGAGCGCGCCTTGCCATTTTTTAAGCTCATGAAGAAGAAAGGCCCCTTCGAGTGGACCCCGGAGGCCGACCAGGCCTTCCGAGACCTCAAGAAATACCTCACCAGCCCCCCGGTGATGGTGGCACCGCGGCCTCTCGAGCCTCTTTTGCTCTACCTTGTCGCCACCCCGTACTCCACCAGCGCGGCGCTGGTGGCGGTTCGGGAGGAGCGTCAAGACAAGGGTAGAGCTGATGCAGCACAGGGCCAGAGAGGTGCAGTAAAGCCATCAGCGGTGGAGGACCTAGCTCAGCAGAGCAGCATCGTGGAAGCTCCTGAGGGCGGTCAGGTCTCAGGAGACCCATCACCTCAGGATATGCCGCAATCTACGCGGGACCCGAGCCTCAACAGTGTACAGGCCCTCATCGAGCACCCGGTGTACTTCATCAGCACTGTACTACGGGACACAAGGGCGCGCTACCCCATGCCGCAGAAGCTCCTGATCGCACTTTTGGTGGCCTTGCGCAAGTTGCGGCACTACTTCCAGGGGCACCCCATCAAGGTCGTCTCGTCTTACCCGTTGGAGAGGATACTCACGAGCCCAAACTCAGCCGGAAGGGTCGCTGAATGGAACATCGAGCTGCAAGCATTTCAGCTGGAGTGTAGCACCACCAGGGTCATCAAGGGAGCCGCGCTCGCCGATTTTGTGGCAGAATGGACAGATGCCCCGGCTCTTGAGGAAGGAGAAGACCGGTGCACCTCCCCAGGAAGCGAGGCGCCAGACGGCTGGGTCATGTATTTTGATGGCTCCTTTGCGCACCAGGGCGCAGGGGCTGGAGCAGTGCTCATCTGCCCACTCAGGACAAGCTTTGCTATGCCGTGCAACTCTGCTTTCAGCACGGCAAGAAGGTCTCCAACAATATTGCAGAATACGAGGGCCTCATAGCCGGCCTGAAGGCTGCGGTGGCTACGGGGGTGAGGCGCCTTACCGTCAAGGGCGACTCGTAGCTCCTCGTTAATTTCTCCAACAAAGTGTACGAGCTAAAGGACGAGCACATGGAGGCCTACCTTGCTGAGGTGCGCAAAATGGAAAAGCAGTTCGCAGGCTTGGAGCTGCAGCATGTGCCCCGGGGCACCAACAAGGAAGCCGACGACATCGCCAAGAGAGCATCCAAGCGGCAACCGCAAGAGCCCGGCATCTTCGAAGAGCGGCTCTTCAAGCCGTCAGCTACGCCGCCTCTTTCAAGCACGACTCGGCTTCGGGAAGAGCTCCCTCAGCCCCCAGCCTCGGGAGCCCCAGATTGCGGCCCAACGTCAGGAGCTCGGCTGCTCTTGACGCTCGAGCCCCAGGTGGAGTGCTGGACCAAGGAGTTCAGGGAGGACCTGATGCACGGGACACTGCCGAAGAAAGAAGAGGATGCGGAGCGTGTGTCCCGATAGGCCACGGCATACTGCATTCAGGATGGCGAGTTGTACAGGAAACGGCCGAACGACATCACGCTCAGCTGCATCTCCAGTGATCAAGGGAGGGAGCTGCTGACTGACATACACGGCGGGGATTGTGGACATCACTCGTCATCATAGACCCTCGTCGGAAAGGCCTTCCGCAGCGGATTCTATTGGCCTACATCACTCAACGATGCGTCTGAACCGGTGAAGTCCTGCGAAGCTTGCCAATTCCACGCCAAGCAAATCCACCAGCCTACTCAGGGACTCCAAACCATCCCGCTCACGTGGCCGTTCGCGGTCTGGGGGCTTGACATCCTAGGCCCATTCCCACGCGTGCCTACGGGCTACCGCTATCTCTACGTCGCCATCGATAAGTTCACCAAGTGGGCAGAAGTGGAAGTCGTCCGAACCATTCCAGCCGGCTCTGCTGTCAAGTCCATCAAGGGCCTCGTGAGCTGCTTCGGGGTCCCGAACCGCATTATCACAGATAATGGCTCGTAGTTTACTAGTAACCTCTTTAAAATCTACTGTGCTAACCTTGGAATGTAGATCTGGTACGCTTCGGTAGCCCACCCCAGGAGGAATGGTCAGGCTGAGCGCACCAACGCTGAGGTCTTGAGGGGCCTCAAGACCAGGACCTTCAAGAAGAAGCTGGAGGCCTGCGGCAGGGGCTGGCACGACGAGCTCCAGTCCGTGTTGTGGTCCATCCGCACCACCTCTACCAAGCCAACGGGCGAGACTCCGTTCTTCCTCGTCTACGGAGCCGAAGCAGTCCTCCCTCACGAGGTCAGGCATCGCTCCGCGCGGGTCCTGGCGTTCGACGAAACGCAGCAGGACACCATGTGGGGATGGATCTCGTGCTGGGGGAGGAACGTCGTCGCGAAGCAGCACTAAGGGCGGCAAGGTACCAGCAAGCGCTGCGGCGCTACCACTGCCGCAACATTCGCTCCAGGACGCTCGAGACAGGTGACCTGGTCCTGAGGCGGGTCCTCTCCATGGAAGGCTTGCACAAGCTCTCGCCCATGTGGGAGGGCCCGTTCAGGGTCGTCCACATCTCCAGGCCTGGCGCCGTGCACTTGGAGACGCAAGAGGGGACACCTATCCAAAACGTGTGGAACATCCAGCACCTCCGGAAGTTCTACCTATGAGGCAAGGCCCAGAGCCTGTGAAGCAAGGCCTAGTGCCTATGAAGCAAGGCCCAGTGCCTGTGAAGCAAGGCCCAGTGCCTGTGAAGCAAGGCCCAATGCCTGTGAAGCAAGGCCCAGAGCCTGCGAACCAAGGCCTGGTGCCTATGAAGAATTGCCGCCCATGACACTCTCACGTAACAATGAGTTGGGGCTGTACATGCCCCGGAGTCTTAGGAGCGCCGGCCTCAGGCCCTGGGGCTCCCTCCCACGCCTAGTGGACAACACTTAGCTCCGCGCTGGTGAGAAGACTTGAAGACTAGATTAGGTGCCGGACGCGGCTTTTCATTTGCTTTCCGTAATTGGCTTGCTTTTCCTTAATCGAATTTGCCTTTGGCGTTCCTTGCTGATTTGGTTCCTTCACCTTTTACCGTGTTTTTCGGCTCTGGTTTACCCGTGATCTCTCTCTCTCTCTCGCATACCTATCGAGGGGGGCCAGGCAGGTGCCCTCGCGAGCTTTTTCCTTCTCTCTGCCTTCTCGGGAGCCACCCTCGTTCGAGCCTGGAAGCTGGCGCAACTCTCCTAAATTCGTGCCCCTCGGGTACCGTGATGCAAAGCGCCAAGTCAAGGTTCGGGTGAACGGCAAAATCCTCTAGCGCACCCCCTAACAAATTCTTGCAGTTCCTGAGCAAATGCAGATATATCGTGAAGGAAGGGGCGTCCCAAACATGCCAGGTTAGGTTATCTCTGCGCAAAATAACAACATGGCATGGGAATAACACACACGTTGCATTAACCAAGAACCACAGTTCAATACACGCCCCTCTGGGCACCTACTGGTTTTATTTTCTGGTGTAGGAAAAGAAGGGAAAAAGCCAAACAAAGTGGCATTTTCAGCAATCCGCGGGGGCAGGCCCTTGGCGACACCCAAGCCTAGCCAGACCCCTCCTCGCGCTTCACGGAGGCGCGGCGACGAGATGACACACTGCCTCCTTCGAAGCGAGCGCGGTGGCACGGCGGCTGATCGTAGCCACCGCTGCTGGAGCTATCGCAGGAGGGAGAGCCGCCGTAGCTGGAAGAGATGCGGTCGCCGCTGAGGGCAGGCTCGCCCTCGCCCTCGTCATGGCCGTCACCAAGGCCGAGCACCTCCTCACCGTCGTTCGTCTCGGGGCAGCACCCGACGCGGCGGCCATCCTTCCCGAACACCCTCACGTAGAGGGGCGACCCGCCGTCATACTTGAAGTGGAGCGTGCAACGCCTGCCCAGGCCGCGCGCGCGGGCGAACGTCTACCAGCCGCAGGCCAGGGCTATGTTGCTCGCGGCAGAAGTCTCGACCACGACCCAGGCGGCCCTACTGCAGCAACCATTCGCCTGCAACCAGAGCCCCCCTGGACCAGGGGTCGACAGCTCATCAACGAGGAAGCGCGGAAGCTGGAGCTAGTTGCCGGCCGGGTTTTTCGACCAAACAACGAACTCCGGCGACACCTCCGCTGAATGGAAGCGCGGGCGGGGAGACCTCGCCACCATCGCACACCTCCCCCCGTCAACTGGACTGCCACGGTCAGGACGGCCCCCTCCGCGTGTCGTGGCGCCGCCTCGATAGTGGGCCACGGCGGGGGTCACAGCATGCTTGCGCGGGCGGCCGCGACTGTGTTTGGGCACCGGGGAACCAGGGCCCTCGCGAGGGGCCTTTCCCTTCTCGGCGGCAGAGAACTTCCTTTGAGGTGCCATCTGAGGCACTGCAAGCAGTGGAGCAGGAAGTAGGAAGCAAGCAAGGAAGAGATGGGCGATGGGGGATCCGCCCCCTCCCCATTTATAGCAAGAGAAGGCCAACCGACGTCTCCCACGATCGCAGGTAATGATGGTTCCCCTTGCATGTTGCGGGGACTTGTCAAGTCATGCAGTCGTCAAGGCAGCGTGGGGAAGTGAAGACGCCCACGTCCAATCAACCGCCATGCGTCAACCGAGGCCGCATACTTTTGGGGCCCGTGGTGCTCCGAACTTGACCCTTGGCTTCGTCGCGAAGCCAAGCCCAAGCGCACCTTGGCCCGAGGGCTACTATCGGCGTTCTGGGAACGGGGTCCCCAGACTTGCATGCCTGCGGCCTGCGGCGTGGCTGGGCCAGCAGGTCGTACGGCCCATCTTCACCAACAAAGCGCCCAAGACCCTCGCGAGGGGCCAAGCCTCGCGAGGTGGACGATGCAAGACCTCTTCTGGAGTGGCCTAGCTAGGCAGGCTCACGAGGAGCGGAGATATCAAGGCGAGGCAAACCTCACGAGGCTCTCGTGACGTGAGCCATGACGATCGACACCAGGCGGGCGCCAGCGCACGCAATGTCCTTGTTTCCTCTTTGGTGCAAAGAGGGCAAGCGCAGCCGCAGAGTACCGAGGCCTCAGGCAAAGGTTGCCATTTCGGTGCAGCAAGACCAAGACCATGGACTACAAGACGGAGGTCATCGTGGAGCCTAGAACAGCGTCACCACCAGGACTTTGTGCAGGCGAAGACTACTTTTGTCAGGATAGCTTGTACTAGCTGTCCCCCTTCAAATTAGCCCGCCATTATTGTCTCCCTTCCCGCTCGTTATTTGGGAAGAGGACTAGGGCCTCTATAAATAGGACTAGCCACTACCTTAGGAAAGGAGGAGAGAAGGAAGGAAGAGAGACCACCCCCCCCCACACACACACACAAGCTCACTGAGCTCAAGGACGCCTCAACCTCCGGAGACCGTTCTTCCCTTGTATGGTTCATCATTAGCCCAAGAGGCAATCCACCACCACCACACTGGAGTAGGGTATTACACCACTACGGTGGCCCGAACCAGTATAAACCCCGTGTCCTTCTGTGTTGTGAGTTCGTCGAGTTCGTCCGCAAGATCTTAGCGAGCTAGAGCATAGATCGGTTGGAAGGAAAGACTTCACACGCACCCTAGTGTTTGAACCTTAAGGGTTTGCCGGAACCCCACATCCCGACAATTTCCTACAAAAGAAGCCTACAGATGACACCCGTCCTATGGCGTGTCCAGGGAACAGGTGCGGAGCTGGCAAGATAGCCCGATAGGCCTTGCCTGGCGACCAGTGATGTGACACTCAGCGGCACATTTAATGCACCCTGTCATCCCGCAGAGTTAGGTATGATAGCACTGTTCGCTATCGTATCAGTGGATAATGACCACTTTGCCACTGTGGGGACCCCTTAATCTATAAATGGAGGCCCATGGCACTCATAGGAGGGGTTAGAAGGTTGGAAAGTCGACAAACCCAAGGCACTATACGCGCATAGTCGATGTGGCCCTGAGGCAAACCCTGCCGGGCAAGTTTACTACACACCACCATGTTCATTCCACCATCAATCCACCAAATCAGGAGTAGGGTCTTACACCTCGCGGCGGCCTGGACCTGGGTAAATTGCTTGTGTGCTCTCTGTCGCGCGGTCGTACGCTCGGGGTGTGGTCGGAGAAGGTGGCTCCATTACCACCTCCCCCGCGTCCGACAAGGAGGGCGGTGTTGGGGAACGCAGTAATTTCAAAAAAATTCCTACGCACACGCAAGATCATGGTGATGCATAGCAACGAGAGGGGAGAGTATTGTCTATGTACCCTCATAGACCGTAAGCGGAAGCGTTATCACAACGCGGTAGATGTAGTCGTATGTCTTCACGATCGACCGATCCTAGTACCGAAAGTACGACACCTCCGCGATCTGCACACTTTCGGTTCGGTGACGTCCCACAAACTCACGATCCAGCAGAGTGTCGAGGGAGAGCTTCGTCAGCATGACGGCGTTATGATGGTGATGATGATGCTACCGGAATAGGTCTTCACCTAAGCACTGCTACGATATGATCGAGGTGGATTATGGTGGAGCGGGGCACTGCACACGGCTAAGAGATCAATGATCAACTTGTGTGTCTATGGGGTGCCCCCTGGCCACGTATATAAAGGATGGAGGAAGGACGAGGCCGGCCCTCATAGGGTGCGCCCAAAGTGTGGAGTCCTACTAGGGCTCCCTAGTCCTAGTAGGATTCCACCTCCTACATGGAATCGGAAAAAGGGAAGGGAGAAGGAGAAGGAAGGAAGGGGGCGGCCCCTTTCCCTAGTCCAATTCGGACCATTCCATGGGGAAGGGGCGCGGCCACCCTTGAGGCCTTTCTCTCCTTTCCCGTATGGCCCATTAAGGCCCAATACGAATTCACGTAACTCTCCGGTACTTCAAAAAATACCCGAATCACTCGGAACCTTTTCGATGTCCGAATATAGCCTTCCAATATATCGATATTTACGTCTCAACCATTTCGAGACTCCTTGTAATATCCCCGATCTCATCCGGGACTCCGAACAAACTTCGGTCATCAAATCACATAACTTATAATACAAACGTCACAGAACGTTAAGCGTGCGGACCCTACGGGTTCGAGAACTATGTAGACATGACCGAGACACATCTCCGGTCAATAACCAATAGCAAAACCTGGATGCTCATATTGGTTCCTACATATTCTACTAAGATCTTTATCGGTCAAACCGCATAACAACATACGTTGTTCCCTTTGTCATCGGTATGTTACTTGCCCGAGATTCGATCGTAGGTATCTCAATACCTAGTTCAATCTCGTTATTGACAAGTCTATTTACTCATTCCATAATGCAACGTCTTGTGACTAACTCATTTGTCACATTGCTTGCAAGGCTTATAGTGATGTGCATTACCGAGAGGGCCCAGAGATACCTCTTCGATACACGGAGTGACAAATCCTAATCTCGATCTATGCCAACTCAACAAACACCATCGGAGACACCTGTAGAGCATATTTATAATCACCCAGTTTCATTGTGACATTTGATAGCACACAAGGTGTTCTTCTGGTATTCGGGAGTTGCATAATCTCATAGTCAGAGGAACATGTATAAGTTATGAAGAAAGCAGTAGCAATAAAACTGAACGATCATTATGCTCAGCTAATGGATGGGTCTTGTCCATCACATAATTCTCTAATGATGTGATCCCGTTCATTAAATGACAACACATGTCCATGGCTAGGAAACTTTACCATCTTTGATTAACGAGCTAGTCAAGTAGAGGCATACTAGGGACACTCTGTTTGTCTATGTAGTCACACATGTACTAAGTTTTTGGTTAATACAATTCTAGCATGAATAATAAAACATTTATCATGATATAAGGAAATATAAATAACAACTTTATTATTGCCTCTAGGGCATATTTCCTTCAGTCTCCCACTTGCAGTAGAGTCAATAATCTAGTTCACATCGCCATGTGATTTAACACCAATAGTTCACATCTTTATGTGATTAGTTCACATCTCCATGTGACTAACACCCAAAGGGTTTACTAGAGTCAATAATCTAGTTCACATCACTATGTGATTAACACCCAAAGAGTGATCATGTTTTGCTTGTGAGAGAAATTTAGTCAACGGGTCTGCCACATTCAGAGCCGTATGTATTTTGCAAATTTTCTATGTCTACAATGCTTTGCACAAAGTCACTCTAGCTAATTGCTCCCACTTTCGATATGTATCTAGATCGAGACTTAGAGTCATCCCGATCGGTGTCAAAGCTTGCATTGACGTAACTATTTACGACGAACTCTTTGTCACCTCCATAACCGAGAAACATTTCCTTATTCCACTAAGGATATTTTTGACCGTTGTCCAGTGATCCACTCCTGGATCACTATTGTACCCTCTTGCCAAACTTATGGTGAGGTACACAATAGGTCTGGTAAACAGGATAGCATACTTTATAGAACCTATGACTGAGGCATAGGGAATGACTTTTCATTCTCTTTCTATTTTCTGTCGCGGTCGGGTTTTGAGTCTTTACTCAACTTCACACCTTACAACATAGGCAAGAACTCCTTCTTTGACTTTTACATTTTGAACTACTTCAAAATCTTGTCAAGGTATGTACTCATTGAAAATATATGAAGCGTCTTGATCTATCTCTATAGATCTTGATGCTCAATATGTAAGTAGTTTCATTGAGGTCTTTCTTTGAAAAACTCTTTTCAAACACTCCTTTATGCTTTCCAGAATATTCTATATTATTTCCGATCAACAATAAGTCATTCACATATACTTATCAGAAATGTTGTAGTGCTCCCACTCACTTTCTTGTAAATACAGGCTTCACCGCAAGTCTGTATAAAAGCATATGCTTTGATCACTTTATCAAAGTATATATTCCAACTCCAAGATGCTTTCACCAGTCCATAGATGGATCGCTGGAGCTTGCACACTTTGTTAGCACCTTTAGGATTGACAAAACCTTCTTGTTGCATCATGTACAACTCTTCTTTAAGAAATCCATTAAGGAAAGCAGTTTGGACATCCATTTGCCAGATTTCATAAAATGTGGCAATTGCTAACATGATTCGGACAGACTTAAGCATCGCTACGAGTGAGAAAATCTCATCGTAGTCAACATCTTGAACTTGTCGAAAACCTTTTGCGACAATTCGAGCTTTGTAGATAGTAACACTACTATCAGTGTCCGTCTTCCTCTTGAAAATCCATTTATTCTTAATGGCTCACCGATCAACGAGCAAGTCAATCAAAGTCCATACTTTGTTCTAATACATGGATCTCATCTCAGATTTCATGGCTTGAAGCCATTTCGCAGAATCTGGGCTCATCATCGCTTCCTCATAGTTTGTAGGTTCTTCATGGTCAAGTAACATGACCTCTAGAACAGGATTACCGTACCACTCTGGTGCGGAACGTATTCTAGTTCACCTACAAGGTTCAGTAGTAACTTGATCTGAAGTTTTACGATCATCATCATTAACTTCCTCACTAATTGGTGTAGGAATCACTAGAAATGATTTCTGTGATGAACTACTTTCCAATTCTGGAGAAGGTACAATTACCTCATCAAGTTTTACATTCCTCCCAATCACTTCTTTCGAGAGAAACTTCTTCTCTACAAAGGATCCATTCTTTGCAACGAATATCTTGCCTTCAGATCTGTGATAGAAGGTGTCCCAATAGTTTCCTTTGGGTATCCTATGAAGATGTATTTCTCCGATTTGGGTTTGAGCTTATAGGCTGAAACTTTTTCACATAAGCATCATAGCCCAAAACTTTAAGAAATGACAGCTTAGGTTTCTTGCTAAACCACAATTCATATGGTGTCGTCTCAACGGATTTAGATGGTGCCCTATTTAACATGAATGCAGCTATCTGTAATGCATAACCCCAAACGATAGTGATAAATCGGTAAGAGACATCATAGATTGCATCATATCTAACAAAATTTGGTTATGACGTTCGGACACACCATTACACTTTGGTGTTCCAGGTGGCGTGAGTTGCGAAACTATTCTGCATTGTTTCAAATGAAGACCAAACTCGTAACTCCAATATTCTCCTCCACGATCAGATCGAAGAAACTTTATTTTCTTGTTACGATGATTTTCCACTTTACACTGAAATTCTTTGAATTTTTCAAATGTTTCAGACTTATGTTTCATCAAGTAGATATACCCATATCTACTCAAATCATCTGTGAAGATCAGAAAATAACGATACCCGTCACGAGCATCAACACTCATCCAATTGCATACATCAGTATGTATTATTCCCAATAGGTCAGTTGCTTGCTCCATTGTTCCGGAGAACGGAGTTTTAGTCATCATGCCCACGAGGCATGGTTCGCAAGCATCATATGATTCATAATCAAGTGATTCCAAAAGCTCATCAGCATGGAGTTCCTTCATGCGCTTTACACCAATATGACCTAAACGACAGTGCCACAAATAAATTGCACTATCATTATTAACTTTGCATCTTTTGGCTTCAATATTATGAATATGTGTATTAATACAATCGAGATTCAATAAACCATTCACCTTGGGTGTATGACCTCAGAAGGTTTTATTCATGTAAACAGAATAACAATTATCCTTGACTTAAATGAATAACCATATTGCAATAAACATGATCCAATCATATTATGCTCTGCGCAAACACCAAATAACATTTATTTTAGGTTCAACACTAATCCCAAAGGTAAAGGGAGTGCTCAATGGTGATCTTATCAACCTTGGAATCATTTCCAACTCACATCATCACCTCGCCCTTAACTAGTCTCTGTTTATTTTACAACTCCCGTTTTGAGTAACTACTCTTAGTAACTGCTCTGAGCTGCTTCATCCAATCATATTATGCTCTGAGCTGCTTCATCCAACAATACCGCCGAATCAAGAATCAACTAGTGACGGCAAGCAATATGTATATACCCACGCCCACAACTCCTTTGTGTTCTACTCGTGCATATAACACTACGCATAGACCTGGCTTTGATACCAATGATGGGGAACGCAGTAATTTCAAAAAAATTCCTACGCACACGCAAGATCATGGTGATGCATAGCAACGAGAGGGGAGAGTATTGTCTACGTAACCTCGTAGAACGTAAGCGGAAGAGTTATGACAACGTGGTTGATGTAGTCGTACGTCTTCACGATCGACCGATCCTAGTACCGAAAGTACGGCACCTCCGCGATCTACACACGTTTGGCTCGGTGACGTCCCACAAACTCACGATCCAGCAGTGTCGAGGGAGAGCTTCGTCAGCACGACTGCGTGATGATGGTGATGATGATGCTACCGGAACAGGGCTTTGCCTAAGCACCGCTACGATATGACCGAGGTGGATTATGGTGGAGGGGGGCACCGCACACGGCTAAGAGATCAATGATCAACTTGTGTGTCTATGGGGTGCCCCTAGCCACATATATAAAGGATGGAGAGAGGAGAACGCCGGCCCTCATAGGGCGCGCGCAAAGTGTGGAGTCCTACTAGGACTCCCTAGTCCTAGTAGGATTCCACCTCCTACCTGGAATAGGAAAAAGGGAAGGGGGAAGGAGAAGGAAGGAAGGGGGCGGCCCCTTTCCCTAGTCCAATTCGGACCAGTCCATGGGGAAGGGGCGCGGCCACACTTGAGGCCTTTCTCTCCTTTCCCATTTGGCCCATTAAGGCCCAATACGAATTCCCATAACTCTCCGGTACTTCAAAGAATACCCGAATCACTCGGAACATTAAGGCCCAATACGAATCTTTACGTCTCGACCATTTCGAGACTCCTCGTCATGTCCTCGATCTCATCCGGGACTCCAAACAAACTTCGGTCATCAAATCACATAACTCATAACACAAATCGTCACAGAACATTAAGTGTGCGGACCCTCCGGTCAATAACCAATAGCGGAACTTGGATGCCCATATTGGCTCCTACATATTCTACGAAGATCTTTATTGGTCAAACCGCATAACAACATGTGTTGTTCCCTTTGTCATCGGTATGTTACTTGCCCGAGATTCGATACCTAGTTCAATCTCGTTACCGTCAAGTCTCTTTACTCATTCCGTAATGCAACATCCCGTAACTAACTCATTAGTTACATTGCTTGCAAGGCTTATAGTGATGTGCATTACCGAGAGGGCCTAGACATACCTCTCCGATACACGAAGTGACAAATCCTAATCTCGATCTATGCCAACTCAACAAACACCATCGGAGACACCTGTAGATCATCTTTATAATCACCCAGTTACATTGTGACATTTGATAGCACACAAGGTGTTCTTCCGGTATTCGGGAGTTGCATAATCTCATAGTCAGAGGAACATGTATAAGTTATGAAGAAAGCAATAGCAATAAAACTGAACGGTCATTATGCTTAGCTAACGGATGGGTCTTGTCCATCACATCATTCTCTAATGATGTGATCCCGTTCATCAAATGACAACATATGTCCATGGCTAGGAAACTTAACCATCTTTGATTAACGAGCTAGCCAAGTAGAGGCATACTAGGGACACTCTGTTTGTCTATGTATTCACACATGTATTAAGCTTCCGGTTAATACAATTCTAGCATAAATAATAAACATTTATCATGATATAAGAAAATATAAATAACAACTTTATTATTGCCTCTAGGGCATATTTCCTTCAGCCGGAGCTACCGGAGGAGAACAGCATCAGCAGTGTCTCGATGGTCAGGCTCTGCAAGGTGCGTGTGAGGGGGTCACTCCGTCCGCGCCCCCTCCTCTTGCCGACGAGCACAACCGCAGCAACGGTGCTCGGTCCGGGGCGAGCCATCGCCCTCCGGTCGTCCTCACCACGGGAGCAGCCGCGACGCATGCGCCTCCTCCCGGACGAGCCAATCAGGCCGCTGCGCTCAACGGAGCCACTGATCTTCAAGCACCACCGTCGCGTGACCCCGCTGCCCCGGTGGTCGCCCCACAGCAGCGTGGGTGCGCCGCCGCCGTCGTAGCCACCACTGGCACCATCCGGAGCCAGGCGACGGTGAAGTCGACGTCTTCTACATCCATACCAAACACAACCACGGAGGCCATGGCGTGAGCTTAGCTACTCCTGAGGTTCCCGCTAGTAGCTGAGCAGATGGATGAATGGCGTGCCACCATCCAAAGCCTACTCGGTTTCGCCGAAGCTGAGGGCTCACGACGAGCTTGCCCACTACAACCTCCCCAAGCGACAGCCACCGCCCGCACTACTGGCCGTACGGAGGGGGCTGTCCCCATAGATCAGTCCCCACCATGGCAGTCGGCGAGGGCGCAGCAGAATCAAGACCCCGACAATGTCTCGTTAGCCTCTTATGACCCTCGAGCACGTGCAGGCCAATGTCGAACCCCGGAAGATAGGCAGGGGGAGACGCGCGCGTCGTCACCAAACGGCGCCGCAAGGACCCCCGCCAGACCGACGGGTGCGACGGCCTTAACGTCGACGAGCCTGCGCTCGGTGTTGTCAGGTGCCTACCTTTCGAGGTCGGTTGCCCTGCCTTTACACGAGAGATGCGGCAAGTCCATTGGCCGTCCGTTCGCACGTTCAAGCTAGAGATGCCTGAGAAGTACGACGGGAGGTTGAACCCGGCAGAGTTTCTGAGCATCTATATCATCATTGTTCAGGCTGTCGGGGGAAGAGATGAGAAGGTGTTCGCCAACTACTTCCCTTTGGCCCTCAAGTCCAATGTGTGGTCTTGGCTGATGCACCTGCCAGAGAACTCCATTTCGTCATGGGAAGACCTGTGGCACGAGTTCATTGGTGCCTTCACCGGTGGCCACAAAGAGCCCGGCAGGCCCAGCGACCTGCAGCTTCTCCAGCAGAAGGAAGGAGAAACCCTCCATAAGTATTTGCAGAGATTCAGTAAAGTTCATATAAATATTCCAAATATCCATCCGACAACCGTTATAGCAGCTTTCCAGTCCAATGTGCACAACCACCGCATTCATTGCAAAATGAACGTGCGATTGCCCAAGACTGTGAAAGAACTATATACGTTGGTGGACAAATGTGCCCGGATGGAGGAAGGAAGGAAGTTGCCCGAAGAGGAGGATTTCATTAATGTTTCTTCACAGGATGAAGATGAATCGACCAGTCAGAGGAAGGGCAAGAAGCGTAGTAAGAAGCCAAGAGATAAGGCAGTGATGACTGTAGAAGGTTTGGGCACACCTAGTACCGGCAAGAAGGCCAAGGCTGAGGCCCCCGGCAAGGAAGCTGCCGTGTGCACTACCTGTCAGGAAGCCACTTCCACGGAAAACGTTGGGAAAGGTGATGGGCCGTACTGCAAGATCCAACGGACCAAAGGCCACGACCTTCAGGAGTGTTATGAGGTTGAGCAGCTTGTCAAGAAATAGAGGGCAGAGTATGATAAGCATGATAAGGAAAAAGGTGAGAATGCTGCTGGCAGTAAGGGACAGGGTGGTGAAGCAAATCACCCCAGTAGACCCTTTCGGAACCAAGGAATGCCCACCAGGGGCCAAGAGAAGGAAACCTGTGATGATGCTAGTGATGGAGGGGATGAAGAGGAAACTAGTAAGTAGGAATTTCAGAAGGCCACTGACGCCCTATGCATTGATGGGGGTGCATCTTTGCACACCTCTCATCGCCAGCTCAAGCGATGGGCACGAAAGGTCAATGGTGTGGAACCAGCGTCAGAGGCCCGGAAGCCTCTCAAGTGGTCCTGCACGCCCATCATCTTTGACGAGGAGGATCACCCTGATCGCACCACTGCGGTAGGGTGTTTGCTGTTGTTGGTCTCCCCAACAATTCGCAACCTCAAGGTTACAAAGACGCTACTGGACGGCGGGGCCGGGTTGAATCTGATTTCTCCAGCAGTTATCAGCAAGCTTCAGATAGGAGAAGAAGAGCTAGAGGCCACCATCATGTTTCAAGGAGTTAATCCCGGTAGGAGTCATCCCAAGGGGAAGATTACGTTGCCAGTGACGTTTGGGGGAGAACTGAACTATTGGACTGAGAAGATTGTGTTTGATGTGGTTGATCTCCCCCCGTCGTACAATGGGATTCTGGGACGACTGGCCCTATCCAAGTTCATGGTAGCATCCCATTATGCTTATAACACTACGAAAATGCATGGGCCACTAGGAGTCCTCACTATCCCATCTGATGAGAAGGATTCAATTATCTATGTGGATAGGATGTATTGGGATGCAGTTGCAGCGGAAGCAGCGGCAATGACAGTTCCCACCAAGGAAAGCAATGGAAAGAAGAGGCATTATAGGAACTCCGGCAAGGAGTCCGGGAAGCGTGCTCCCTCCGAGTGCACGGCACCAGTTGACGACGTGCCGGAGTGTTCCAACAGCAAGAGATCCAAGGTTACTACACCCCAAGTGAAGAAGGTCCCGGCAGGGTTGGCTGGCATTGATGGTACTTTCACCATCAGCGCCACCCTCGATGACAAATAGGAAATCACGCTCGTTGCCTTCCTGCTGGCGAATATCGATGTGTTTGCTTCGCAACCATCTGATATCCCCGGTGTTCCCAGGGAGGTAATTGAGCACCACCTTCCTGTCTGCCCACATGCCCGACCCGTCAAGCAAAAAGTAGGGAAGCAGGCCTTGGAGAGGCAGCAGTTCATTGCTGAAGAGATCAAGAAATTGGAGGCAGCTGGTTTGGTCAGAGGAGTACTGCATCCTACATGGTTAGCAAATCCAGTAGTGGTCCGGAAGGCTAATGGGAAGTGGAGGCTTTGCATTGACTTCACATACCTCAACAAGGCTTGCCCGAAGGACCCATTTCCCTTGCCGCGCATCGACCAGATCGTGGATTCTACTTCGGGGTGTGATTTTCTCTCCTTTCTGGATACATACTCAGGATATCATCACATTTTCATGTCCAAGGAAGATGAAGAGAAGACATCATTCATCACTCCATGTGGTACGTACTGCTTTGTCCGCATGCCATTCGGATTAAAGACTGTCGGGTCCACTTTTGCAAGGGCAGTCTAGATCGGTTTTGAGCCACAGTTGCACAGAAATATAGAAGCCTATATGGATGACATCATGGTCAAAACCAAGGATAAGGCCACCCTTATCCAGGATTTGGAAGAGACATTTGCTAATATGCGCAATATCAATCTGAAGCTTAATCCGGAAAAGTGTGTATTTGGTGTTCCCTCCGGCAAGCTACTTTGGTTCTTTGTGTCCCATTGGGGGTTTGAAGCCAACCCCGACAAGATCAAGGCTATTGAGCATATCCAAGCGCCAAGGACAGTTAAGGATGTGAGGCGCTTGACCGGATGCATTGGCGCGCTGAGTAGATTCATCTCCAAGTCTGTCGAGCGTGCCCTGCCGTTCTTCAAGGTTTTGAAGAAGGCAGGACCCACGAAGTGGACCCCGGAAGCAGTTGCAGCTCTGCAAGAGTTAAAAGCCTACCTGCCGTCCATACCCACCTTGGTTGCACCCAAACCACAAGAACCATTGCTTCTATACTTAGCAGCAACCAACCAAGTGGTCAGTGCGGCCTTGGTAGCACAGTGAGAGGTGGATGAGGCAGAAAGTGGCCAGATCACGGTAGAGTCAGAAAAGAATCAGGACAGCAATGAGCACGGCAATGAGGGCAACCCCAAGGACGCGGCAAGGAAGAAACTGGTGCAGCGCCTAGTGTACTTCGTCAGCTCCTTGTTACAAGGGGCTAGATCGAGGTACTCTGGCATACAAAAGTTGATCTTTGGTCTCATTATGGCCTCAAGGAAACTGCGCCACTACTTCCAAGCCCATGAGATCATGGTTGTCACTCGTTTCCCGTTGCGAAGGATACTCCGAAACCCTAAGGCAACTGGCAGAATAGTGGAATGGGCTTTGGAGTTATCCAGCTTTGGTTTGAAGTTTGAGAGCGCTTCAACTATTCAGAGCAGGGCATTGGCAGAGTTTATTGTAGAATGGACGCCAACCCCTGATGAGGAAAGGACATAGACAACCATCCCCGGCAAGGAATCACCCCAAGAATGGATCATGTATTTTGATGGTGCTTTTTCCCTACAAGGTGCAGGGGTTGGCGTGCTTCTTGTTGCCCCCTCCCGGGAGCACTTGAAGTATGTCGTCCAGATGCACTTTGCCCGGGAAGAAGCCACCAACAATACAACAGAGTATGAAGGGCTCCTTGTCGGGCTCAGGATTGCAATAGAATTGGGAATTAAGAAGCTGACCATTCGAGGAGATTCACATCTCGTGGTGAGACAAGTCAACAAGGATTACCAAAGTCCATTGATGCAAGCATATGTCGAGGAAGTAAGGAGATTGGAGGAGCACTTTAACGGGTTGCAAACAGAGCATGTACCCCGTGTAGGAAACAGCATAGCTGATCACCTATCAAAGTGTGCTGCGCAGCAGCTTCCTGTGGAACCAGGAACTTTTGTTCTCCATCTCTCTCAACCCTCTGTATCACCAGCCACAATGGCCCGGAAGAAGAGAAAGTTGTACTACGGTAAGCCTCTCCCGGCAGAGCCATCCACTCCCGAGAGAGACCCTGCCGGAAACAACCTCTCACAGTCTGCCGTACCACCCCCTCCAGCCGGGCCTATGGACCCCGCATACGAGGCTGGTGCTCCCGCATCAGAGGAGGTGCCGCTAGTCCTCATTGCCGAGCCCCAGGCTCCAACTTGGTAAAGGCACATTGTCCACTTCCTCCAAATCGGAGAACTCCCTGGTAACCAAGATGAAACTGAAAGAGTAGCCCAGAGGGCCAATATGTATCAGTTTGTCGATGACACTCTACACAGAAGAAGGCCCAACAGTGTGAAATTGAAGTGTGTTTGCTGGGAGGATGGAAAGGAAATGCTGGCTGAGATTCACAAAGGAATGTGCAGCTCCCACATTGGATCAAGGGCATTAGTTGGGAAAGCATTCCGACAAGGATTCTATTGGCCGACAGCCCTCCAAGATGCAGTTGAGCTTGTCACGACATGTGAAGCCTGCCAGTTCCATTCCAATAGAACACACCTGCCTGCCCAAGACCTTCAGACAATCCCTCTATCATGGTCATTTTCAGTCTGGGGGCTCGATATCCTCGGCCCCTTCCCCCGAGCAATCAGGGGCTTTGAATTCTTGTTTGTTGCCATCGACAAGTTTACAAAGTGGCCGGAAGTGACTGTCGTGAGAAAGGTGACTGCTCAGTCAGCTATCAAGTTGTTGAAAGAATTGGTGTGTCATTTCGGAGTTCCGGCAAGGATCGTCACTAACAACGGCACCCAGTTCACGAGCCACGCCTTCATGCAATACGTTCACACCCTCGGATGCAAAACCTCATTCACTTCCGTGGCACACTCCCGGAGCAATGAACAACCTGAGAGGGCGAACGCTGAAGTGCTTCGTGGACTCAAGACAAGAACTTTCGATACGCTACAAAAGCATGACAGGCGGTGGATCGAGAAGCTGCCAGTAGTTCTCTGGTCCCTCAGAACGACACCTAACCAAGCTACCGGGTAGACTCCCTTCTCCCTGCTTTACGGGGAAGAAGTAGTTATCCCCATGGAGCTCATTTATGAGTCCCCTCGAGTGCTTGCCTACGATGAAGTAGCGCAAGATCAGCACCGGCGTGACGACACTGTCCTACTTGAGGAGAACCGTCTCCGGGCTACTACGCGTGCTGCAGGCTACCAGCAAGCCCTGCGTCGCTATCATAGCCGCATGGTTCATGCCCGGTGTTTTGAGGAAGATGACCTTGTCCTTACGCTTGTTAAGTCCGCCAAGGGTACAAACAAGCTGCCACCAAAGTGGGAAGGCCCTTACCGGGTGGTACGAGTCACCAGACCTGGCGTAGTCCATCTAGAGACCGGGGATGGCACACAGTTGCAAAACTCATGGAATATTGAGCATCTCCGTAAGTACTACCCATAAGGTGTGAGGCTGCCGGGCAGTCTTTTCATATAGGCCTTGCCTCAGTTGTATGTAACCCCTTGTACAAAGTCGGGGCAATGACCACGTGCAAGATAAAATAAAGAAGCATTGTGGGATGCCCCTGATCGAGATCGCATGCATGCACGAGCACACCCAGATCACTGCATAAGCATTTCATGAGCATTTGCATATGCATATAGATAGGATTGCATCCTGCATTCATTCTCATCTACATGGAGTTGCAGGTTCTTGCCATGAACTTGACTCCGGCAAGGGATGAGAAGATTGCGCGGCACAGCCATCCCCGGCAAGCCAAACAGATAAGTTTAGCTCTTGTCCATTAGTGTTCTGTAAGCTATAACTTGTGCATAGAGAAACCTCGCCGCTCTCTTGGAACCAGGGTGCTCCCATCCTTGGCTCGAACGCTGCTTCAGCCTGGATGGTCACAGTGGCCCTTGGTGAAAAGGGAGTGGGTGGGGGGCCGGCTGGCACCTCAGTCTGTTCCCTGGCAGACATAGTTCTATGGCAGACAAGAAGGGTGCGGACAGGATTTCCTGCCAGGGAAAACTCGTTTAATTACAGTAAAGAAGCACTCCACCTCTGCATGGACATATACATGCACGTGTTCCCAGCAAGGTTGATCTCTTTCATTGACATGCAGATACAAGTACAAGCATTACATAACACAAACATGGATGAAGGGGATTACATAATTTGAATTAAAATTTGGCGTTTGACTACAAGTTTAAGATTAAAAAAAGATAAGTGCCCCGTGATCCCCACTTTTTGTATTCCCTCCTTCAGGCACTACGGCAGAAGGAGGAAAAGACGAGAAAAGGAGCACCCAAGCAGGAGCCTACCCCGGTCCCATCAAGGCCCGTCAGGCACGGCCTAACAAGACCGGGAGTGGCGAGGCTACGAAGGAGGAGTGCGGGGGACAGGGCGGAGCCTTCTAGTCGCCACCTCCAGAGCCAGCAAGAAGCCCCGGCTTGAGCGCCAGCGGAGTCATCCACCAAAGATCAGCTGGAAGACTGCTGGAGGCGAGGAGAAGGCACCAAGAGAACATCCCTCCTGGGCTATCACCCGAAGAGGCTAGTGATAATAGTGCCGGGGAGCGAGGGGAAGAGAGGAAAGACGAGGCGACAGGTCGACGGTCGGAGCCGAAGGCATCCACGCCATCGTACTCCGACCTGACCCCCTGCCACCCGCCTTCTCCGTCTTCCCTCGCTTTCTCCTCATCACCACTGCTCCCGAGAAGCACCAAGACCCTAGTCCGACGCCTCCAGTGGAGAAACAGCAAGCAACCAGAAACTGGCCCAGAATCAAGGCTGATGAAGCAGCAACGGAAAACTTAAGGGGACAACCCCTTCGGCAACCTTGCATGTGCACTTATTAGGCCCTACCCCGACGACGCTCAGCAGCGTGTTCGGGGCAGGCCCGGGGGCTTCTGTTTGCGCAACATACCGTGGGTCTATTGACCAACTGTGCACATGCACAAGATCAAGATTGAAGCACCAGCTTAAGTCAGATATTGAAGAACCAAGAGATTTGAAGAACCAACATGTAGCTCAGAGGGACAAAGATCGAGCCTAAGGAGCAAGATATCGGCAAGATAAGGGCCTCCCTTGTCGGGCAGGCGAGCCTGGCAAGGGGCAAGGCCACCACTAGAAGCAAGCAACCGAGCCCCCCCCCCTCGACAGAGCCTGCCAGGGCTCGCGGTGGTAGACCACCCCACCAACCACTCAAGCACGACTCACGTCGTCAATCAGTGCGGTGTCAAGCCCCAAGATGATTAAGTGGGAGCCGTTCGCCACATGGCAGCCATTTCCTACAGAAGAAGCCTATAGATGACACCTGTCCTGTGACATGTCAAGGGAACAAGTGCGGAGCTGGCAAGATAGCCCGGCAGGCCTCGCCGGGTGACCAGTGATGTGACACTCGGTGGCGCATTTAATGCACCATGTCAGCTCATGGAGTTAGGTATGATAGCACTGTTCGCTATCATATCAGTGGATAATGACCACTTTGCCACTTTGGTGACCCCTTAATCTATAAAAGGAGGCCCATGGCACTCATAGGAGGGGTTAGAAGGTTGGAAAGTTGACAAACCCAAGCCACCATACGCCAGTAGTCGCTACGGCACTGCGGCAAACCCTGCCGGGTAAGGGTACTACACACCACCACGTTTATTCCACCATCAATCCACCAAAGCATGAGTAGGGTCTTACGCCTCGCGGCGGCCCGAACCTGGGTAAATTGCTTGTGTGCTCTCTGTCACGCGGCCATACGCTGATCTGCTCTTTGTGCAACGTGGCGTCCCCCTGCCGAACCAACAAGGGGCCACCCGGTCCCATAGGTGGCCGCGGACATCCGGCGACAGTAAGAGTCATAATTGTTCTCACACAATGCCTACTATAACTTATCATTTACACAATTTATATTGAGAAACTAGAAAACAAGCAAACTATGCATTGAAAACAGAATCTATCAAAAATAGAACAGTCTGTTAGGATCTGAATAATGGCCATACTTCTATTACACCAAAAATTCCGAAAACCGAGGAAACGTAGGAAATTCATATATCAATCATCTATAAAAAATCAGAATTTTATGAGGTTCCAATGAATTTAAACAATTCTGTTACTGGGCGCGAAAGTTTCTGTTTTTGCACAAAATCAAGTCAACTATCATCCACACTATCCCAAAGGCTTTACTTGGTACTTTGTTGAAACAAAATCTATAAAACATAATTACTATAGTAGGTTAATCATGTGAAACTACAAAAATAGTAGGGGTAAGTGTTGGGTTGTCTCCCAACAAGCACTTCTCTTTAATGCCTTTTTAGCTAGGCATGATGATTTCAATGATGCTCACATAAAAGATAAGAATTAAAACATAAAGAGAGCATCATGAAGCATATGACTAGTACATTTAAGCCTAACCCACTTCCTATGCATAGGGATTTTGTGAGTAAATAATTCATGGGAACAAGAATCAACTAGCATAGGAGGGTAAAACAAGGAAAACTTCAAGATTTTCAACACATAGAGAGAAAACTTGATGTTATTGCAATATGTAAAAGCATATTCCTCTCTCATAATAATATTCAGTAGCATCATGAATGAATTCACAATATAGCTATCACATAAAGCATTCTTTTCATGATCTACAAGCATGTAAATTTTATTACTCTCCGCATATGCAAATTTATTCTCATCAATAGTAGTGGGAGCAAACTCAGCGAAATAGCTATCATGAGATACCTGATTGGCATAATCAAATTGAAAATTAAAATCATGATGACAAGTTTCATGGTTATCATTACATTTTATAACATACATGGCATCACAATAATGATCATAGATAGCAACTTTGTTCTCATCATAATCAATTTAAACCTCTTCCAAAATAGTGGATTCATCACTAAATAAAGTTATGACCTCTCCAAATCCACTTTCATAATTATTAGAATAAGATGCAACACCCTCCAAAATAGTGGGATCATTACTTCCTAGAGTTGACACTCTTCCAAACCCACTTTCATCAATATAATAATCATAAATAGGAGGCATGCAATCATTATAAAAAATTTGCACATCAAATCTTGGGGGACTAAAAATATCATCTTCATCAAACATAGAATCCACAAGCTTATGGCTTTGTATATTGATATGCCTCCAACGTATCTATAATATTGTATTGTTCCATGCTGTTATACTATCATTCTTGAATGTTTTACCATTATTTTATAGCAACATTATATCATTTTTTTGGGACTAACCTATTGACATAGTGCCTAGTGTCAGTTGTTGTTTTTTACTTTGCAGAATATCGGTACCAAACAGAGTCCAAACGCCGCAAAACTTTTTGTAGATTTTTTTTGGACCGGAAGACACCTTGGGGATCAAGAAAGCACCTGGGGGAGGCCCGTGGGGACCACAACCCACCAGGGCGCGCCCAGGGGGTTGTGGGGCCCATGGGGGCCTCCTCCGCCACCTCTTCACCCTATAAATTCCCAAATATTCCAGAAACCCTAGCGGAGTCGACGAAACACAATTCCAGCCGCCGCAAGTTCCAGAACCACGAGATCCAATCTAAGACCATCACGGAGGGGTTCATCATCCTCATTGGTGCCTCTCCGATGATGCGCTAGTAGTCCACCATAGACCTACGAGTCTATAGGTAGTAGCTAGATGGCTTCCACTCTCTCTATTTTGATTCTCAATACAATGGTCTCTTGGAGATCTATTTGATGTAATGACTTTTTGTAGTGTGTTTTTTGGGATCCGATGAAGTTTGAGTTTATGATCAGATTCTTATCCGTGAATATTATCTGAGTCCTCTTTGATCTCTTATATGCATGATTATTTATAGCCTCGTATTTCTTCTTCAAATCTTTGGTTTAGTTAGGCCAACTAGATCGATTTCTCTTGCCATGGGAAGAGGTGCTTTGTGATGGGTTCGATCTTGCGGTGTTCTTTCACTACTAGGGAAAACCCTAGCAGTAGCGTGGGTATTTTCCCTATTAGTAGCGAGGGACGACGCCCTACTGATAAGGCGCTATAGCTAACATGTAGTAGTAGCGCATGTCATCCCACGCTACTGCTATACATGGCTAGCAGTAGCGCGCTTTAGTGCAGAGCGCTACTGCTAATATCTACAGCGCTTTTTAGCAGGAAGCGCTACTCGTAAGGGAGCGCTACTGCGAACTTTGTTCCCCTCGCTACTGCTAGTTTTATTAGTTTTTGTTTTTTCTGCATATTTGTTTTGTATTTGAATAGGCTTTATACATACAAATAGTCTCATCAAATCATGTCATCATCATAATCATCATCCAACACAAAGTAGTCTCTCGTCATCATCTCGAAAATAGCCATACAAGTCTCGATTACTTTCTACTACATCGTCATCCATCTAAACAATGATATACGCGAGAAGAGCTATCACTTTGAGTGAGAGCGGAACTATGTAGTACATGAGTTAGTATCCCTCTCTCGAATTAGCGTGAACCTAAACTAACTACTGGCTGTTGCTCGGAAACCAGAAACCGATACACCTGGGCCTGACATTCCGGCCACTCGTCGTATACTCCTGGCGTAGCAATTCTTCGTCATTGATGATCTATACACCTACATCGTCACATGAGCCGATGATATGCAACATATATAGTTAAGCAACAGAAAGAGACAGACTTGGCAAAATTAGAAGCAACATATCATAAGCATAAATAACAAAGTTCATCGTACCCAAAATGCCCTAACTAGAGTGATCTTCGCTAGTCGAGGAGGACGGTTTAATTACATCACAAATAAAGTTTCGTCGTGCATAACTCAAAGTTTCGTCATACAGATAGTATGGACTAAACGGACACATTGTCATATATCGACAATCACTCCATGTCGTGCCATCCATCCAAGTCAGGGAGATAGTCCCCGAGCTTGGTGAAAGGCTTCAGGTCGAGACGCTGTCACCAGAACCCTGTCCTTCATAGTTGCTAGCCATGTTTCCTATGATTAAATCCAGTCAATTAATTCTAGACCTAATAAAATGAATAATGACATAAAAAGGCCTATGCTTTGCAAGAACATTGACTCCTTCCCGGTGTGGCAAATCCCGGGCACTCGATATGTCCTAGTTTGTAGCACAAGTCATGCCAAAATTCACGGAAAATTTCAGCATGACTTTTGCTAAAAAGTGGACAAATTGAGAACCTGAAATTTGTCACTACGGAAACGAATCAACATTCTGGCAAAACATAGGACACTCGGCTTCATTCCCTGGAAACAACAAAGCCACTTCGGCACAATCGAAACATGTGCAAACACAACTAAGGAATTTGCATAAATCCTGACCACTTCAAGTTTGCATCTCCTAGCGTTTGACACTTCAAGAAAATCTACACAAATCTCATGCTCTCTCAAACTAAATTCAAAAACCAAATATAGATTATATTTAGTTAACTACTGAACTAAACTTTACTCTAAACTAAACCCTACTGCCCTAATTAACATCTAGTTAAACAAACTCAATTCAAAAACTATACCCTACTGAACTAATTAAAATCTACATTATCTACTACTTAACATCTATGAACCCTACATCTATTATTACCCTAACTAAAAAACATTATCTATGAACCCTAGTACTAATTAACATCTACTACTACTACTGCTAATTAACATGGCAGAGGAAGAAAAAGTAGAGAGAGAGGGGTGGGGAAGGGGTGGGGGGCTTACAGAGAGGGGATAGACGGTGGCGGGGAGGTTCTCGGCGACGAAGGTAGGGGCGGCGAGGGCGGGCTCAGGATCGGGAGGCTGCGGTCCTAGGCAGGCTTGGGTAGCGGCGGTGAAGTCGAGGGCGGCGACAGTGAGGTCGAGAGCGGCGGCGGTGAGGTCAGGCTCGGGCTCGGGCGGCGGCGACAGAGGAGGTAGGGGAACAGGGGGAGAGGGGCAAAGGAGGACTTAGCAAAATTTTGAGCCTGCGGGTGGTTAAGTCAAACTAGCAGTAGCGCTTTTTCGGAAACGCGATATAGCTAAGTTAGCAATATCACGTTTTAGCAAAACACGCTACTGCTATAGGAAGCAGTTATTTCTTTAATTTATCCTTATATTTTCTTTTTTTCATTTCTCTATTTCCTACTTCTTTCATTTTCATTTACTTATCTATTTTTTCATTTTTATTTTCTTTCTTAGCAGTAGCGCTCTACGCAGGAAACACGCTCCAACAACGACCATAGTGGTACCGCGCTCTGCGCAGAACCGCTAATACTATTCCTAGCATACCGCCAACACGGTGGGATTTATAGTGGTAGCACTTTTTGCTGCACACGCGCTACTGCTATAGTTGTAGCTATAGCGTGCTTTCCTGGAACGCGCTACTATAAAGTAGCAGTAGCGCCCTATTTTAACCAGCGCTACTGCTATACCTGTGTGTATAGGCTTTTCCCTAGTAGTGTTTTCCAGTGACAGAAGGGGCAGCAAGTCACGCATGTAACGTTGCTATTAAGGATCACATGAAAAATAGATATCTTCTACATCATGTCATCGTTCTTATTGTATTATTCCATTTCTCCATGAACTTAATACACTAGATGCATGTTGGATAGCGGTCAATGTGTGGAATAATATTAGTAGATGCAGAATCGTTTCGGTCTACTAATCTTGGACGTGATGCCTATATATTAATCATTGCCTTGGATATTATCATAATTATTTGATCTTCTATCAATTGCCCAACAGTAATTTGTTCACCCACCGTGTGCTATTTCTCGAGAGAAGCCACTAGTGAAATCTATGGCCCCGGGTCTATTCTTTATCATATTTGCTTTCCGATCTATTATTTGCCACTTTTATTTTCAGATCTATTATTTCAAAAACACAAAAATACCTTGCTGCACTTTTTATTTGCATATTTTATTGAGATCTATTTATCCAATCTACCACAAATTTATCTATCTTTTCACCATGGAGGGATTGACAACACCTCTTAAGCGTCAGGTTGCAAGTATTTGTTCTTTGTGTGCAGGTACCGTTTGCTTAGTGTTACTTGGTTCTCCTACTGGATTGATACCTTGGTTTCATAACAGAGGGAAATACCTAATGTAGTTGTGCCGCCTCATCCCTTCCTCTTTGGGTAAATACCGACACAGTTTCAATCGACATCAAAAGGAATTTCTACCATCTTTGCCGGGGATAAATCTTCAAATTTATCAGGTTCCTAATCACAAATCTCATCTCCTAGCAAGTTAAATTATTTGCCATCTGCCTCTCATTTTCATCTCCCCCACTTCACAAAATTTTGCATTTTTATTTGCCCTCTTTTTTGTTCGCTGTTTTCTCGCCAGATCTATCTTTTTGTTTGCGTTCTTGTTTGTGTATTCACGATGTCTCGAGAAAATACCAAATTGTCTGGTTTTTCCAATACCAATAATAATGATGTTATTAGCACTCCGATTGCTCCGGCCGCCACTAGTGCGGAGTCTTGTGATATTAATGCCGCTTTGTTGAATCTTGTGATGAAACATCAATTTTCCAGTACTCCTAATGAGGACGCCGCATCCCATCTAAACACATTCGTAGAATTGTCACTACTGTAGGATGCTGCTAACGCGACACTACGACCAGAGACCCTTCAACGAAACTGTGTGTGATGCAATAATTGCAAACGGTGGTGTAAAAGAACCATCAAAAAAGGTGAAAAACATTTGCGATGGCGGAGCCATCAAACACTGTTCAGAGTTTAGTTGTGTGTGGGATGCAGGGCATACGGTTCAGTCCAATGAACTTGTTTGCGATGAGGCGGAACAAAAGAAACGGGCAGCCTGATGAAGGCGTGTGCGATATACAGCATACGGTTCACTCGGATGAACTGTTTGTGATTAGGCAACACAAAAGAAAGGGTCAGCCAGATCAAGGTGTGTGTGATTGAGGGCATACACTTCAGAAGGATTAACTGTTTGCGATTAGGCAACAGAACAGAAATGGGTCGGCCAGATCAAAGTGTCTGCGATTGATGGCATACACTTCACATGGATGAACTGTTTGCGATTAGCCACAACAAACTGAAACAGTTAGATAGATCAATGTGTGTGCGCTAGACAGGCACACACATTCTAATTAAATGAAGCGTGTGTGATGGTAATAACGAGCGTGCACGGTTGTTGGAACAAGACATGTGCTGACATTGCCTATTGTGGTGCACCCTATGGTGCAAACGCCACGTACGCGACCGAGAAGGCGTACGTGTCCATGTTACGCCTTCCGGGAATAGTGCCGCACTTATAACTGTTAGTAAATTTTGAGCATGCGTCCCGTCACATTCCAAATTGTAAACCTGTTCACGCTGATCAAAACCTAAACGGTTTCCCACTTAGGAGCGTATTACCACTCGGTTATAAATACTACTACTCCAAGATGACTGCACATTCCTCCTCAACTCCTCATCCACAAAAACAAAGTCATTCATTATTGTTCCCTTTGCGTCTGCCATGGCCAGTGTGAGTTCTGGGTCAAGAGATTGCCACCAGGGAGATGCGAGCATGGCAGCAGAAGGACGAGAGATGTCTCGCCTCGCCACAAACGCAACAGGCATGTCCCGCCGCGCGGCCGTAGCAGCACAGAGGTCCCGCCGCGCTGCCGAAGCAGCATGTAGGTCCTGCTGCGCCATCGATGCGGCAGACTAGTCCGGTCGCGCCGCGGAAGCAGAAGAGATGTCCCGTCGTGCCGCAAATGCAGCAGAGATGTCCTCCCGCACTGCGGCTGCCTAGGAAAATGTCTCATGGGCAGTCGAGGACTCTTACAGGCGCATGCATGCGATCGTCCTTAGTTAGATGGATCAGATCTCCGGCTGGGCGAGGTTGCAGGATGACATGAAAGCCTCTTTTGAAGAGGCTATCGGCGTCATCCGTCAACTAAATGAGAGCAATGCGAAGCTCCGGGCAGAGTGCGACCTGCTGGGGGCGAAGATCGTCGGAAGTCCAGAGCAGTAGGAGGAGACCACTGCCTTGTTGAAGAGGACTGGCGTCATCATCGAGAAACTTATGGACGAGTATGCCATGCTGCGCATCGAGCGTTAAAGGCTGGTGGAGGAATCTCTGGATGCTCTCAGGCAGCATCTTGAGGACAAGAAAGAGCTCATTGCCGCTCGCTGTGGAGACTAGTTCCCGCGGCCTGCAGCAACGTAGAGATCAGTTCCCTTGTGTATTTCAGGCGTTGCCGCATGTGGCTTTTTTTAATTATGTTCGTAAATATGTAAGACAATTATTATCCACTATCATCGTACTTATATTCATCATGCTTGCTATAAGTTGTAGTCGATGCTATATAGGTCCATCAGATCTTACATCTAGATCTGTGCAAAACTTTCTTTTCAGATTTTCATTTTTCTCTCTTAAATCTCAGTGCAGTGAGACATATAGCCACGCCATAGAACAGGGGCTCGGGTGCCATTAATGGAGACGTTGGGAGGGAGGTGCGCAGCGGGTAGCGGTCAAAGGGCTCTGCTCCCGATGAGCACGCGCAGGGGTCTGATCGCATGCCTCCCGCACTCAAATTGCTACCCCGCACGGCACCTCCTAGCCAATAAAAAAGGGGACGCGTGGTGGCACGTAATTAGTAAGTAGAACGTCCATGGTTTCAATAATACTTGTGTTTCCAATTTGTAATGTGATAGCAGTTGTTCCAAAATGACTTTGTTGATTGTTAATGTGTGTTCCTTTGCAAATCTGACAGAAAAATTACCACATCATGTTTGTGCCATGACACCATGACAAGTTTCATGATTTTCAGGCGTGTTTTGGATTTACTGGAATTAAAAAAACAAGTTTCTCAATCTTTTTGGCCGAGCCACGACGCCCAGATGTTTGAATTTCATTCCCATTTCTTGCATGGGACCTAGAAATTCAGCCAAGGACACACATGTGATTTTTCAAACAACTTTGGTGCACTTCAGCCTATGCTTGTAGTTCAAATTTGAATTATGCACATTAAATGCACAAAAACTCAATTAATGTATAAAAAGCCAAACAAACCCGGAATAATTCCAAAATTTAGCACGATACTTCTATTTGGTCTAATCTGTCTGTGTAATAAAATATTAAGGCGGGAGAAGGCAGTGTACATATGTCGTTTCGCACATGGAGGTGACACGTTCCCTCTCAGAACCACGAGCCTTCTTGAGGGAAGCTCCGGTTTGCAAGAAGCTTACACCAAAACTTGTCCCAATTCGGCCAAAAATTTACCGCAGCATGTTGGTGCCATGTCATGACACCATGCATAGTTTCATGATTTCCAGGCGTGTTTTGGATTTACAGGAATAAAAAACCAAATTTCTCAATCTTTCCGGCCAACCCACGATGCCTAGATATTTGAATTTCATTCTCATTTCTTTCATGGGACCTATAAATTCACCCAAGGACACACATGTGATTTTTCAACCAACTTTGGTGCACTGGAGCATGTGGTTTTAGTACAAATTTGAATTATGAACATTAAATGCGTAGAAACTCAATTATTGTATAAAAAAGGCCAAACAAATCCGGAATAATTCCAAAATTTAGCACGATACTTCTATTTGGTCTAATCTGTCTGTATAAAAAATAAAGGTGGGAGGAAGGCAATGTACGTATCTCGTTTCGCACACGGAGGTGACACGTTCCCTCTCGGAACCACGAGCCTTCTTGAGGGAAACTCCAGTTTGCAAGAAGCTTACACCAAAGCTTGTCCCAATTCGGCCAAAAAAATTACCGCAGCATGTTGGTGCCATGTCATGACACCATGCCAAGTTTCATGATTTTCAGGCGTGTTTTGGATTTACAAGAATAAAAAAACAAGTTTCTCAATCTTTCTGGCTGAGCCACGACGCCCAGATGTTTGAATTTCATTCCCATTTCTTCATGGGACCTATAAATTCACCCAAGGACACACATGTGATTTTTCAACCAACTTTGGTGCATTGCAGCATGTGCTTGTAATTCAAATTTGAATTATGCACATTAAATGCCCAGAAACTCAATTAATGTATAAAAAGGGCCAAACGAACCCGGAATAATTTCAAATTTTAGCACGATACTTCTATTTGGTCTAATCTGCCAGTGTAAAAAAATTAAGGCGGGAGAAGGCAGTGTCGTTTCGCACACGGAGGTGACACGTTCCCTCTCGGAACCACGAGCCTTCTTTAGGGAAGCTCCGGTTTGCAAGAAGCTTACACCAAAGCTTGTCCCAATTCAGCCAAAAAAATTACCACGGCATGTTGGTGCCATGTCATTACACCATTCCAAGTTTCATGATTTTCAGGAGTGTTTTGGATTTACAGGAATTAAAAATCCAAGTTTCTCAATCTTTCCGGCCGAGCCACGACGCCCAGATGTTTGAATTTCATTCCCATTTCTTGCATGGGACCTATAAATTCACCCAAAGACACACATGTGATTTTTCAACAAACTTTGGTGCTTTGGAGCATATGCTCATAGTTCAAATTTGAATTATGCACATTAAATGCCCAGAAACTCAATTAATGCATAAAAATGCCAAATGTACCCGGAATAATTCCAAATTTAAACACGACACTCATGTACTAGTTGCATTTTCATTGTACGTAAATGTTCTAGCAATTAAAACACCATCCTTTCCCTCCGTAACACCATTTTGTCTTTCAAAACGTAATGAAAAAACCATGTATACCACAAACAGTTTACTATAAAGAATCGTGTGGGATGCGATATAAAATATCTTGGCGCACCGTCATTGTCCGGCTTATGCAGGAAGCTTCGTCGTCTACAGTCCAACGCCCCCGCTTGAACCATACTTGCGCGCTAGTTTCTCACGGCACCGAGCGAAATTTTTTTGCCACCACGGAAATATATATATCTCCCCGCTCCCTCCCTCCTATCAAAAGCCACATTTCCACCGTTCCTCCTTTCTTTCCAAGTTCAAACCTTCACTGCTGCTTACTGGCAACTCAGCCTCCTCGCCGGCAACCCTTCTGCTTGCAGGGCCGCCTCCTCGCCTCCTACCCTTTTTCTTGCAGCGCCGCCTCCTCATCGGCGACCCTTCTTCTTGCAGCGCCGCCTCCTCGCCGGCGACCCTTCTTCTTGATGTGCGGTGTCCTCGCCGCCGACCCTTCCTCTTGCTGCGCGGCCTCATCGATATGGTGAGGTAATACACACCCCACCCACACCATCCTCCTCCTTTCCCATCCCACATGCCCCGACCGATGACGCGACACCTTCCACCGAAATCACGGCCCCCTCCTCCAATTAAGTGCCGCCCACAGCCATTTTGCACGCAGTATAGCATGGATCTCAGTAGCATGCGGCGGCACGCGCGCACGAGGTCACTATGGCTGCCATGCATGTCGACCGCCAGATCTTGGAGGAGCACCTCGTCTTCGAGGCCACCATCGACACCGCCACGCGGTTGTCTACTTTAAAATACAGTTCATGTTGTTTTCTCGAGGCCACCGCCAGTGCCTTCTAGTGATTTGTCCTCTGTAATGTTAATATGCAATCTGATGTTCAGTTAACAGTTTGGTCCTATGAATTGTAATGTCCAGTTAACACTTTGGTCCAACAATTGCTACATTTAGTAGTACTGTTCTTAAGCATTCTTTGTTTTGTTAATTGTCTTATCTTCTAGTACATGTTTCTATTCTGCAATGTTGTGCTTAGTTAACTATTTTGGCTCATTTGGTCTGCTGTCCATTTAACTATTTGGTTCAGTTCTGCAAATTGATTTTCATTTGCTGTGGGTACAATTTTGTATTGTTATGCATGTGACACAAATCGAAATTGGCTATACTCAATACATATTCTACTGATAGTATGGCAACTCTCAGTTAACCTGATCAAGATCTTCCTTATGTGTGTTGCAGGGAAACAATGGAAGACACTGCGGTTTACCATCGAGGTTTGTTCAAGCAGGGTCCTTTGGCTAATAGCACATTATTGTGCAGTTCCAGGAATCATTCTAATATTTAGGTTTCTTACAATTTGGTCTTGCACAAGTAGGTCCTCCTATCAGAGGCTTAGACCCACTGTTCAACCTATTTTGCATATGGGGAAATGAGATGTCCATGAATATCAGTCAAGTCAAGAAACTCAAAAAGATTTTTAGGATGAAGAAACTTGCGATGAATAACTTAAAGATCTTTGTTTGCACAATGAAGAAGACATCAGTCAACTATAGGATGGTACCAACTCTTTTACCTTGTTTTTACCCCTTGCGCCATTTCAAAATTTACAACCGTGATTTATGCATACCTTTGTTTTCAGTACTTTTCAAAGCAGTTCACCGATGATTACCTCTCAAACTACCTGCATGGTCAACAGGCGAGGAAGGTATTCATTCAACACCCAAGGTACAATATTGAAGTCTTGCTAAAGAGGACGAAGGTTGGGTGGGCAATTATCCATAGCCACTGGCCTAATGTTGCAAGGACATTCAACATCACTGAAGGCTCAATATTTGCCTTCCGCTTCTGCAATTTCCCAGATGAGATTTATCTGTCTATTTACCATGTATGATGCTACTATCCAAAGGTTTTTGATGATGCATGTGAAACTTGGTGCTGTTGTGTAATGGCGCAACTGAGTGCCGAAGCTATCTGATGTAATTCTATTATGAAATCCTGGTTGCTTTTATATGGATATGAAATATCTAGCGTGTTCTATAAGAAATATCAGTTTGATTAGTACATGGATTATCAATAATAGGATAATTACCCTCCTTATTGGGGTTTTCTATTGCAGACGGTTACTCAGACAGCACCGTGGGGGATGAACTCAAACAACCCGCACGATTTCTAGAAAGTAGGCGTGTTCGATCAACTAACAATCACACACGACTTCTGGCAGCGAACTGTTTGCGTTAGGCCACATTGCACAAACGTTTCCACACAAAGAACTGTGTGTGATACACACACCTATGGAAATGTTTTTCTAGGATTCACCGTGTGGGATGTACATACCTACGGAAATGATTTTCTGGGATTCACCGTGTGGGATGTACATACCTACGAAAATGATTTTCTAGGATTCACCGTGTGGGATGTACATACCTACAGAAATGATTGGGTTTCGATGCCTCGCCCGATCGCTCAGGCGCTCATTTGGTGTCCCAGGAAGGCCTATCCTCGATGGTTTCTGGGTCGTGTGGGAAGGACCCCTCTATCGCCCACACTCACTTGGCGACGGTTCCAAATGTCGTCGCTGAAAGGGGTTAAAAACTATTTGTATAGCACATCGATGTAACAATGTGTGTGACATGCAAAAGAAAAAAGATGTGGACAATGATATTGTGAATTTGAAATTATTTCCTTTCTCTTTGAAGGATCGTGCAAAAACTTGGTTTTCTTCTTTGCCTCGCAATAGTATTGATTCTTGGGATAAGTGCAAAGATGCTTTTATTACTAAGTATTTTTCGCCACCGAAAATTACTGCCCTTATAACTCAGATCATAAATTTTAAGCAACTTTAGCATGAACATGTTGCACAATCTTGGGAAAGAATTAAATTAATGCTAAGAAATTTTCCTATGCATGGTTTAAATCTTTGGATGATCATACAAAAAATTTATGTGGGATTGAATTTTTTTCTAGCAATCTTTTGGATTCCGCCGCGGGTGGTACTTTTATGGAAATTACTTTGGGTGAAGTGATACGTCTCCATCGTATCTATAATTTTTCATTGTTCCATTCCAATATTATACAACTTTCATATACTTTTGGCAACTTTTTATACCATTTTTGGGACTAACATATTGATCCAGTGCCCAGTGCCAGTTCCTGTTTGTTGCATGTTTTTTGTTTCGCAGAAAATCCATATCAAACGGAGTCCAAATGGGATAAAAACTAACGGATATTTTTTTAGGAATATATGTGAATTTTGGGAAGTGGAATCAACGTGAGATGATGCCCGAGGGGGCCACGAGGCAGGGGGCGCGCCCCTGGCCCTCGTGGACACCCCGTAAGGCGGTTGGTGCCCTTCTTTCGCTGCAAGAAAGCTAATATCTAGATAAAAATTGTGTTCAAATATCAATTCAATCAGAGTTATGGATCTCCGAGAATATAAGAAACGGTGAAAGGCCAGATCTGGGAGCGCAGAAACAAAAAGAGAGAGAGAGAATCTCGGAGGGGCTCTCGCCCCCCCCCCCCATGCCATGGAGACCAAGGACCAGAGGGGAAACCCTTCTCCCATCTATGGAGAAGGTCAAGGAAGAATCAGAAGAAGGGGGGCTCTCTCCCCCTCTCTCCCGGTGGCGCCGAAACGCCGCCGGAGCCATCATCGCGACAACGATCTACACCAACAGCTTCACTGCCCTCATCACCAACTCTTCCCCCTCTATGCAGCGGTGTAACCCCTCTTTTACCCGCTTTAGTCTCTACTTAAACATGGTGCTCAAAGCTATATATTATTTCCCAGTGATGTATGGCTATCCTATGATGTTTGAGTAGATCCATTTTGTCCTATGGGTTAATTGATGATCGTGATTGGTTTGAGTTGCATGTTTTATTATTGGTGCTGTCCTATGGTGCTCTCCATGTCGCGCAAGCGTGAGGGATTCCCGTTGTAGGGTGTTGCATGTTTTTTGTTTCGCAGAAAATCCATATCAAACGGAGTCCAAACGGGATAAAAACTGACGGATATTTTTTTGGAATATATGTGAATTTTGGGAAGTGGAATCAACGCGAGACGATGCCCGAGGGGGCCACAAGGCAGGGGCGCGCCCCTGGCCCTCGTGGACACCCCGGAAGATGGTTGGTGCCCTTCTTTCGCTGCAAGAAAGCTAATATCCGGATAAAATTGTGTTCAAATATCAATTCAATCGGAGTTACGGATCTCCGGGAATATAAGAAACGGCGAAAGGCCAGATCTGGGAGCGCAGAAACAGAGACAGACAAAGGGACAGATCCAATCTTGGAGGGGCTCTCACCCCTCCCATGCCATGGAGACCAATGACCAGAGGGGAAACCCTTCTCCCATCTAGGGAGAAGGTAAGGAAGAAGAAGAAGAAGGGGGGCTCTCTCCCCCTCGCTCCCGGTGGCGTCGGAACGCCGCCGGAGCCATCATCACGACAACTATCTACGCCAACAACTTCACCACCCTCATCACCAACTCTTCCCCCCTCTATGCAGCGGTGTAACCCCTCTTTTACCCGCTGTAATCTCTACTTAAACATGGTGCTCAACGCTATATATTATTTCCCAATGATGTATGGCTATCCTATGATGTTTGTTTAGATCCATTTTGTCCTATGGGTTAATTGATGATCGTGATTGGTTTGAGTTGCATGTTTTATTATTGGTGTTGTCCTATGGTGCTCTCCATGTCGCGCAAGCGTGAGGGATTCCCGCTGTAGGGTGTTGCAATACGTTCATGATTCGCTTATAGTGGGTTGCTTGAGTGACAGAAGCATAAACCCGAGTAAGGGGATTGTTGTGTATGGGATAAAGGGGACTTGATGCTTTAATGCTATGGTTGGGTTTTCCCTTAATGATCTTTAGTAATTTCGGATGCTTGCTAGAGTTCCAATCATAAGTGCATATGATTCAAGAGAGAAAGTGTGTTAGCTTATGCCTCGCCCTCAACTAAAATTGCAATAATGATTACCGGTCTAGTTATCGGTTGCCTAGGGACAAATAACTTTCTTGTGTGACAATAAGCTCTCTACTAAAACTAACTTAGTTGTGTCTTCATCTAAACAGCCCCTACCTTTTCTTTATGCGCTCTTTATTATCTTGCAAACCTATCCAACAACACCTACAAAGTACTTCTAGTTTCATACTTGTTCTAGGTAAAGCGAACGTTAAGCGTGCGTAGAGTTGTATCGGTGGTCGATAGAACTTGAGGGAATATGTGTTCTACCTTTAGCTCCTCATTGGGTTCGACACTCTTACTTATCGAAAGAGGCTACAATTGATCCCCTATACTTGTGGGTTATCAAGACCTTTTTCTGGCGCCGTTGCCGGGGAGTTATAACGTGGGGTGAATATTCTCGTGTGTGCTTGTTCGCTTTATCACTAAGTAGTTTTTATTTTGTGCTCTTGTTTTCTATATTTAGTTAGGGTAGGAAACGCAAATTACCAAAAAAAATAGTTGTACCTACTACACTAATGGTTGAAGAACCACTCAAAATCTATCACACTCCTGAAGTTTTTTACTTGGATCATCTTCGATCCCTATGTGCTCGTGCTGAAACCCCAACTAGCTTAGTTGAGGGCAAATCTTTAGATGTGCATGCTTGTTATGTGCGACACCGCATATCTAAAAAAGGGAAACTTTTACTGGATCAAATTCATCGTTTGTAGTGCTATGCTTGGAATTTATGTGAAATATATGATTGTACTTGTTGTTCTAAAGACCCTAAGAAACACCTTCCTTACCAACGTGAGTTTAGTGATAATGGAATAGTATCTTCGTATACTAAGGGTGTTCATAATTACTATGATGTTCAACAAATTGAAGAATTTGTTGCTTTTAGGGGTACTTGTGAAATTGCTTCTTCTATTGAAGAGTGTGATACTACTCTCTACAAATCTGAAAATTTGGCCATACTTAAATATTGCTATGATAATTATGCTTCTAATCATTATATTAAACCATATATTGAGGACTCCTCCGCTAATGGTATATATGATTACTATGATGTGGGCTCCACACCTTCCCTTTTCATGCAAATTCAATGATAATGAAACCTTAGCTTCTTATGCTAATGGTACATATGATTACTATGATGTGGAACGAATAGAAGAATTTGTTACTTTTAAGGCTGCTTGTGAAATTGAATCTTTGTTTAAAGAGTTTGAAGATTTTGATGATTCAGTTTATAGACTAGAAAATTTAGCTATCCTTAAATATTGCAATGAGAATTATAAATACAATTATGATATTGATGAATTTATTAAGAAAGTCTCCGCTGTCCGAGAAGAGACTAATATTTTGCAGGAGTCTATGGAAGAAGAAATTGATGAAACTGTGAGCTCATTGGGTGAAAAAGATGATGAGGAGAGCGAAGAACAAAAGGAGGAAGATCAGATTAGCTACCCGTTCCCACCTTCTAATGAGAGTAACTCTCCAACTCATACATTATTTAGTGTCCCTTCGTTCTTACCGAAGGATGAATGCCATGATAATTGCTATGATCCCGTTGATTCATTTGAAATATCCCTTTTTGATGATGCTTTCTATGCTTGTGGCCAAGATGCCAATATGAATTATGCTTATGGAGATGAACTTGCTATGGTTCCTTATGTTGAACATGAAATTATTGCTATTCCACCCACGCATGATAGTCCCATTATCTTTTTGAATTCTCCTGACTACACTATATCAGAGAAGTTTGCCATTATTAAGGATTATATTAATGGGTTGCGTTTTACTACTACACATGATGATTTTGATAGATATAATATGCATGTGCTTGCTGCTCCTACTTGCAATTATTGTGAGAGAGGAACTATATCTCCACCTCTCTATGTTACCCACACGATAAAATTGCAAGAAACTGTTTATACTATGCATTGGCCTTTACTAGGTGTGCATGAATTGTTCTTTTATGACATGCTGATGCATAGGAAGATATTTAGACTTCATTGTTGCATGATATATGTTACTTTTTTCTCACTACTAAATCACAAATCATTGTTAAATAAAATTGGCTTTGATATACCTTGTGATCCGGGTGGATTCATTACTTGAGCACTATATGCCTAGCTTAATGGCTTTCAAGAAAGCGCTGCCAGGGAGACAACCCGGAAGTTTTAGAGAGTCATTTATTTCTGTTGAGTGCTTTTATATAGTTTAAGAACAAAAATATTAAAGAGGGGAACCCAAAACTTTTCAAAAAGGAAAGTGAAAGTGAGAGAGACAAGCATTGTTGAAGTGGGGGAGCTCCATGAACCTTGTTCATGCTCACGGAAACTTTGTGAATCTTGATTACAGAAAATTTTCGACAAAAATAATTATCCCCTTGTACAATTCCATTGTATTATAAAATAATGTGCCAAGATTTGCCTTTAGGATGTTTACAATGCTTGTTGGTTTGTGCGGTGCAGAACAGAAACTTCGGCTGTAGTGCGCGATTTTACAATTTTTTTACTGGAACGTCAAATGGTTCTGAAACTTTTTGCACTGTGTTTCTATACAAATTGTTTATTTTTACTAATTTGTTCAGAATTTTTGGAGTACCAGAAGTATGGTGAATATTCAGATTACAACAGACTGTCCTGTTTAAGACAGATTCTGTTTTTGATGCATAGTTTGCTTGTTTTGATGAAACTATCAATTTCTATCAGTGGATGAAACCATGGAAAAGTTATATTACAGTAGCTACAATGCAAAAACAAAATATGAATTGGTTTGCAACAGTACTTAGAGTAGTGATTTGCTTTATTATACTAACGGATCTTACCAAACTTTCTGTTAAGTTTTGTGTGATTGAAGTTTTTAAGTTTTGGGAGAGATCACGATGGATGAAGGAATAAGGAGTGGCAAGAGGCTAAACTTGGGGATGCCCGAGGCACCCCAAGGAAATATTAAAGGACTCCCAAGCAACCAAGCTTGGGGATGCCCCGGAAGGCATCCCCTCTTTCTTCTAACGATCATCGGTAATTTTACTTGGAGCTATATTTTTGTTCGTCACATGATATGCGTAAATCTTGGAGCATCTTTTGCATTTAGTTTTCACTTTTCTTTGATGCACCATGCTGGTATGAGATAGTCCTTGGTTGATTTATAGAATGCTCATTGCACTTCACTTATATCTTTTGAGTATGGCTTTATAGAATTCTTCATGTGCTTCACTTATATATTTTGAAGTTTGGATTGCCTGTTTCTCTTCACATAGAAAACCGCCATTTGTAGAATGCTCTTTTGCTTCACTTATATTTGTTAGAGCGTGGGCATATCTTTTGTAGAAAGAATTAAACTCTCTTGCTTCACTTATATCTATTTAGAGAGATGACATGAACTGGTCATTCACATGGTTAGTCATAAAATCCTACATAAAACTTGTAGATCACTGAATATGATATGTTTGATTCGTTGCAATAGTTCTGCGATATAAAGATGGTGATATTAGAGTCATGCTAGTGGGTACCTGTGGATTGTAGAAATACTTGTGTTGAAGTTTGTGATTCGCGTAGCATGCACGTATGGTGAACCGTTATGTGATGAAGTCGGAGCATGATTTATTTATTGAGTGTCTTCCTTATGAGTGGCAGTCGGGGACGAGCGATGGTCTTTTCCTACCAATCTATCCCCCTTGGAGCATGCGCTTAGTACTTTGTTTCGATGACTAATAGATTTTTGCAATAAGTATGTGAGTTCTTTATGACTAATGTTGGGTCCATGGATTATACGCACACTCACCCTTCCATCATTGCTAGCCTCTTCGGTACCGTGCATTGCCCTTTCTCACCTCGAGAGTTGGTGCAAACTTCGTCGGTGCATCCAAACCCCGTGTTACGATACACTCTATCACACATAAGCCTCCTTATATCTTCCTCAAAACAGCCACCATACCTACCTATCATGGCATTTCCATATCCATTCCGAGATATATTGCCATGCAACTTCCATCATCTTCATATACATGACTTGAGCATCATTGTCATATTGCTTTGCATGATCGTAAGATAGCTAGCATGATGTTTTCATGGCTTGTCCGTTTTTTGATGTCATTGCTATGCTAGACCATTGCACATCCCGGTACACTGTCGGAGGCATCTATATAGAGTCATATCTTTGTTCTAGTATCGAGTTGTAAGTAAATAAAAGTGTGATGATCATCATTATTAGAACATTGTCCCATGTGAGGTTATCAAAATAAAAGAGGCCAAAGAAGCCCAAATAAAAAAAGGCCAAAGAATCCCACCAAAAAATGAGAGAGAGAGAGAAGGGACAATGTTACTATCCTTTTACCGCACTTGTGCTTCAGAGTAGCACCATGTTCTTCATATAGAGAGTCTCTTGAGTTATCACTTTCATATACTAGTGGGAATTTTCATTATAGAACTTTGCTTGTATATTCCGATGATGGGCTTCCTCAAATGCCCGAGGTCTTCATGAGCAAGCAAGTTGGATGCACACCCACTTAGTTTCCAGTTTGAGCTTTCATACACTTATCACTCTTAGTGCATCCGTTGCATGGCAATCCCTACTCCTCACATTGACATCAATTTATGGGCATCTCCATAGCCTGTTGATTAGCCGCATCGATGTGAGCCTTTCTCATTTTTGTCTTCTCCACACAACCTCCACCATCATATTCTATTCCACCCATAGTGCTATGACCATGGCTCACGCTCATGTATTGCGTGAAAGTTGAAAAGGTTTGAGAATATCAAAAGTATGAAACAATTGCTTGGCTTGTCATCGGGGTTGTGCATGATTTGAATATTTTGTGTGGTGAAGATGTAGTATAGCCAGACCATATGATTTTGTAGGGATAACTTTCTTTGGCCATGTTATTTTGAGAAGACATGATTGCTTTATTAGTATGCTTGAAGTATTATTGTCTTAATGTCAAATGATAGACTATTGCTTTGAATCACTCGTGTCATAATATTCATGCCATGATTAGATTACATGATCAAGATTTTTCTAGGTAGCATTCCACATCAAAAATTATCTTTTTTATCATTTACCTACTCGAGGACGAGCAGGAATTAAGCTTGGGCATGCTGATACATCTTCGTCATATCTATAATTTTTTATTGTTCCATGCCAATGTTATACAACTTTCATATACTTTTGGCAACTTTTTATACTATTTTTGGGACTAACATATTGATCCAGTGCCCAGTGCCAGTTCCTATTTGTTGCATGCTTTTTGTTTCACAGAAAATCCATATCAAACGGAGTCCAAACGGGATAAAAACTGACGGAGATTTTTTTGGAATATATGTGAATTTTGGGAAGTGGAATCAACGCGAGACGATGCCCGAGGGGGCCACAAGGAAGGGGGCGCGCCCCTGACCCTCGTGGACACCCCGTAAGGCGGTTGGTGCCCTTCTTTCGCCGCAAGAAAGCTAATATCCAGATAAAAATCGTGTTCAAATTTCAATCCAATCGAAGTTACAGATCTCCAGGAATATAAGAAACGGTGAAAGGCCAGATCCGGGAGCGCAGAAACAGAGAGAGACAGAGAGACAGATCCAATCTCGGAGGGGCTCTCGCCCCTCCCATGCCATGGAGACCAAGGACCAGAGGGTAAGCCCTTCTCCCATCTAGGGAGAAGGTTAAGGAAGAAGAAGAAGGGGGGCTCTCTCCCCTCTCTCCCGGTGGCGCCGGAACGCCATCGGGGCCATCATCGCGACAACGATCTACACCAACAACTTCACCAACTCTTCCCCCCTCTATGCAGCAGTGTAACCCCTCTTTTACCCGCTGTAATATCTACTTAAACATGGTGCTCAATGCTATATATTATTTCCCAATGATGTAAATCCTATGATGTTTGAGTAGATCCGTTTTGTCCTATGGGTTAATTGATGATCGTAATTGGTTTGAGTTGCATGTTTTATTATTGGTGTTGTCCTATGGTGCTCTCTGTGTCGCACAAGTGTGAGGGATTCCCACTGTAGGGTGTTCCAATACGTTCATGATTCGCTTATAGTGGTTTGCTTGAGTGACAGAAGCATAAACCCGAGTAAGGGGATTGTTGCGTATGGGATAAAGGGGACTTGATGCTTTAATGCTATGGTTGGATTTTACCTTAATGATCTTTAGTAGTTGCGGATGATTGCTAGAGTTTCAATCATAAGTGCATATGATCCAAGAAGAGAAAGTGTGTTAGCTTATGCCTCTCCCTCAAATAAAATTGCAATAATGATTACCGGACTAGTTATCAGTTGCCTAGGGACAAATAACTTTCTTGTGTCACAACAAGCTCTCTACTAAAACTAACTTAGTTGTGTCTTCATCTAAGCAGCCCCTACTTTTTATTTACGCGCTCTTTATTATCTTGCGAACCTATCCAACAAAACCTACAAAGTACTTCTAGTTTCATACTTGTTCTAGGTAAAGCAAACATTAAGCGTGCGTAGAGTTGTATCGGTGGTCGATAGAACTTGAGGGAGTATTTGTTCTACCTTTAGCTCCTCGTTGGGTTCGACACTCTTACTTATCGAAAGAGGCTATGATTGATCCCATATACTTGTGGGTTTTCATGAAGCTACTAAATTACTTGATAATATTATGGAAATTTACTCACAATGGCATACCGAAAGAGCTCCTACTAGTAAAAAGGTTAATTGATTGAAGAAATTAGTACTTTGAGTGAAAAAGTTGATGCTCTTATGAAATTGATTGCTATTAAAAGTGCTCCTATTGATCTTAATGATGTGCCTTTGTCTACTTTGATTTAGCAAAATAGTGATCCCGTAGATGTGAATGTTGTCTCGCGAAACAATTTCAATAACAATGCTTATAGAGGTAATTTTAATCCTAGGCCTTTTCCTGGAAATTCCTCTAATAACTATGGTGATTCCTATGGTGATTCTTCTTAAAATACTAATAGGAATCCCTCTGATCTTGAAATTAATATTAAAGAATTTATCAATGCTCAAAAGGTTTTCAATACTACGATAGAAGAAAAATTGAGTAAACTTAATGATGTGTCTAGAAGCACTGATAGAATCTCGCATGATGTAGAAAATCTCAAGATTAAAAATTTTCCACCCAAATTTGATCTCAATGAATCAATTAAATATTTATATGTTTCAACGGATGAAAGTAAGAAAAGAACCGCTATGCTTAGAGCTAAAAGACAATTTTTAGAAAGAGCATTTTTCTACTGATTGCTTTCATAAAAATGATGAAGATCTTAAGATGATTGGTGTTTCTTCTATTGATTCCTTGTTTAGTAAGATTAAAATTGATGATAAAAGGACTTAAGAAGAGTCAACTTTAGTTAGAAGGCGTCCCAATAATTCAGATGGTGAAAGTCTTGATGAAAAAATTGCTAAAAGTGGGTTTGGAGAGGTCAAAACTTTAACTAGTGATGTGCCCACTCTTTTGGATTATAAAGACTCTAATTATGGTAATTTCTCTTTGATTGAATGCATTTCTTTGTTGCAATCCATGATAAATTCACCTCATGTCTATGAACAAAATAAGGCTTTTACTAAACATATCGTAGATGCCATGATGAAAGCTTTAGAAGAGAAGTTGGAACTAGAGATCTCAATTCCTAGAAATTTTTATGATGAATGGGAACCTACCATTAAAGTCAAGATTAAGAATTATGAGTGTTTTGCTTTATGTGATTTGGGTGCTAGTGTTTCCACAATTCCGAAATCTCTATGTGATGTGCTTGGTCTTACCAATATTGAAGCATGTTCTCTTAATTTGCACTTGGCAGATTCCACTATTAAAAAGCCTTTGGGAAGAATTAATGATGTTCTTATTCTCGCAAATAGGAATTATGTGCCCATAGATTTCATTGTTCTTGATATTTATTGCAATCCATCTTGTCCTATCATACTTGGTAGACTGTTTTTTTGCACTATAGGTGTCCTGATTGATATGAAAGAAGAGAATATTAAACTTCAGTTTCCGCTAAGAAAGGGTATGGAACACTTCCCTAGGACAATAAATAAGCCACCATATAAATCAATCACGAGGACATCCTATGGGACTGAAACTAAAGATGACAATACTTGAATCTATGGATTATGCCTAGCTAGGGGCATAAAACGATAGGGCTTGTTGGGAGGCAACCTAATGAAAAAAATATTTTGCCTTTTTCTTTCTGTTTTTGAGTGTTTGCACAATTATTCTACTGTTATGATTGTGTTTTTCATGTTTTATTTAGTGTTTGTGCCAAGTAAAGCCTTTGGGATTACATTTGGTGATAGTTGATTTGATCTTGCTGGAAAACAGAAACTTTTGCATCCAGTAAAACAATTCTTAAAAATCATAGAAGCGCAAAAAGTTCTGAATTTTTTACACAACATTGATATATAAATTGCCTATGTGTCGTGGATTGGTCACGGTAGATGTCCTTAGTGTGAGGACTTAGTCGTGAGGCCAACGCATCTATGTGGTAGCTTGAAGGGGTTGGTCCAAATAGAGAGACGCAAGGTTTTACCCAGGTTCGGCCCCTCACGGTGGAGGTAAAAGCATATATCCTTCTTCATTGATATTGATGATGATGATGAGCATGATTACAAGGGTGCTCTATCTCGAGAGCTATACACTTGTCTGTCTAACCCTAACTTGTCCAACTTGTGAAAACTTGTCCCTCTTGGGGTGCCCTGCCCCTCCTTATATAAGTTGAAGGGGCGGGTTACATGACTAGTCCTAGTAGGATTAGGATTACTCTATTACAAGTGGAGTCCTAGTCTTGCTTCCATTGTAAGGGAATATTCCTTCTGCCTTTTCTCTTAAGTTGGCCCACAATAACATAAGCCGTCCTTCCATGAACTGCCTTCTAGGCCTCCGGGTCTTGTCGCTCCTCTGACCCACCTGCCGGGTCACCAATGAATCACCTGGCTCGGCCGGGTCATCAGTGAGTGGAGAGATCCGGGCGCGTTACTTAGTGAGTCACCAAGTCAGGACAGATCACTAGTGAGTCACCAAGTACGGCCGGGTCATACCTCAGGGTATATCCCACACATTAGCCCCTAGTTTAATTTGGATTTATCCATGTTAAACTGATCATGCAAAATAACACACAAGAACAAATTTGATAGGTTGTGCTCCGGTTAAAAAATTCTTGTAAGCCGGCACCTGATCATCCTTAAGTCCTTGTCTTTTCCTTCTTCTAGAAAGTCCGGGTCAATAGGCCAGCCTCGTAATCAATTTCCTGACATTGGTTTCTCAAAGAAAAATATTGTGAAGAATAATTCATTTGATTCAGCTCGCAATGCTTAACAAAAATATTGGTCTTGAAATACTCATCTGATTTTCACCCGGCTTGAAGATGAACTTGCCGGTTTATCATTGCCAAAACTGTCAGTTTGAAAATATTGATGGCACCGGGTCATAATTATTGCTAACATCAAGCTTGAAAATGTACCTCCCTTATATGCATATCACTTGTAGCCCCCAAGTCTTAAGAAGGGAGCGTAGTAACATCTTAAGACTTGCTTCAATATAAATATCACAACCTTGAAGAAATCCAGGTTGTTCATCTCGATCACTAGTCAAAACTGAATATTCCACATATGTAGCCCACAAGTGTCGGGTTGTCATGCTTGCAGCAACCTGGGACATGAAATTGCCTTAATGCTCATAAAAACTTCAACCAGTGTAGCCCCCAAGGGCCGGGTCATTATGCAATAATAAGCAGGGACTTTGTATATATGATCATGTAGACTTGAACAACAATGTGTAGCCCCCAAGGGCCGGATCAGCAAGACAATACTGAGCTAGGACTTTATATATACTTCATTGAAAATAGCATCATATGATGTAGCCTCCATTGCAGGGCTTGAACCCACAACCACAGGGTTAAGAGCCTTGTGCTCTGCCAACTGAGCAATGGACCCTTCAATATAATGGATTAAGGCTAGTGTACTTTGAATTTTTGACAGGAGCAATTGGTAGCCCTCAAGGGTTGGCTCATTACGATGTGATGAGTTGGGTCTTCCATAAGGCGAGCAAAAAATGACTTTGCATTAGCCCCCAAGTGCCATGGTGCATTCTAGCAGTGACATGGGACTTGCATATTTGATGTAATCTCAACTTGAATAATGTAGCCCCAAGTGCCGGGTTGTAAGCCTATAGCGACTCAGGACTATTCCTTCCATTGTAGAATAAAATCATATCCATTGATAAAATAATAGCCATTGCGCTGAAGCGACTTTAAAAACCTCAATCATAATACTGGTTATTGATAACCATAACAAAAATCCAGCCATGTTGGCTATTCAAGATTTTAATAATATAATACGGTATGAAAACCTCAATCATTCAATATCATCATGACAATCCAGCCGAGTTTGGCTATTAAATATTTGAATACCATATCGGCTGGCAAGTAAATCCGGAATTTAAATATCGATGGCTCTTGGCTGATGGCGACTTAATGCGCATCCATTGTAATCCGGAATTTTTGTAACCCGGCGGTTTATAGCCTTTGTGAAAATCAATAATTGATAACCCTTTTGAAACACCAATTTCATTTTTTGATGATGGGCTTGAACTTAATCATTTATGTAAGTCATAGTTGTACAAATCCTGCACAAAGTTTAAACAACATATGCCCTCGCGACTTAACGTCAAAAGCCAGGGCGGGTAACAACATAATATAGTCTTATGCAACTACGGAAAGACTAGCATTAAGGTCATTCAATCCTAAACATACTGGCAACTTAAAGTTTAAAAACCAGGGCGGGTTATCAAACCTCGCATATTCAAATAACCATGAAAACATACCTGTAGGATTGATTTATATTGCTGGCTTACATTGCCATACCCAGTGAAAGTAACAATCAATGATTTATAAGCGCATGATTCCAATGGCACAATCCAAAATATAATGGCGACTTAATGTCCAAAACCAGGGCGGGTTATCAAACCTCACATATTCATCCAACAATTTAAAAATATACCTGGAAGATTGGCTCAAATTGCCGGCTTACATCGCCACATCTAGTGAGGATGTCAATCCCAAAGATTTATAAGCGCATAATTCCAATGGCGCAATCCAAATATATAATGGCGACTTAACGTCCAAAGAGAGGGCGGTTTATCAAACTAAAATATTCATACCATCATTGAAAGACATACCTATAGATTAATACCATGGTGATGCCTTGATAATTATAATCCGGGGTCAATATCAACCCGAAATCATGAAATATCATCATTTTGATTGCTCAAGGCAAAATATCCTAGCGACTTAAAGTCTGCTATCAGGGCGGGTTATCAAACCCAAAGATGCTCAATTATGAGTCATATAATCAAGGCTACATGGCCTGTGAAATCAGTTCATACTGACGGCTTACAACGCTAGATGCAGCAAGGGTAACAGCCCAAAGACTTAGAGTGCAGCGCTCTAAGTGCACAATCAAAGCACACTGGCGACTTATCGTCCAAAGCCAGGCCGGGTTAATAAGCGCCGAGGAAATTCATATATGAACCATAAGGCATCATAGCCCTCATCGGTTTTCAACCATGTATTAACATGTCACAAGAGATGAACCTCAAAAAATGTTCAAATCAAATATAAATCAAAAGACAAAAACAAGGCTTTCACAGGCTGCCAAACCTTCAAGTCAAGTGCTTTCAAAGGGCCGCACAACCGTTGAGTTCAACCTTCATTCAACCTTATAAGCCGGGACTCACGTGACCAATCGTCGTCTTAACTTTGAAAAGTTCAGGGTCTATATAAGATTGACCGTCAAAAGTACGACGAGTCATTCTAGTCAATCTGGGGGAGTGGCAGACTTAAAAAGCCAGGATAACCCAGGTTTTTAGATGAATACACCTCGCTTCCAAGCCTATTACAAGGGTCATAAAAACTCTTGTCCGTTGAACAAAGAGCCCCCAAGTAATATTTCATTCCAGGCGTACAAGCCGGATGAATAGGATAATCATAGCTATGCTCAATGAGCAATAAGCCCCCAAATATTTTACAATCATGGCGTACAAGCCGGATCAAAAAGGGTAATCATAGTTATGCTCAATGAGCAGGAAGCCCCCAAGTGACCAGTAATGTGATAAGCCAATAAGGCAGGATACCCATGTTTGAACCGCGCATCATAACAACAAGCTCTCTTTGGCAACCTTTAATATTTATGAGAACTCGAACTTGCGAGAGATGGATTCTTTTGAACAGGAATTTTAAACCGGATATTGAGAGCTTCAAAGCTTTGTGAGAGACAGATTTCCCTTGAGCCGTATTTTAAACCGGAATTCTTCATTTTGAGCTGGAAATTTTCTGACGGCCTTTAAATTTTCATCAATATAGCAGTAGCCTCTGGGATCAGATTATTTTCCCACCAATAACCCGGAGATCTTGAATCTGCTGAAACTAGCAATATTTGCTAAGTCATGTCATTGTAGCCACCGAGCCTTAAGACGACTCGAGGAGTTGTCTTGAGATTCTCCATATTTGACCGTGATATAAACGGGTATGAGTTATTCAACAGCTTAGTGATATAATAGTCCCTTTTGTAATAGACAAATTGTCCTGCATTGGAGAACTTGCAAGCAAGAGTAATTGCTTTTTTAAAGAAAGCAATATGTAATATAAACATATACTGAATAGATTTCACCTGATATGTCAGGCCAGTAATTATCCGCCGCGGAGTTGATGATTATCATGGTGAAGCTGACATCAATCATGGCCGAGTCAAACACGAGAGCAGACAGATGAGTCGGCCGCGACGTTGTAAGCCAGCGCGGACGGGCGAGTCAATTGCAGGCGCTGTAAGCCGCGTGGATGGGTGAGTCCGTCGCGTCGTGTTGATGTAAATCAAGCTGCACGGACCGCGGCTTGCACACACCCATTCAACAACAAGCAAGCGTGGACGCCCGTGCATGATGATGCTAATGCATACCCCATAGGCATGGCACCACCTTTATAATGCATTATTGTTCTACACATAAAACTGTACATACCAAAGTGATTTTTCTTTGATTAAAAAATCTATACCAAAAGTAGATAGACATAATAGCACCTAATATATTTTGTCAAATGTACACTGATGTTAGCATTAGATAATGCGCTACAGCGTCAGACGATCGCCTAGGCGTAGGTCTGATAAAGCAGTAGCACCCACGTGGCATGATGCGTCTGTTGAGTACGACCAGTAGGCCAACTTCTCGGTGTTGCAACGACCACATCTCCGTCTCAGTACATGTTTTGATGCGTACTGTCATTTGATTTTTGATGTGATGGCTTGTCCCTTGTGACCACGTGAGAGCTTCCTTGGAGGTCTCGCTGGCAGCATACTCTGAGTAGATGTACGTAGTAATTAGAGATGAAAAGTCCAAAAAACTGGACTAGCACTCAGCCTTTTGGCCTTCGCATGATGCAAGAAACGGGATGCCCATCCACTTCACTTACGCAACAATAGCAAGTCGCCACCGGCTCGTCGTCACCGGCGGCTGGAGCAAAAAACGGCCACAACAGAGGCGGGCTAACAGGCGAAGCCATGGCCACGATGGCGCAGGGGCTTGGCGGCTCGGAGCGGCGGCTGCGCGGCCGGCCAGGAGGGGCCGCGGTGGCGGACACACACCCAGCAAGATGAGGCCGCGACATCGGGCGTCGGCGGCGGAGGCGACAGCCCCTGGTGCGGCGACATGGCATCGGTTGGGGAGCCCATGAGGCGGGGCATCAGGCCGTCGCAGGATGGCACAGACGCGGTCAGAGTCGAGGGTGAGGTGAACAACATGGAGCCGCGCAACGCGGACGCTCGTGGCATTTCAAGCGCATCTCAGGCGCGGCGGCTCAGGCCCGGCCAGAAGAGGTGTGACGGCTCGGGCGGCCTGAAGCGGCAGCTTGGCGCGCCGGCGGGTTCGCGGCAGAAGCAATGAGGCGGGTCGACAAAGGCGGCCCTGGGTGCGGCCGACTTGATGTGTGACGGCGGCGGCTTGAGGTGGCCATCGCGGAGGGTCAGAGGAAGTGACACGGGTCGACAAAGGCGGAGCGGTCTCGACTGCAACTTGCAGAGGAGATGGTCGGGCCAAGGCCGCTAACAAGGCGGCTTAACGGGGGAGCTCCGGCAGGGGACGATCCGACGCGGCTCAGAGATGACCGCGACAGAGGCGGCAAGGCGGGTGCATCGGCGGCTCGAAAGGCCACACTAGGAGTAGCGGCCCATGTGAACGAGCGTTGTGGGCTGCCCTTGATTTATTTTTTCTCCTCATCTTTTGTCCTTCGTGGCTAGCACTTGGCCTTGTTCAATGTATTGATGGCAGAAAATTATACGGGACGGTGGAGCAGCAAACTCGGTGACTTGTACATGTACATGACTTGTGTCGGTCTCGGCCTCTTGCAGGCGGTGCTCCCAACATCGATCTGGCTTCGAATCATTGTACATTGAATGAAGTAACAACAACAACCACGAGTAGATGCACCAAGTAGTATGCCCAATCAGATTTCAACATAAGCTGACGGTCTCAGCGACTTGGTGATTTGACGGCTTGATGGATTGTTTAGACGCCGTGCACAACAGCCGCCGAGAAAAGTTGATCACGTCCACCCGATTGTACAGTGACACGAGCATTAAATTCTTGTTGGTCGTTTGTCTCAGCAGATTGCCCGACGATATCGACTGACAAGTTGTAACTCTAATTTTCCTTGAACCTTAAATCTCACAAATCTTAAACCTGGACTGATGAACTTGAAGTTGATGCAAACCCTTCCAAACCGGCTCATCCGGAAAATTGCAAACTTCCCGATCTCTGGAAGAAATCCCTTCAAGAACTCAACACCACCGTGTGCGAACCCCACGGTGGGCTCCAACTGTCGTGGATTTGTCACGGCAGATGTCCTTACTGTGAGGACTTAGTCATGAGGCCAACGCATCTATGTGGTAACTTGAAAGGGTTGGTCGGAATCGAGAGACACAAGGTTTTACCCAGGTTCGGCCCCTCACGTTGGAGGTAAAAAGCCTACATCATGCTTCATTGATATTGATGATGGTGAGCATGATTACACGGTGCTCTATCTTAAGAGCTATAGACTTGTCTGTCTAACCCTAACTTGTCCAACTTGTGAAAACTTGTCCCTCTTGGGATGCCCTGCCCCTCCTTATATAAGTTGAAGGAGCGGGTTACATGACTAGTTCGAGTAGGATTAGGATTACTCTATTACAAGTGGAGTCCTAGTCTTGCTTCCTTTGTAAGGGAATATTTCTTATGCCTTTTCTCTTAAGCTGGCCCACAATAACATAAGTAGGCCTTCTATGAACTGCCTTCTGGGCCACTGAGTCTTGTCGCTCCTCTGATCCACCTGCTGGGTCACCAATGAATCACCTGTCTCGGCCGGGTCATCAGTGAGTGGAGAGATCCCGGCGGGTCAGTTGGTGAGTCACCAAGTCAGGGCGGGTCACCAGTGAGTCGCCAAGTCCAGCCCGGTCATACCACGGGGTAGATCCCCGACACTATGTTTTTCTAAATTTTCAGAATTTTTGGAGTTACATAAGTATGAGTAAAATTCCCATCTTTACAGACTGTTCTGTTTTTGACAGATTATGTTTTCTTTGCATTGTGTACTTGTTTTGATGAATCTATGGTTTGTATCGGGGGTATAAGCCATGGTAAAGTTAGAATACAGTAGGTATAATGAAAAATAAAAATATGGATGGGTTTTCAATAGTACTTAAAGCAAAGATTGGTTTTCTTATACTAACGGATCTCACAAAGGTTTTGTTAAGTTTTGTGTGATTGACGTTTTCAAGTTTTGGGTGAGATCACGATGGATGAAGGAATAAGGAGTGAAAAGAGCCTAAGCTCGGGGATGCACATGGCACCCCAAGTTAATATTCAAGGAGAACCAAGAAACTAAGCTTGGGGATGCCCCGGAAGGCATCCCCTCTTTCTTCTAACAACCATCGGTAACTTTACTTGGAGCTATATTTTTATTCATCACATATCATGAGTTTTGCTTGGAACGTCTTGTGTTATATGATTCTTTGCTTGTTTTGCTTTTTAGTTTGTGTCATCTATCCTTGTTGGACACACCTATTTGAGAGAGCCAAAATTATGCTATGATTTGTTAGAATTGCTCTATGCGCTTCACTTAAATTTTTTTGAGCTATGGAATTGCTCTAGTGCTTCACTTATATCTTTTTAGCACATTGTGCTTTAATATTTTTGAAAAAAATGCTCTCATGCTTCACTAAGATTAATTTGAGAGTTAGTAATTTTTTGAAGAAATTCTCTCATGCTTAACTTATACTATTTTGAGAGATGAAAATTTTTATGCTCATGTTCTTCACTTAAATTTGTTTGAGCTCATCAAAAGTAATTGCAACATATGAAATTAGTCCCAAAGTAATAGATGTTGAAGAGGGACATAATAAAAACTTTCATGAAGATCATTGGACAAAATAACCTTGATTCTTTGTAATAGTTTTGAGATATGATGATAGTGATATGAGAGTCATGTTAGCGAGTAATTATGCTTTAGTAAGAATATTGGTGTTAAGGTTTGCCATTCCTTGTGCAAGCGCGAAAGTCAATAGTTATGGAATGAAATTATATCCTACTTATGGTGCATTATTCGGTGTTAGTTACGCTTAATGCTCGCTTATGTGAATTTTCGTTTCTTGGTTTGTTGCTTCTCAATCTATTTGCTAGCCTTCCTTTGTACTAATTAGAAATACTTCTTGTGCATCCAAAATCCCTAAACCCAGTTTTTCCATATGAGTCCACCATACCTACCTATATGCGGTATTTTCATGCCGTTCTAAGTAAATTTGTATGTGCCATCTCTAAATTTTCAAAATGAATTTCCTTTTTGTGTGCTCATACCGCTCATGAAGCGGCAGGGCTGGCCAATATTTTCCATGCTATATGTGTTATTCTCAAGATGAGTGTTTATTCACTTGTCATTGCACGAGAGTACGGCGGTAATAGGGATGCCCAGTCCCGAAATGAAAAAAAAAACTTACTTTATGTTGTAAAATAATAAATTCCTTGGAAATAGTTGGTATGGACGGTACCCGTGTATACGGCTAGCCATGGAGTGTGAAAATATTGTGGAAAAAGGAATAAACTTTATTTTAAGTTTGGGAACCACCTATGATGTATCTAGCATGGAAACTGTTGGGAATTACTCGGTTGTTTTCGTTGACGGGAAAAGTATGCCTCTCAAAAACAATTATCTCTAAATTTAAGCTTTGAGCTCTGGCACCTCTACAAATCCCTACTTCCGTCTACGAAGGGCCTATCTATTTACTTCATGCAATTTTTATTTTTATTTGAGTCTCCATGTTCTCTTATAAAGCACCAACTAGGCAGCACTATGATCATACTTGAGCATTGGATGTAGCTAATATGCGAGTGTGTTTTGTGAATGGCCAATGATTGAGAATGATGGGCTAGGCATAACTTTCTTTAGTGTTGATATTTTGAAAGACATGGTTGCTTGTTGATATGCTTGAGTATTGAAATCTTCATGAGAAAACTAGAATATTGCTTTGAACCGTATAAAATTCCAAATGCCCATGCTACAAAAGAAAAGAATATGTGATGAACATGTTAGGCAGCATTCCACAACAAAAAATATGTTTTTCTCATTCACCTATTCGAGGACGAGCAGGAATTAAGCTTGGGGATGCTGATACGCCTCCAACATATCTATAATGTTTTATTGTTCCAAGCTGTCATATTATCATTCTTGAATGTTTTACCATTATTTTATAGAACCTTTATATCATGTTTTGGGACTAACCTATTGACATATTTCCTAGTGTAAGTTGTTGTTTTTGCTTGTTTTTTACTTCATAGAATATCAGTACCAAAGAGAGCCCAAACCACAGCGAAACTTTTTGGATATTTTTCTGGACCAGAAGATACCTTCAGGATCAAGAAAGCACCTGGGGGTGCCCGTGGGGACCACAACCCACCAAGGCGCGCCCAGGGGGTTGTGGGGCCCATGGGGGCCTCCTCCGCCGCCGCCTCTTCGCCCTGTAAATTCCCAAATATTTCAAAAACCATAGAGGAGTCGACGAAACACAATTCTAGTCACCGCAAGTTCCAGAACCATGAGATCCAGTCTAACACCATCATAGAGGGGTTCATCATTCTCACTAGTGCCTCTCCGATGATGTATGAGTAGTCCACCATAGACCTATGAGTACGTAGGCAGTAGCTAGATGGCTTCCTCTCTCTCTTTTTATTCTAAAATACAATGGTCTCTTAGAGATCTATTTGATGTAATGAATTTTTGTGGTGTGTTTGTTGGGATCCGATGAAGTTTGAGTTTATTATTAGATTCTTATTCATGAATATTATTTGAGTCTTCTTTGATCTCTTATATGCATGATTATTTATAGCCTCGTATTTCTTTTTTGAATCTTTTCTTTAGTTAGGCCAACTATATCGATTTTTCTTGCCATGGGAAGAGGTGCTTTGTTATGGGTTCGATCTTGCGGTGTTCTTTCCTAGTGACAGAACGGGCAGCAAGGCACGCATGTATCATTGCTATTAAGGATAACAAGATGGGGCTATTCGTACATGGATAGATCTCTTCTACATCATGTCATCGTTCTAATTGCATTACTCTGTTTCTCCATGAAGTTAATACACTAGATGCATGTTGGATATCGATCGATGTGTGGAGTAATAGTAGTAGATGCAAAATTGTTTCGTTCCACTAATCTTGGACATGATGCCTATATATTGATCATTGCCTTGCATATCGTCATAATTATTTGATCTTCTATCAATTGCCCAACAGTAATTTCTTTACGCACCATGTGCAATTTCTTGAGAGAGGCCACTAGTGAAATCTACGGCCCCCGGGTCTATTCTTTATCATATTTGCTTTTCGATCTATTATTTGCCACTTTGATTTTCAGATCTATTATTCCAAAAACACAAAAATACCTTGCTGCACTTTTTATTTGCATCTTTTATTTCGTGTTTTATCGAGATCTATTTATCCAATCTACCACAAATTTACCTATCTTTTTACCGTGGAGGAATTGACAACCCCTCTTACGCGTGGGTTTGCAAGTATTTGTCCTTGTGTGCAGGTACCATTTACATAGTGTTTCTTGGTTCTCCTACTATATTGATACCTTGGTTTCATAACTGAGGGAAACACCTACAGTAGATGTGTTGCATCATCCCTTCCTCTTTAGGGAAATACCGACACAGTTTCAAGCGACATCACATATCATTAACATCATGGATATTCAAAGCTTCATACTAGCAACATTGCAATCATGCTCATCATTCATATATTTTATGCCAAACATTTTATTGAATTCTTCTTTTATCAATTGAGCACAATTTTCCTTTCCATCATTTTCAAGAAAGACATCATAAAGATGAATAATATGAGGCAACCTCAATTCCTTTTTTTATAAACCAAACTAGTGATAAAATAAGCAACTAGAAGATTCAGTTGCAAGATCTAAATATATACCTTCAAGCACACACCTCCCCCACAATGGCACCAGAAAAGAGCTTGATGTCTACTATGCAACTTTATTCTTATAGACTCGTCTTGGGCCTCCAAGCACAGTGTTTTGTAGGACAGTAGTAATTTTCTCTCAAGTGGATGACCCAAGGTTTATCAATCCGTGGGAGGCGTAGGATGAAGATGGTCTCTCTCAAACAACTCTGCAACCAAATAACAAAGAGTCTCTTGTGTCCCCAACACACCAAATACAATGGTAAATTGTATAGGTGCACTAGTTCGGCGAAAAGATGGTGATACAAGTGCAGTAATGATAGTAGATATTGATTTTTTAATAGGAACAATAAACAAATAGCAAGGTAGAAAGTAACAAAAATGAGCACAAACGGTATTGCAATGCTTGAAAATAAGGCCTAGGGTTCATACTTTCGCTAGTGCAATCTCTCAACAATGCTAACATAGTTAGATCATATGGAAATCCTTCAATGTGCGATAAAGAATCACTCCAAAGTTCTTATCTAGCGGAGAACATAAGACGAAATTGCTTGTAGGGTACAAAATCACCTCAAAGTTTTCCTTTCCGATCGACCTATCGAGCTATTCCTATAAGTGTCACAAACAGCCCAAGAGTTCCTACTCAAATAACACCATATGATACACATCAACCAACTCTAATATCACCTAGATACTTGATGTAGGGTGGAACCCTAGATGGCCGATCTTTCACGAAAGGGGAGGATCCCGTGAAGAACACGAAGAACACAAGGGAAAACACAAGGGGAAACACGAGAGAATCACTCAAACCAACAAGAACGATCACACATATGCTAGATCCGAGTACACATAGAGATCACACAATCCAAAGTCAACAAGGGACGATACAAATGGTAACCGGTTCTTCTCCGAAAGGAGGTCTTGATGGGTCACCCTAGAGGGGGTCTTGAATCCAACATGGATCTTCTCCGAAGAGGGGTCGCGGTCTCTCTCACCGAGTAGATCCATATGGATGAGCGAGACTCTATCTCACAAATGAGATATCACAACGTTAACCCTAGAAAGAGGGAGGAGGGGAGTATATATAGTCTAGGTGGGTGAAGTGGTACACAGGCCTCGGCCCTTAAACTGTGTGCAGACAGGGAAGGCCGGATGTCCGGGCGTCGGGCCGGATGTTCGGGCTTTCGCGAGGGGCCAAATGTTTGGGATATCGGGGTTGGCCTTGACACTCTCCGGATGGAGGGTGCCGGATTTCCGGGCTTCGGGCCGGATGTCCGGGCTAGGGCCGAATGTCCGGGGCCTGTAGGTCCTTGGCGGCTGAGTGGCTGCTGCTCCAGGGGCCGGATGTCTGGGATCGTGGCCGGATGTCCGGGGTCTGGAAGCTGATCTTGACTCCTTCCGTTGGTTCTCTTCATCCGCGAACTTGGGTACTTGTCCGTATTCACGTGCATCTTCGGGAGGGTCCTCTTGGTACCTGGTCATGCACAACATTCCGGACTTAGGTAGTAGCCATGTCTCGAGAGGATCATATGTGATATCACTAAGGAAGGAAGTCACCTCGGTCTTGAGAGCTCTAGCTCTAGCTCGTGTCATAGGTCCTCTTTGCACTTGGTGAGACGATGGTAGGTCCATGGGGATGACCATAGGATGCTCCGCATCATCTCCCCTCCCTTGGGGAAGATCCGACCTCGGATCAAAATCTTCATCACCATGGTAGGAAGAGAGATCTTTGACGTTGAAGATGTCGCTCACGGAGTACTTGTCCCGTGGGATGTCGATCTTGTAGGCGTTGTTGTTGTAGCGTTCGAGCACCTTGAAGGGTCCGTCCGCTCGTGGTAGAACTTTGGACTTGCGTTCGTGGGGGAAGCGGTCCTTGCGAAGGTGTAGCCACACAAGATCTCCAATGTTGAATACCATGTGGTGCTTGTTGAGGTTGAGTTTGGTCGCGAGTCATTGTACTTGGCGCTCAATGGTGTGCCTTGTATCTTCATGCATCTTCTTGAGATAGTTGACTTTGGGCACTCGCGTCCATGTTTGTGCGCTCTTGTAGTGGTAGAGGAAGAATGTCCAATGGGGATAACGGGTTGAAACCGTAGATGACCTTGAAGGGGGACTTGCCGGTAGTCGAATGTCTTGCTTGATTGTAGGCGTACTCGGAGATAGGTAGACACTCCTCCCACTCCTTGATGTTCTTCTTTATTAGCACGCAAAGTAGAACAGAGAGTGTGTGGTTGGTCACCTTCGTTTGGCCATCGGTTTGTGGATGGTATGCTGTGGAGAAGAGTAGCTTGATTCTGATCTTGACGCATAAGGTTTTCCAAAAGTAGCTTAGGAACTTGGCGTCGCGGTCCGAGACTATCGTCTTTGGTACTCCATGGAGGTGCAATATTTCCCTACAAAAGATATTGGCAACATGTGAAGCATCGTCTATCTTGTTGCAAGGAATTAAATGAGACATCTTAGAGAATTGGTCCACAACAAAAAATACGGAATCCTTTCCATTTCAAGTTCTAGGCAAACCAAGCACAAAATCCATGCTAATATCTTCCCATGATTGAGCTTTGGACTTAGCTTTGCGACATGCCGAACATCGGTTGGTGAAGCGGTTGACGTCGCAGAACGTCTTGGGCCAATAATAGTTCTTGGAGAGTGTAGCAAATGTCTTGTCATGTCCAAAGTGTCCCATTAGTCCTCCTCCATGAGATTCTTGCAAAAGCAACAAACGAACAGAAGACTCGGGGATGCATAGTTTGTTAGCTCTCATAAGATAACCATCTTTGATGTAATAACGTTCCCAAGATGTATGCATCAAACATTTGGTATAAGGAATAGCAAAAGTAGGATCATGCGCATACAAGTCTTTTATGTGCTCAAAGCCAATGACATCCAATTCAAGTTGAGTAACAAGCATGCATATGCAGGAAAGAGCGTCCGCCACAACATTTTCCTTACCTTTAATGTACTTGATGATATAAGGAAATGACTCAATGAATTCACTCCACTTAGCATGATGCTTTCTCAACTTAGTTTGACCCTTAAGGTATTTAAGCGTTTCATGATCGGTATGAATGAAAAATTCATGAGGGCGAAGATAATGTTCCCATTCATGCAAAACTCGCACTAAAGCATATAGCTCTTTGTCATAGATGGGGTAATTGAGTTGCGCCCTGGAATGTTTCTCACTAAAGTAAGCTATGGGGCGCTTCTCTTGCGTTAACACACCTCCTATGCCATTACCACAAGAATCCAATGAATCTCAAAGGGTTTGTCAAAGTTTGGTAATGCAAGCACGGGAGCATGAGTAAGCAAATTCTTAAGCTCATTGCATGTGTTATCTTGGGATGGTCCCCAAACAAAGGGTGCATTGTTCTTACTCAAAGCATGCAAAGGTGAAGCAATGGTGCTAAAATCCTTCACAAATTGATGGTAGAAACTGGCTAGACCAAGGAAACTACGCACTTGTTGCAAGTTGGTTGGTTGGGGCCAAGTTTTAATAGCATTGGTCTTAGATTCATCAACATGAACACTCTTAGAAGACACAACGAAACCCAAGAAAACAAGCTTGTCAACACCGAAAAGGCATTTGTCCATATTAGCAAAAAGGTGTTCTTTTCTAAGAGTTTGTAGCACGGTCCTAAGGTGTGTGACATGATCCTTGAGAGATTTGCTAAACACAAGAATATCATCAAAGTAGACAACAACAAATACACCAATATAAGGTTGAAAAACAAAATGCATGAGTCGCATGAAAGTACAGGGTGCTTTGGATAAACCCATTGGCATAACAAGCCATTCATATAAGCCAAACTTGGTCTTAAATGCGATTTTCCATTCATCACCTTCTTGGATGCGTATTTGATAGTAGCCACTCTTAAGATCAATCTTAGAGAAAAATTGTGGCTCCGCTAAGCTCATCAAGCATATCATCTAGGTGTGGTATGGGCTAACGATAACGCATGGTAATAGCATTGATACGAAGGCAATCGGAACACATGTGAAATGTACCATCTTTCTTGGGAACAAGGATTACCGGGACGGCACAAGGGCTCAAACTTGCTCGAACATGGCAATTGTTGATGAGTTGTTGTACTTGCCGTTGGATCTCCTTAGTTTCCTCGGGGTTGACGTGCAACATCCCAAAATTTTCCAAATTTTGGAATGTTAATATTTATTATTATTGAGTGAAATGTTACGATTTTTAGGGTAAATTAAAATCTTTTTGAGTATTTTTAAAAAATATCAAGTTTGGATTTCTTCTCTTGCGGACTCCTATGAAATATTTGAAACCACTTTTCCTAGTCTAGAAATAATTAAAGAGAATATGTGAACATTTTTGTCCTCAAATCTGAATAATAATTCTGAGAGAGCGAACAATTTATTCATTGATTATCTAGTCTAATATTGTTATTAGTTATGCTTTCTCTCTGCCAGGCTATCTAGCCCATTTATCTCTTCTATATTTTTTTTCTTTCCTTTGCCCTTGGGCCACTTTTCTCACTAAAGCCCATCCCGAAGTGAAAGCCGAGGCACCGGTCATCTTCCTCCTCTGGTCTGTACGTGAACATGAACAGAACATGCAGAACCTCCACATTCATGACTTCCACCTCTTCCTCTCCATCTAGTGCTAACCATAGCCATCCTTTCAACTTGCCACCAACACGAAAATTTAAGAGGAATGTCAGGAGAACTCACTCAGGAAATTAAAACTCAATTTCATTGCTTTAATTGGACGAACGGATCCGTGAAACGTTCCTGCATAATCAGCCATTAAAGGCCACGGTGAGCTCCCTTGATCTCCCCGTATCGACCCCCTCTTCCCCTATAAATAGGACCCCGGAAAGCACAACATATCTCACCATCCCTAAGCTAGAAACCCCTCTCTGTCTCGCTCTCCTACGCGAGCAATTGCTTGCCGGAGTTCAACAATAGCATCAAAGTCCGACGAGGATTCCGTCGCGACCGAGGTACCCCAAACCCCAACTCCTCCACCTTTCTCTTCCCCTTGTTGATGCGCATGACGGTGACCCCTTTCCCCTCTCTATTTCGCAGCAGGAGAACGAGAACCGCGTGGACCGAGGCTCACTACCGCCGTGCGCAATTTCAGCCGCTTATGTTGAGTGAAGCAGAAAGGTCCCGAGACCCTTACAAAGTCCATTGAATTCTCCATCACTAACTCTCCACCGTCTGCCACTCCTAATTCGCTGGAGCACGCCCGAACCACCATCTTCCTCATCACCGGTGACCAACTCCGGCGAGCTCTCTCTTAATTCCGTAATTCATTTTCAGGAAAATATCCAAACTTCGGAAATTCATATCTCCTAAACCATATGTCCGATTTTAACAAATAAGATATCCCCAGATTCGTTGGAACCTCTAGTTTATTATAAATATATATAATTTCACCTTTGAGCAAACTATAATTTAGTTTTTATTTAAATACGAAATTGAGTATTTCGGCTATATCTTTTATTCCGTAAATCATATAAAAATGTTTTATATATTAAAGTTGGACCTTAGGACCTCACCTTTCTGTTGGAACTCATGGCGTAATTTTTTTTCTAGCATGATTTAGTCACTGTTTTAACATCAACACCTTAATTTGACGTTCTCGATCATTGTTTAATAACTTCGTTAAAATAAGATTTGACACGAAGTTAAATCTCTTAGATTGATCCCTAGAAAAACTCTCTGGTCATGTGCCATCATCATACAAATTTGGATTTAGGAAATGTTACATCAATTTTTGTAACATAAACCTTATGGCATCAACTCCATCTATCATTTTCATTGGACCCAAGTCAAATATTCCAATCAAACCTATTATAGACTGTCGTAGAACTTGGTCACACAACCCTTCAAACCATAGTCCTCACTTAGTATCAATATTATCCAACCCAAGTATATGTCTGTCATATTTTCTTCAAAGACCACACCTGATCCTATATCAACCCTAACCATGCCCTAGAAATTATGATAGTGGCAATCGAATAATTTGTGTTGTTATATGGATTTTGATTTGGATGTTATTTCTGTGTTGAATGCTTGCTTGAATCATTGTTATGTGAATGTGGATATGCCGAGTGTCTTACTTGAGTTATTTATCGCGATAGATTATGGCGAGTGCGAAGGTGAATTCTACAAGGAGGTAGAACCTTGTGACTACGAAATCGAAGGGAAATTGCAAATTGATCATGCTTAAACCTATATTTTCATACTATGCATAACTCTTTAAATTTTAATACTATGCATGTTTTATAAAAGTTTTGCAAAGTATTGTATTTATCTAGAGCCATAGGTTCAAGACTCATCATTGGCCACACTTGCACAAAATGGGTGGGATGAAAACCAAACTTGTTTTAAACTTTAAACTTGCTCTCTCTAGAGCAAAGTTTTGAGAAAATCTTTTTAAAACAAAATTATATATTGTTTTACTTCTACTCTATGGGCGGGATTTTATGACGGGAGTGTCTACAAGTGATTGCGCCCATCAGGGTCTTGAAGTGAATGCATCCGACTGGGGTCTTGCACACAGGTTTTTGTTGGGGACCGCCATCCAGGGGAATGAGATCTTCCAAATACAGTTTGATGTAGCTTCCAGTATAGCCACATGCTACTATGGGCTCTGGCTTAGCTTAGTACTAACGGGAAACCCTTACCTCAGGGCCGCCATCGGAGAGGGGCTTTCATTGCCTAAGTTGCGAGCGGCTATAGGGGGCTGTTACGGAAAGGCTTCGTCACAATCTCCTCCTAGTCGTACACCCAAGTGTGTAATGATAAACGGGGTTGGTTGTGTCATGTGGGGAACGTGTATGACCTCTACAGAGGGTATCAGAGCATACATTGACTATAGGTCGTTACCTTAGAAAATGGTTTAGAAATAGGAAGACCTTGATAGGAACAACAATTATTTTTGGTATTGCTAAAATTGCAATTCTCGTACCTTTTGCTTTCTTTACTAAGTCTCTCCTATTTCAAACATGTCAATGGAACATTGTGACTTGAGCCAGGCATCCCACTATGAAAGAGTTTTATTTGGAACCCATCTTTTAAGGTTGGTTCAGACACTAAGACTTCGAGTCCCCAAGATTGCAGCATGGCACCATTTGGAGGGGAGAAGCTACTGGAATGCCAACATTAGCATTTATGGACTTCCAGAGATGGAGAACATGATCTTATTCAAAACGCATCCAACTCTTGAGGGAGTTGTGAGTGATGCCATACATGGCATAATAGCACGTCTATGCGGACGTTATCACCAGGAGCTAGGAGGCACCTTCTTTCGTGATTTGGGGTGGCAAGATATCACTGGCGAACCTGGCAGGATCATGGAAGATCACAAGAGAAAACTCAACGATATGTTGAATTATAATCTGGATTTAGAAAGGTACATCAAAGGTCTTCAACTGGAGCATTCTGAAGCTTTGCAGAAGATAGAGGCCATGAAGGAAGTTAGAACCCTCCTGGAGCAGAAGGTGGGGATAATGCGAGAATATTTGGAGGAAAACAAAGACGAAGTCCAGGCTCAAGAGACAGAAATCAAGAAAACTGCAGAAGGAATGATGGAAAGAAAAGGCTCGCAATAAGAAACTCAAGCTAGAAAACAGGGTTCTAAAAGGAGAAAAGGCCAAAGAAGAGGACTTCTCAGTCAACTCCTCTGATGAGAGCGGCAATACCTCCCTCAGCAGCATCAACCTGAATGTTGAATCTAGAACTTAAGACCACCATGAGTGTAATAAAGGAGGAATGCTTGCGAGTAGTGTACCAACCATGTCGAACCTATGTGGATGGCGGTACATAGGATTGATTGAATAAAATATATGTGTGGATTTTTATTTTTTTGGAATTTTTTTCATTGTTTTAACTATAGTTATCATTTTACTTGTGTGATTTAAAATATTGCGTTATTAGGATACGAACTCCATAGATTTGTATTATTTATTTATTTTTGACACCTAAAACAGTAGGAGAGCCTCCTACTGTGTAATTAAATTAATAAATGGGTGGAGTTACATATGGTTCTGTACATGTCATCCCCTTTGGGGATGGTTGGGGGGAGGGAAACAAATCAAAGAGTAGCTACAAAGGAGGTGAGAAAGGAGGTGTGTTTTTCTCCAACCCTATGAGTTAGGAGAGAGAGATCCTCTTTTAGTCTTGAATTCCAGGATGCTTTCGTGGGTGTTATTCTTCTTAAGACTTTATTATTTATTTCCTTCCAGATGCTCCATGCTGCTTGTAGAAATATTGCCATGAACATTGGCTTGTTCCATGCTGTTTTAGCTGTGCTTATCCAATCCAAACATGAACCTTGAGAACTCCACCAGATGGCAATATCAGACCAGCAATCCTTGCTGAAGGAACAATCAAAGAAAATATGCTCAAGTGTTTCTTCCATGTTGGACTCGCAGAGGGGGCAAGTATAGTCATTGCCAATGTTGTAGTGTCTTCAGAGAGAAGGAGCCACCCAAAAACCTTTATTTTCATTGTAACCTTAGACTTCCATAGCCAGGTATAAGTTTGATGGGCCCGAACCTCCCTGAAGTAAAAGTTATAGTATTTGCTGGCCGAGTACATCTGAGTCGACCAAGTACAGTTCCAGTTATCATTCCCAGAGAGGCTGTCTTGCAGTTGAATGTCACATACAAGACATTGAAGATCTCTAGTCTCTGCATGTGCCTAGACCAAAAGCGGCAGGTGAAACGTTTCGCACAATGTCATGGCCCCCAAGAAATCTTTAACAGAAATATCCTCCTGGATGGTGAATGAAAATGCCTGCGGATGTGTTTCTACCAGAATACCATCCGTCCAATGATCCTTCCAAAAAAGTATGTCCTCCCCCATGTGCACTTGGACTTTGGTAATCCCACAGTAAATTAGCATTAGTTTCATCACATCTCGCCACCAAAAAGACCCGCAGGGATCAGCTGCATGGGGGATCTTGTTGCTGTAGTACGTGCTCCATATGAGTTCCACCCAAGGTAGGTCCCATCGGTTATAGAATTTATGGAGGTATTTTAGCAGAAGTGCATCACTTTGTACCTTGATATTAATGACACCGAGGCCTCCCGAAACCTTGGGATGGCAGACCATGTCCCAAGCCGCAAGAGAGTAGCAAGAGTCCCCATTCTCCGTTTTTTTGGTCCATAATCATTTGTGTCTGATTTTATCCAGTAGTTCAATAATGCTAACAGGCAACTTGAGAGTACATAGTGCGAAGATTATTAGGGAGGTTATGACCGAGTTGAGGAGTGATAGTTTACCCCCATAAGATATCATGTTGAGTGTAGCAGAAAGCCTTCGTTCCACCCGACAGACAAGAGGGAAAAGATCTATCACTAATGGCCTGGTCGTCCCCATAGGCAAACCGGGATAGGTGAAAGGCATTTTACCAACCACACACCCGAAGATAGTTGCAAGGCAGTTGTACGTGTCTGCATGACAGTTTATGGGGATCAGAGTCGGCTTGTGGGAGTTTATTTTGAGGCCAATTGAGGTTGCATAGTCCGAGAGGATATCTTTGATGATCACCACTTGCGTTGTGCATGATGGCATGGCCAGAATAGTGTCGTCCGCGTATTGAATGACTGGGTAATCTGTTTGATTGGTCGAGGGGAAAGGCAGCTGAATTGTTCCTCTAGAGTAGGCGTCATTGATTGTTGCTTGCAAGAGATCAGCCGCCAAGACAAACACCAGGGGCGAGAAGGGATCGCCTTGCCGGACCCCACATTTACAATGGAATTGTCGTCCGAGCACACTGTTCAAGAGAACCGCAGATTTACCAGACCCAAAAATGCATTGCACCCATCTGAGCCATTTGTCATTAAAACCCATATTCTTCATTATGGTTAGCATGGCCTCATGATCAATAGTGCTAAACGCCTTGGCAAAGTCAAGCTTAAGTAGCAAAATTTCTTTCTTAGAGGCCTGGCACTGGTAAATGTATTCAAATGCCCAAGCAAGGCAATCTTGGATGGTGCGACCTTTGAGGAATCCATATTGGTTTTGATGAATTATACGTAGGATCACTCTTTGCAGGCGGTTGGCAAGCAGTTTGGTTAGCACTTTGGGGCAGTAGTTTAGCAAAGTGATCAGAAGATAATCATTGACTGATGATGGGGCATTAGTTTTGGGGATTAATGTGATGAAACCATCATTTATGCTTTCAAGGTTGAGATTACCATCAACGAATTGATTGCAGAGCTTGTAGAAGTCATGCTTGATAATGTGCCAACAAGATTTCATAAACGCATGTTGAAGCCATCTGGGCTAGGTGCACGATCGACTGGCATAAGCTTAATAACATTATCGATCTCCTCCGTGGTGAATGGTACAATAAGCTCTTCTAACCCATCAACTTTTTCAATGATTCTATCAAGATTGAATTTCATATCATGATGTGATGCAGAGCCCAGCCTTTGCTTGAAAGTATTGAAGATGAGTGCCTCTTTTCCAGCATGATCCTCCACAATGGTGTCATTATCAGTAGTCAGGGAGGCAATGTTGTTAAATCTCATCCGTTCAGAGGCCATTGCTTGAAAGAACTTTGAATTCTCATCTCCGAACTTAACCCAACATATAGTGCAACGTTTTTTCCAATATTGTTGCTGATAGGATAAGAGACGTAGAATATGTGTCTTGAGAATCCTCCTAAAGTTTGCTTCTGGTAATGAGAGGGGTGTTTGTTTTCTAACTCATCAAGTTCAAAAAGTGCCTTATTGGAATTTTCAATGGCAATAGAAAGTCTAGAAATCCCTTTACTCCAAACCTTAAGAGCATGTCAGAGAGCATTTAGCTTTCTGCAGAGAACCGTGGCCATATTGTTGGACCAAATTTGTCTGCCCCAAACTTGCTGGACAATATAAAAAAAGCCATGATGTTGGACCCAATAAGATTCAAAATGGAACACCTTTGATCTTGGTATGGAGGTCTCAATTGTGACAACACAAGGAATATGGTCTGAAACTGGTCTCCCTAGGGGTTTAACCATGGTCTTGGGGTAAGAAGTGGTCCAATTGGAGCTAGTAAAGAACCAATCTAGTTGCTCTAAGAGGGGGTCTGTTTGCATATTGCTCCACATGAACGATCGTCCTTTAATAGGTAGTTCAATGAGGGCTTGTGAACGATTGAAATCGTTAAAGGTTATCATGTCATTAAGATTACCATCTGGTTTATTGCGGTTATGTGGGCTTCTGATGAAATTAAAGTCACCGACTAACAGCCAATCTTCATTATCAGGGATGTTTAATTGGACAAGCCATTGAATGAATGCTAGTCTCTGATCCCCCTGGCGGGGTCCATAGACATTCACAAGAGTCCAAAGGTGAGCGGACTGCATTGATTTGAAGTTAATGACCTGAGCAAAATCATTATAAGAGACAATATCTGCATGAAAATGGAGCTGTTCCAGATTGTAACGAGACCACCAGAGGCTCCCCGGGAGGGGACAAAAGCAAATTTATCATAGCGGCACGGGAAACAGGATTTAATGAATGCATTATCAAAAGAGGCCATTTTAGTTTCCTGCAAGCAAATAACAGCACAACCACTAGAGCTGATGGCGTTGGTCAGGGCTATCTGCTTGGCATCAGAGTTCAAACCCCAAACGTTCCAGCAGAGAATGTTCCAATTAACTGACAGAACCATAATAAAAGGTAGCTAGAGAACAAAAAAAGGCTAGGCAAAGGCCGAAGATGGCCCTGCGTCCTTATCATAAAGGAGAGCTTCCTCCGAGAGCTCCGCAGCTGGGATAGCGCAGAGGGTTGTGCCAATATGCTGAATCACCTAGATTGGAGTAGGCGGTGGTACTGCAGTAGTTGTTGTGGCTTTAGTGTTGTCGGAGATCATGACAGAGGAGGCAGAAGGCACAGTCCTTGGCTTGACCTTGGATTTTTTGCTGGACGTGTCCGCGACAGAAGGCACTTTGAAACCATCGTATTTGTTAGAGCGAGTACTCCTGCGCAGAACAATGGAACAATCTGGAGCCACAGGCTTTCCACGACGCCCAATCGAAGAAGAGCCAGATGGAACAGACAAATCCTCCGTTTGTGTCAGAGCAAGGACCGTTGGATTAGCATCACATGGAACTGAAGATCCCAAATTAACATTAATACTAGATGAGTTTTCAAGCACAAGTCCCAGGACCACAGTTTCAGAAGTTGCAACCGCAGGGACTATGTTTGAAGCCGTGTCAAGTAGGGGCAAACCAGTACCAGCATTTTCCTGTGCCGAAGGCATCCAAGCAGACAGACCAGGTATCAGGTTAGTGCAAGAGACCGAGGAGGCATGGTGAGTGTTCATGGAAGCTTGGTAGACCTCAAAAGAGCCCCTATCTTCAGAAAGAACCACTTTGATGTCAATGCTGTTGTTTCTAAAACCAAACCCGGTGCTCCAAGGGCCATAACTAGCAATAATTGGCATTATAGCAGCTGTGAGGAAAGTGTTGATTCTGACAAAAGGAATTCCAGAATTCAGCAGCATGGAGGAGACAGTATCTCCTTGGGACGTCAGCTCAAGATGTAAGCCCACAGTGGAGAGGGAGAGGTCAATTGTCAAGGAGTTGACACGGGTTGGTTCAACAACAGCATCAGAGGTATCTTCAGTAGACAGAGCAGGTGCAATTAGAGAGCTTTCTCCAGGTATCAGAACAGGGGCAGTAGCAGAGCTAGTTCCAGTAACCATGGAGTGAAGAACTGGCACAAGAACAAAGCTGTCAGACAGAGTGGCACTGGAGTCGGTGCTAGTATAGGAAGAAATTGAATCATTCCATGCCATTCTAGGGCTATCATAAAGATTGTTGGCAGGAAGCACACCGTCTTGCACATGTAATCCTTCTGCAGCAAGCCATTCCTGAAAATTGTACAAAACCGGTGGTGCTTGTGGAGGAGAAGGAGGCCACTCCCCCCAATTAACCTGAAAGTGCACATCATTGGCCTGAACACCCTGTTGCCCACCTTGTTGCTACACATCATTAGCAGCAGCGTTCTGTGCCATCCAATTATGCAATTTGTATTACTTATTTAACCCTGAGAGGTGCAAGTTATGGATAAATAACAAGAAGACCTTCATACAGGTAAAGTATCACACACTGAAGACTTTGAAGAATTATAGACTTCATGACGAAGCCATAGTAAACGAGCCTATTAGAAATGCTGAGAACAGTATGATAGAAGCTGATTGTTGATTGTGGTGTGTGTGGATCCATCTCTCTTCCTCCCTAAGCTCTATCTCACCTATATCAAATCCTTGAACCATGGATGAACCAACCACTAAACTTTTCCTCGTAGAAACCTCCACATTTCTTCGAAGGGGATAAATACCTTGTTGTTTTGAACTCTGCCTTTCCTCTTCACCTGCAGATGGCAACCCTTTACGAATCATTCCACAAGGGCCCAGAAATGATCTTGACTTTGACTAGTGACCATGATTTTCCAAAGATCCTGAAGGATATGATGGGACATATTCACCTTGAAGGAGATGAAGTCTACAAGGGTTATCCTTTCATTGAAAATGGAGTGGAACTTTGGTACGTGGAAGTACACCTCCTTTCATTGAAAATGGAGTGGAACTTTCCTACTCATTGAAGGAGCATAGGATTAATGAGTTCAAGGACCACATCGCATGTTTTCAACTGGACTAAACTTCTTACGAAGGAGTAAGGAATAATGTTGGGTTTACACGCTTGACCATACCAATCCATGTGGATGGCAACACTTGTAATAAGCTATGTTGAACTCGAAGTTGTACGAGAGGTTAAAGGATGTAATAAGGAATCTATTCATAAGGAGAATGCAACTTTGGCACACAAAAGTTCTGCTATTTCTCGCATGTAAGTTATACCCGCATGAGTAGGAACAACGTCACCCAAAAGCGTTTTATTAGTGTTGCAGGTGAAGACCTCTTAAAGAGGAGTGAGAATTCCCGAGTGTTAGAACACGCGATTCGCTAATCTACATATGAGGTAATGATTTGAGTACGAGATGGATTGATCACCATACCAGAGACTCTTATTTTACACTTTTGTATGTTTGATGGCTAAATCGAAGAGATTTGAGAACATAGTTCAGTGTCGACACGACAAGCTTGAAACCATAAAATGGTAAGACGTATTACCAATATAGATAGGCAACCATGCCTAACGTAGATGGACGGTGAGGAAAAATGCAAAGATCTTAAGGGAGTTCCATCGGAAGCTATCGGCCACCATGAGAATCTCGGAAGTAGTTTTGGAACCTATGGATTTTGAGAAAGACTTTTCTTTTGAGGAAAAGCCTAGTTCTAAACCATAGAAGCTCAATGAAGAACCATCATGGAATAAAGCAATTCTGGATATCCCTACAAGTTTGTTCTTAAGGGTGGTAGCACCCCAACACCCTCGAAGGACAATTTGGTCATACGACAAATCAACAGAGACTCCAGAATGGTGCGGGAAGACATAGGCATGCCAAGGAACTGGAATGCATAGAATTGAATTAATAGAAGACATTCTCTCAAGAAAGGAGGCAAAAGGATGAACCGCAAACCTGTAGATGATATGACCAAACCCTGGGGAAGTAACCCAAGGAACCCAAACCCTAACCTATTTCTTGCTAGCCTCTGCAGATCTCGAGGACGAGATTTATTTTAAGGTTGGTAGTCTGTAACATCCCAAAATTTTCCAAATTTTGGAATGTTAATATTTATTATTATTGAGTGAAATGTTATGATTTTTAGGGTAAATTCAAATCTTTTTGAGTATTTTTTTAAAAAATATCAAGTTTGGATTTCTTCTCTTGCAAACTCCTATGGAATATTTGAAACCACTTTTCCTAGTCTAGAAATAATTAAAGAGAATATGTGAACATTTTTGTCCTCTGATCTAAATAATAATTCTGAAAGAGCGAAAAATTTATTCATTGATTATCTAGTCTAATATTGTTATTAGTTATGCTTTCTCTCTGCCAGCCTATCTAGCCCATCTATCTCTTCTATATTTTTTCTTTCCTTTGCCCTTGGGCCACTTTTCTCACTAAAGCCCATCCTGAAGTGCAAGCCTAGGCACCGGTCGTCTTCCTCCTCTGTTCAGTACGTGAACATGAACAGAACCTGCAGAACCTCCACATTCATGACTTCCACCTCTTCCTCTCCCTCTAGTGCTAACCACAGTCATCCTTTCAACTGGCCACTAACACGAAAATTTAAGAGGAATGTCAGGAGAACTCATTCAGGAAATTAAAACTCAACTTTGTTGCTTTAATTAGACGAACGGATCCGTGAAACATTCCTGCACAATCAGCCATTAAAGGCCACGGTGAGCTCCCTTGATCTCCCCGTATCGACCCCCTCTTCCCTTATAAATAGGTCCCTGGAAAGCACAACAAATATGACCATCCCTAAGCTAGAAACCCCTCTCTGTCTTGCTCTCCTACATGAGCAATTGCTCGCTGGAGTTCAACAATAGAATCAAAGTCCGACGAGGATTCCGTCGTGACCGAGGTACCCCAAACCCCAACTCCTCCACCTTTCTCTTCCCCTTGTTGATGCGCATCTCGTTGACCCCTTTCCCCTCTCTATTTCGCAGCAGGAGACGAGAACCCCGAGGACCGAGGCTCACTGCCTCCGTGCGCAATTTCAGCCACTTCTGTCGAGTGAAGCAGAAAGGTCCCAAGATCCTTACAGAGTCCATTGAATACTCCATCACCATCTCTCCACCGTCCGCCGCTCCTAATTCGCCGGAGCACGCCCGAACCACCATCCTCCTCATCACCGGCGACTAACTCCGGTGAGCTCTCTCTTAATTCCGTAATTCATTTTCAGGAAAATATCCAAACTTCGGAAATTCATATCTCCTAAACCACATGTACGATTTTAACAAATAAGATATCCACGGATTCGTTGGAACCTTTAGTTTATTATAAAAATATATAATTTCACCTTTGAGCAAACTATAATTCAGTTTTTATTTAAATACTAAATTGAGTATTTCGGCTATATCTTTTATTCCGTAAATCATATAAAAATGTTTTATATATCAAAGTTGGACCTTAGGACCTCACCTTTCTGTTGGAACTCATGGCGTAATTTTTTTAGCACGATTTAGTCACTGTTTTAACATCAACACCTTAATTTGACGTTCTCGATCATTGTTTAATAACTTTGTTAAAATAAGATTTGACACGAAGTTAAATCTCTTAGATTGATCCCTAGAAAACCTCTCTGGTCATGTGCCATCATCATACAAATTTGGATTTAGGAAATGTTACATCAATTTTTGTAACATAAACCTTATGGCATCAACTCCATCTATCATTTTCATTGGACCCAAGTCAAATATTGCAATCAAACCTATTATAGACTGTCGTAGAACTTGGTCACACAACCCTTCAAACCATAGTCCTCACTTAGTATCAATATTATCCAACCCAAGTATATGTCTGTCATATTTTCTTAAAAGACCACATCTGATCCTATATCAAACCTAACCATGCCCTAGAAATTATGATAGTGGCAATCGAATAATGTGTGTTGTTATATGGATTTTGATTTGGATGTTATTTGTGTGTTGAATTCTTGCTTGAACCATTGTTATGTGAATGTGGATATGCTGAGTGTCTTACTTGAGTTATTTATCGCGTTAGATTGCGGCGAGTGCGAAGGTGAATTCTACAAGGAGGTAGAACCTTGTGACTACGAAACTGAAGGCAAGTTGCAAATTGATCATGCTTCAACCTATATTTTCATACTATGCATAACTCTTTAAATTTTAATACTATGCATGTTTTATAAAAGTTTCGCAAAGTGTTATATTTAGCTAGAGCCATAGGTTCAAGACTCACCATTGGCCATGCTTGCACAAAATGGGTTGGATGAAAAGCAAAAAAAAAATAAACTTTAAACTTGCTCCCTTTGGAGCAAAGTTTTGAGAAGATCTTTTTTAAAAAAATTATATATTGTTTTACTTCTACTCCCCGGGCGGGATGGTATGACGGGAGCGTCTACAAGTGAATGTGCCCAACTGGGGTCTTGCACACAGGTTTTTTGTGGGGACCGCCGTCTAGGGGAATGCGATCTTCCAAGTACAGTTTTATGTAGCTTCAAGTACAGCCACATGCTAGTATGGGCTATGGTTTAGCTTAGTATTAACGGGAAACCCTTACCTCAAGACCGACATCGGAGAGGGGCTTTCATTCCTAAGTTGCGGGCGGCTTGGTCAGGTATAGGGGGGTTGTTACGGAAAGGCTTCATCACAATCTCCTCCTAGTCGTACACTCAAGTGTATAATGATAAACGGGGTTGGTTGTGTCATGTGGGGAATGTGTACGACCTCTGCAGAGGGTTTAACCTAATCGATTAGTCGTGCCCTCAGTTACGGGCAATTTGAGCAACTAAGACTTGGACTGAAGAAGAATCTCCCCTCTCTTTTCTAAAAATCTGTTTTAAGGGTTAAAGTTGAGGAATGAGCACAGTGAATGTGTTTCACTTCAACCTTATGTATGTTTTAAACTATTTTTACAGAATGAGCACTGGTGCGTATATCCAAGTGTCTCGGTCCTACCTTTTATACTAAAAACTATTTCAATTTCAACAGAAGTTTACATAATTTACTATAGGAAGAAGATTGTCTTTATGCAAAAGAAACCTCCACCAATACTTACCCAGCATATATAATCTGTTATACTTTCTTTTGAAACTTGCGAGTACATTCCACGTACTCATCTGCACCTGTCATGTGCAGATCTCGACAGATTAAGAGACGATAGGGTTATGGTCTACACTCAACGAGCCCAGTGGCGTTGATGGAGCCCTAACTTAGCAACTACATACAATTCCGTTGTATTATGTGCTAGCTTGAGCTATGCCTAAGGTGTGATTTATATATATCTGGATCTACCATTGTAGTAGAATGATATATGTCTTACTGATATTCATTTCTGTTACTGTGTGTGCTAGCTATGATCCAGGGATAGCAAAGTAAGCATAGAGACTTGGATTCTACCAAATCCGGGTCGTGACAAAATAGTATCAGAGCATATGTTGATTGTAGGATGTGACCCTAGAAAATGGTTTAGAAATAGGAAGACCTTGATAGGAACAACAATTATTTTTGGTATTACTAAAACTGCAATTCTCGTACCTTTTGCTTTATTTACTAAGTCTCTCCTACTTCAAACATGTAGATGGAACATTGTGACTTGAGCCAGGCATCCCACTATGAAAGAGTTTTATTTGGAACCCATCTTTTAAGGTTGGTTCAGACACTAAGACTTCGAGTCCCCAAGATTGTAGCATGGCACCATTTGGAGGGGAGAAGCGACTGGAATGCCAACATTACCATTTATGGACTTCCAGAGATGGAGAACATGATCTTCTTCAAAACGCATCCAACTCTTGAGGGAGTTGTGAGTGATGCCGTACATGGCATAATAGCACGTCTATGCGGACGTTATCACTAGGAGCTAGGAGGCACCTTCTTTCGTGATTTGGGGTGGCAAGAGATCACTGGCGAACCTGGCAGGATCAAGGAAGATCACAAGAGAAAACTCAACGATATGTTGAATTATAATCTGGATTTAGAAAGGTATATCAAAGGACTTCAATTGGAGCATTCCGAAGCTTTGCAGAAGATAGAGGCCATGAAGGAAGTTAGAACCCTCCTGGAGCAGAAGGTGGGGATAATGCGAGAATATTTGGAGGAAAACAAAGACAAAGTCCAAGCTCAAGAGACAGAAATCAAGAAAACTTCAGAAGGGATTATGGGAAGAAAAGGCTGGCAATAAGAAACTCAAGCTAGAAAACAGGGTTCTAAAAGGAGAAAAGGCTGAAGAAGAGGACTTCTCAGTTAACTCCTCTGATGAGAGCGGCAATACCTCCCTCAGCAGCATCAACTTGAATGTTGAATCTAGAACTTAAGACCACCATGGCTGTAATAAAGGAGGAACGCTTGCGAGTAGTGTACCGACCATGCCGAACGTATGTGGATGGCGGTACATAGGATTGATTGAATAAAATTATGTGTGGATTTGGATTTTTTTGATTTTTTTTCATTAATTTAACTATAGTTTTCATTTTACTTGTGTGATTTAAAATATTGTGTTATTAGTATACGAACTCCATAGATTTGTATTATTTATTTAGCCCTGAGAGGTGCAAGTTACGGATAAATAACAAGAAGACCTTCATACGGGTAAAGCGTAACACACTGATGACTTTGAAGAATTATAGACTTCATGACGAAGCCATAGTAAACGAGCCTATTAGAAATGCTGAGAACGGTATGATAGAAGCTGATTGTTGATTGTGGTGTGTGTGGATCCATCTCTCTTCCTCCCTAAGCTCTATCTCACCTAGATCAAATCCTTGAACCATGGATGAACCAACCACTAAACTTTTCCTCGTAGAAACCTCCACATTTCTTCGAAGGGGATAAATACCTTGTTGTTTTGAACTCTGCCTTTCCTCTTCACCTGCAGATGGCAACCCTTTACGAATCATTCCACAAGGGCCCAGAAATGATCTTGACTTTGACTAGTGACCATGATTTTCCAAAGATCCTGAAGGATATGATGGGACATATTCACCTTGAAGGAGATGAAGTCTACAAGGGTTATCCTTTCATTGAAAATGGAGTGGAACTTTGGTACGTGGAAGTACACCTCCTCCATGAAAAAGGAGTTTGTCCAAAGACTACTGGGCAATACTTTTTCATTTCCCGAGTACCTCGAACCACCTTCTTCGACTCTATTGGTGAAGCTGACATGGAAGCCATACGTCATATTGGGGAAATCCTTGAAGTCAGACTCCGTCATACCCAAGAGTACTTGAGGGAAGTATATGCTGAGCTGATGGACATGAAGTTCATGGTCGTCGTGAAGGAGCATAGGATTACTGAGTTCAAGGACTACATCGCATGTTTTCAGCTAGACTAAACTTCTTACGAAGGAGTAAGGAATAATGTTGGGTTTACACGCTTGACCATACCAATCCATGTGGATGGTAGCACTTGTAATAAGCTATGTTGAACTCGAAGTTGTATGAGAGGTTAAAGGATATAATAAGGAATCTATTCATAAGGAGAATGCAACTTTGGCACACAACTGTTCTGCTATTTATCGCATGTAAGTTATACACACATGTGAAGGAACAACGTCACCCAAAGGCGTTTTATTAGTGTTGTAGGTGAAGACCTCTTAAAGAGGAGTAAGAATGACCGAGTGTTAGAACACGCGATTCGCTAATCTACATATGAGGTAATGATTTGAGTACGGGATGGATTGATCACCATACCGGAGACTCTTATTTTACACTTTTGTATGTTTGATGGGTAAATCGGAGAGATTTGAGAACATAGTTCAGTGTCACATGACAAGCTTGAAACCATAGAATGGTAAGACGTATTACCAATATATATAGGCAACCGTGCCTAACATAGATGAACGGTGAGGAAAAATGCAAAGATCTTAAGGGAGTTCCATCGGAAGCTATCGGCCACCATGAAAGTCTCGGAAGTAGTTTTGGAATCTATGGATTTTGAGAAAGACTTTTCTTTTGAGGAAAAGCCCAGTTCTAAACCAGAGAAGCGCAATGAAGAACCATCATGGAATAAAGCAATTCTGGAAATCCCTACAAGTTTTTTCTTAAGGGTGGTATCACCCCAACACCCTCGAAGGACAATTTGGTCATACGACAAATCAACAGAGACTCCAGAATGGTGCGGGAAGACATAGGCATGCCGAGGAACTGCAATGCACAGAATTGAATTAATAGAAGACATTCTCTCAAGAAAGGAGGCAAAAGGATGAACCGCAAACCTGTAGATGATATGACCAAACCCTGGGGAAGTAACCCAAGGAATCCAAACCCTAACCTATTTCTTGCTAGCCTCTGCAGATCTCGAGGACGAGATTTATTTTAAGTGTGGTAGTCTGTAACATCCCAAAATTTTCCAAATTTTGGATGTTAATATTTATTATTATGGAGTGAAATGTTATGATTTTTAGGGTAAATTAAAATATTTTTGAGTATTTTTTAAAAAATATCAATTTTGGATTTCGTCTCTTGCGGACTCCTATGAAATATTTGAAACCACTTTTCCTAGTCTAGAAGTAATTAACGATAATATGTGAACAATTTTGTCCTCAGATCTAAATAATAATTCTGAGAGAGCGAACAATTTATTCATTGATTATCTAGTCTAATATTGTTATTAGTTATGCTTTCTCTCTGCCAGCCTATCTAGCCCATCTATCTCTTCTATATTTTTTCTTTCCTTTGCCCTTGGGCCACTTTTCTCACTAAAGCCCATCCCAAAGTGAAAGCCGAGGCACCGGGCGTCTTCCTGCTCTGTTCTGTACGTGAACATGAACAGAACCTGCAGAACCTCCACATTCATGACTTCCACCTCTTCCTCTCCCTCTAGTTCTAACCACAGCCATCCTTTCAACTTGCCACCAACATGAAAATTAAGAGGAATGTCAGGAGAACTCATTCAGGAAATTAAAACTCAACTTCATTGCTTTAATTGGACGAACGGATCCGTGAAACGTTCCTCACAATCAGCCATTAAACGCCACGGTGAGCTCCCTTGATCTCCCCGTATCGACCCCCTCTTCCCTTATAAATAGGGCCCCGGAAAGCACAACATATCTCACCATCCCTAAGCTAGAAACCCCTCTCTGTCTCGCTCTCCTACACGAGCAATTGCTCACCGGAGTTCAACAATAGCACCAAAGTCCGACGAGGATTCCGTCGTGACCGAGTCACCCCAAACCCCAACTCCTCCACTGTAACATCCCAAATTTTCAATTTGGATGTTATACATAGGTCATTCTTGCATATCATATATTAATGCATTTTTGCTCAGCAATCCTCGAAATCCTAAGCAACTCAAGGACCCACGAAGAGAGTTGGGGATTTCCTGGTTTCCTTATTTGATTTTTTATCAAATAGTCAAACGAGGATTTTGGTTTTAATTATTTTTCTCTCCAAAAATATTTCACAGTTAAAAATATATGAGAGGAGAATATATGACTTGAAATATTGGAGGAAAAATATTTAAATCATGTATTTGATTTTATTTGGATTTTATTGCAACTTGTTTACATTAGAAAAATTGCACGTTTTTCAAAACTGCATTTAGGGCCAAAAAAATGTTCATGTTGTTCTAAATATTTTATTTAGACGGTGAACATTTATTTTGGCATTTTTAGATTTTTATTTTATTTTCTAGGATTTATTTTCTGTTCGGCGGAATTATTTAAAAAAAAAGAACTCCTAAGCGCCGACTGGGCCAAACCCAGCCGGGCCGGCCCAAACGCCGCCGCCGCCGTCTCCCGCGCGGAGTCGCGTGCGCCACCGCCCCGACTCGGACCAGAGTCCGAGCCGGACTCCTCCACCGCCGCCGCCTTGCCCCCTCCTCCAAGCCACCTCTCCCCCCCTTATATATCGCGCCACCCCGCCACCACCACCACCAAACCCCGCCGCCCCGCAAGCCCGCTGCCCCGCTGCCCGAGCCCCGCCTCGCCGGAGAGGTAACGCACCGTTCGCCGCCACCCGGTTTTTTTAAGAAAACCGATTCGGTTTTTTCTGAAAAAAAACCCTAGTTTGTTTTTTTAGATCGGTTCGCCGGTTTTTCCCGGTTCTTTTATTTAGCGGACGTTCGTTCGTATGTTCGCTTTAACGAACGGTTTTCTCCCGTTAGTTACAGCTAACGAACGCTCGTTCGTTAGTCTATTCGTCAATTTTCTTTTATCGGATTCTTTCCGCGATTATTCTCGATCACGATTTCTGATCCGATTTTCGTTTTAGTTTATCTTTTCGCTCGTTAGTCGGAATCAGGCGATTCAAACGCCTAGATCTTCGTCTCGAGACTCTCTCTCCGCTTAACCAACTTGAACAAGATTTTGGTACTATAAAATTTGACCTTAGTTCAGATTAGTACACGGATCTTGTTTCTTTTGCTATTTGAGTTTCGTTGCTTCGTTTGGTTTGATTCTTTTTGCAAACCGGAGTTCTTGAGTTGAACTTTCCGGTTAGATCTTCTTATTTGATTTTTACTCGTGCTTCTTTGTTAGTTGCTTATGTATGCTATTGTTTGTTTGCGATAGAATTCCCGGAGTGCGAAGCGTGTTATTTGGAGTCTCTAGATTACGAGGATCGTCAACAAGGCAAGTAACACTTTGATCATATCCCTTTATCACCAAGTTTTTATGCATTAGTTTCAATCCTCAAACATCGCATGGTTAGGATGACATTAACTTGTGGGTTGGGAAGTAGTTGATGAGGTAGAACCTATTGCCTTGTTACATTAAAACCCTTGGGAGTTACTTCTACGCGTTGCTTATATTGCTATGCTATGCTCGTAGACGTGGTTTGGGTGAGTGAAATCCATGACAGATGCGAGATTGTTAATTAATGGTTCAACTTAAGGTGGCAACTTAAATTTACATCTGGGTGGATTGAGGCACCTGGAGTACCTAGTGTTGCCTGTATTTTTTTGGAAATCCTGGAGTACCCGTGTGATCTTCCTATGGACCGCCACCAAGTCTCAAAGGGAACTGAGATTTTTCATGCTAGAAACTTCCGTGTGCAGCCACAAGCTATTATGGGCTCTAGCATAGTTGAGTACGTTACGTGAAGCTCTTGAAGAGGTAGATCGGCAGGTAGTGGGTTTGTAGGTTCGATATGGTCTACCCGGAGTAGAGAGTTAATGTTTCTGAAAGACTGTGTCTCGGTCATCCGTTTCTCAAACATCATGTAGTGCGAGAAATCCAACGGAGGCAATCGGGTCTTGTGGGGAAAAGTGCGCAAACCTCTGCAGAGTGTATAAACTAATCATGGTTAGCCATGTCCCCGGTTATGGACAATCTTGAGTATCTAGTACTTGGAGTACCTTAAGTATCTCACCACTCTTAATTAATATTGTTGGGTTGTTAATCACTTTAATTTGGATTGAGTTGGAGGAACTTTCTCAATGATGTTTCAACTACCTTGATAGTTAAATTAAAATCTATTCCTTTGTTGTAGGAAAAAATTGTCTTTTCGCAAAACTGTAACCATAGAGCTTTGCACCAGCCATATATGCATGTAGTGATAGCATTATCCTGTTCTTGCTCTACTGTGTTACTTTGCCAGCATATTCCATGTGTTTACCCTTTTCCAGGCTGCAACGTATTATGTTGCAGACTTTTCAAATGAGGAGTAAGGTTCGTTAGGTCGTTGCCGTGCAGCTCAGCTATGCCGTAGGAGTTGATGGACTCACTTTATCTTCCAAGACTTCCGCTGTTATCGTGTTAGATGGCCCTAAGCCATATTTATTGTAATCAGATCTCTTTTGAGACATCCGATGTAATAAGTGTGTGATTGCTACTCTATTATAAATCCTTCGAGTACTGTGTGTGTCAGCATTACCGATCCAGGGATGACACTAAAGCATAGAGACTTGACCGTTTGAGGTCGGGTCGCTACAAAGATGGTATCAGAGCACACGCTGAGTGTAGGACACGACCATTAAGCTAAAGCCCTAGATCACTATTCTCTTCTCATTTCCGACTCCTCTCCATTTTCTACTCTTTAGGATGACGGAGATGAAGAACAAGTTTGCACAACCGGATGAAGACACACCTTTTGGACGACACTTGAAGGAAGTCACTAGGTAGTTGAATATAGGAATACCAAGCTTCACCGAGACCTACAACGCCACTTTACCAAAAGAGGAGCGATGGATGATTCAAGTTCAAGTTCCAGGAAGGACATTCACGCTAGTCACTAAGCCCATAGAATTTTCCTTCGACGCACCAACCTGGAGTTTAGGAAAGAGTATGGCAGCTCACATCACCATGGGACGCATTGGAGAAGTATATCACAAGGATCTTAAGGACACTATCTACCAGATATGTGGGCGCCGAGACGAGCAATGGGAGATGATCAGCACCAGGAAGGATAGATCAATTGCAGCTTTCATCCAGGAACTAAACCAACACATTCGACGCCAGGAGAATCAGATGTGCGCAGACATGATAGATTTGAAGAAGGCGAAGACAAGGATCATCGAGCTAGAAGAAGAACTTAAGTCTACACGCGATGGATATGAGGAGGAAATTGCAATACTATTGGAGAAGAATGATGACCTGATTAAGAAGATCGGAATATTTATGGGAGACCCCACACCAGTAGAAGAAGATGAAGAACCCAAGGAGATTCAACCGGAGGACTACATCATCATCAACGACACTGACTCCGACCTTAGCGATGATGACTGTGAAGACGAAGCTGGAGTAGATATCATGGAGTCTGCAATCGAGGAATATTTTTAGTATTCCACCATGTAAATAAAGTAGTCCGAGCACTTTTGCGATAGTTAGATCGATTGTATGCCTTGCTTGATTGATTGGGTGAAATGATTGTGTTTGTCTCATGTGCATTTGGGTAGTGCCTTCTCATTAGACCTCATTCTATTCTAATCTCTTCCATCTAAACCCATCAGATGCCTCCGAGACGTGACCCCGGATTTGCCTTCCCGCCTGAGCTCACTCAGTTGATCCAGCAGCAGAATACCCTGATGCAATTGTTAGTTCAGAATCAGGGCAACAATAACAGCAACAACAATCCACCACCACCACCACCATTTGACAACTTAGCCAGTTTTCTGAGGTTGCAGCCGCCGATGTTTTCCAGTAGCACCGAGCCTATAGTAGCAGATGATTGGCCCTGCAAGATTGGAAGGGAGTTGACCACTGCATGATGTACTGATGCTGAGAAGGTGCTTTTTGCCTCACATCAGTTGGATGGACCAGCAGCATCATGGTGGGAGAATTACACTGTCACCTACCCTATAGCCACGGTGACATGGGACCAGTTTCAGCAAGGTTTCTGCACAGCCCATGTCTCAACTGGAGCTATGAGTATGAAGAAGCATGAGTTTCGCAACTTACGCCGGGGGAACCATACTGTGGCTCACTACGTGGATGAGTTTAGCAAGCTATCGCGCTATGACCCTGACGATGTGGCCACAGATGCCGTGAAGCAGGAGAAGTTTATGGAAGGGCTGAATGATGAGATGAGTATGCAGTTGATGCTAGCCACCTTCAACAACTACCAGGAGTTGGTAGATAAGGCTCTTATGATTGAAGGGAAGCAACAGCATATTGAGAGCCGTAAGAGGAAGTATGGACAAGGGAGGTATAACTCAGGATCTCAGCAGAAGCCTCGCCTAACCCCGAACTCGGGAGGACTTGTTCATAACCATGGAGGTCATAACCACACCGGAGGAGGATCGCATAATCACAATGGTACTAAGAATGGGAGTGGGAACGAAGCCAATAACAATCAGAACCGCCCTAGTACAGCCACACCCGCCAAAAGAGATCTAAGTCACGTTACTTGTTTCAAGTGCGGGAAGACTGGACACTATGCCACAGAGTGCCCTGAAGAAAAGAATGGAAATGGAAATGGGAGCGCTGGGAATAAGCCCAATCCATTCAACAAAGGACAAGTGAACCACATTAACATGGAGGAGGTTGAAGAGCAGCCGGACGCGGTAATAGGTAAGTTTTTGGTTAAGTCATTTACCGCTTTTTTTCTATTTGATACTGGTGCATCTCATTCATACATATCAAGGGGATTTGTGGATAAGTTTAAACTACAAACCCAAACCCTTAGGACCCCTCTCTTAGTGAGTTCACCTGGAGCAGAGTATATGGCTAGTCGATGGTGCGACCAGATACCCCTAACCATTGGCACCCATGTTTTTCCGTCCGACCTAATTATCTTGGAGTCACAAGGATTGGTGTGATAATAGGTATTGACTGGATGTCAAAGTATGGAGGAAGCATTGACTGTGCTAGTAAGTCGATTTATCTCACCACCCTGGAGGGAAAAAGGATTAAGTATGTATCTAGGCATGTGCCTAGGAGGAGTCAAGTGAATACTCTCACAGGAGTTGTTCAGGAGGAAGTGCCTGTAGTGAAGGATTACCCGGATGTTTTTCCAGAGGAGTTACCAAGCATGCCACCGGATCGAGATATCGTGTTTTTGATAGAGCTATTGCCAGGTATCGGGCCAATATCCAAGAGACCCTATCAAATGCCCGTGAATGATCTGGAGGAAATTAAGAAACAGATCAAGGAGTTGTTGGAGAAAGGATACATTCGAAGGAGTTCATCACCTTGGGGAGCCCCAGTGCTTTTGGTGGAGAAGAAGGATAAATCTCTAAGAATGGTTGTTGATTATCGGGCCTTGAATGAAGTAATGATCAAGAACAAGTACCCACTTCCGATGACCAATGATTTGTTTGATCAGCTGCAAGGAGCTAAGGTGTTTTTGAAGATCGATTTGCGATCGGGATACCATCAGTTGAAGATTCGAGAGAAAGATATACCCAAGACAGCATTCACCATGCGTTACGGATTATACGAATATATGGTCATGTCATTTGGACTGACTAACGCCCCTGCCTATTTCATGAGAATGATGAACAAGGTGTTCATGAGGTATTTGGACAAGTTTGTTGTGGTGTTCATTGATGACATTATGGTATACTCGAAGAATGAAGAGGAGCACAAGGAGCATTTGCGACTAGTTCTCGAGAAACTCAGGGAACACCAGTTGTATGCCAAGTTCAGCAAATGCGAGTTTTGGTTGAAGGAAGTCGGATTCCTTGGGCATGTTATATCAGGAGAAGGTATAGCAGTAGACCCCAGCAAGGTTCAGTCAGTCATTGAATGGATAGCACCCACTTCAGTTAGCGAGATCCACAGTTTTATTGGACTCGCTGGATACTATTGGAGATTCATTGAGAATTTTTCCAAGATTGAAAAGCCAATGACGGAGTTATTGAAGAAGGATACCAAGTTTAAATGGATAGAAGACTGCGAGGCAAGTTTTTAGGAGGTGAAGAAACGTTTGACTAAAGCCCCAGTGCTGACGCTGCCAGATATACATAAGGATTTCCAAGTGTATTGCGACGCCTCTCGCTTAGGACTTGGATGTGTGCTTATGCAGGACGGAAGAGTTGTTTCGTATGCCTCGCGACAACTAAAACCTCACGAGTTGAATTATGCCACGCATGATTTGGAGTTAGCAGCCGTAGTGCATGCATTGAAGACTTGGAGACATTACCTTATTGGAAACCGTTGTGATATGTACACGGATCATAAGAGTTTGAAGGACATCTTCACACAAAAGAAACTGAACCTTAGGCAAAGGAGATGGTTGGAGCTTATAAAGGATTATGACATGAAGTTGCACTATCATCCAGGAAAGGCCAATGTCGTAGCAGACACTTTAAGCCGAAAGAGTTATGCTAATATCCTTGTGAGTAAGGGAGTGCCAAAGGAGTTAGCAGAGGATATCATGGAACTTCAATTAGAAATTGTACCTAGAGGTTTTGTTGCAACAATGGAGGTTCAGTCTACATTGTTGGGAAAGATTCGAGAAGCTCAGAAGGATGACAAAGAGATTGCCGAGATAAAGGAGAAGATGAGCAAAGGAAAGGCCAAAGGTTTTCGTGAGGATGAGCACGATACCTTATGGTTTGAGGACCGGATATACATGCCCAATAACACAGAGATCAGAAAGTTAATACTACAGGAGGCTCATGACTCACCATACTCAATACACCTCGGAAACACCAAAATGTATTTGGATTTGAAGGGACATTTCTGGTGGACAGGTATGAAGAAGGATATTGTTGAGTATGTAGCCGTATGTGATGTATGTCAGAGAGTGAAGGCAGAGCATCAAAAGCCGACAGGATTGTTACAGCCTATGCCGATACCCGAATGGAAGTGGGATAAACTTGGCATGGACTTTATCACCGGATTACCCAGGACCAAATCAGGATATGATTCCATATGGGTAGTAGTTGATCTCTTGACCAAAGTGGCTCACTTTATCCCAGTGAAAACTACTTATACAAGTGCGAAGTTGGCCAAGATATATATGTCCAGGATCGTATGTCTGCATGGAGTTCCGAGGACCATCGTATGAGATAGAGGAACACAGTTTACCTCAAAGTTTTGGCATCAGCTACACCAGACCATGGGAACAAGACTGGAGTTCAGTACAGCATTTCACCCGTAGACGGATGGACAGACCGAGAGAGTCAACCAGATTTTGGAGGACATGTTGAGAGCCTGTGCGCTAGATTATGGATCTAGTTGGGATGACAATTTGCCTTACGCAGAGTTCTCATACAACAATAGCTACCAAGCCAGTTTGAAGATGGCACCGTTCGAAGCCCTGTACGGACGAAGGTGCAGAACGCCGTTAATGTGGGATGAAGTAGGAGACCGACACTTGTTTGGACCAGACTTGATCAAGGAGTCTGAAGAGATGGTTAAGCTGATTCGTGATAGACTGAAGATTACTCAGTCCAGGCAGAAGAGTTATGCAGACTCGAAACGCAAGGAGGTAACCTATGAAATTGGAGATAGAGCATATCTGCGAGTATCGCCCTTGCGAGGATTAAAACTTTTTGGAGTTAAAGGAAAGTTAGCCCCGAGATTTGTAGGACCGTATCTTGTTGTGGAACGGAAGGGAGAAGTTGCCTACAAATTGGAATTACCCGAGGGACTGTCAGGAGTTCATGATGTGTTCCACGTTTCATAATTGAAGAAGTGTCATGCTGAGATGGCTGATATACCGTTAAGAGATACAATACCCTTGGAGGCGATTCAGTTGGATAGTGATTTGACTTATGAGGAAAAGCCAGTTAAGATTCTTGAGTTTGCTAGCCGAGTCTCCCGCAGCAAGGTCATCAAGTTTTGCAAAGTTCAGTGGAGCCACCATACCGAGGATGAAGCCACCTGGGAACGAGAGGATGATCTATGCAAAGACCACCCACACCTATTTTTCTAGCCAACCCAAATCTCGAGGGCAAGATTCATCTTAAGGGGGGTAGGTTTGTAACATCCCAAATTTTCAATTTGGAATGTTATACATAGGTCATTCTTGCATATCATATTTTATTGCATTTTCGCTCAGCAATCCTCGAAATCCTAAGCAACTCAAGGATCCACGGAGAGAGTTGGGGATTTCCCGGTTTCCTTATCTGATTTTTATCAAATAGTGAAACGAGGATTTTGGTTTTAATTATTTTTCTCTCCGAAAATATTTCATAGTTAAAAATATATGAGAGGAGATAATATGACTTCTCCAAAATAAATGAAATATTGGAGGAAAAATATTAAAATCATTTATTTGATTTTATTTGGATTTTATTGCAATTTTGTTTGCATTAGAAAAACTGCACGTTTTTCAAAACTGCATTTAGGGCCAATAAAATGTTCATCTTGTTCTAAATATTTTATTTAGACGCTGAAAATTTATTTTCGCATTTTTTGATTTTTATTTTATTTTCTAGGATTTATTTTCTGTTCGGCGGAATTATTTTAAAAAAAGAACTCCCAAGCGCCGACTGGAACAAACCCAGCCGGGCCGACCCAACCGCCGCCGCCGCCGTCTCCCGCGCGAAGTCGCGCCCGCCACCGCCCCGACTCGGACCGGAGTCCGAGCCGGACTCCTCCACCGCCGCCGCCTTGCCCCCTCCTCCAAGACACCTCTCCCCCCTTATATATCGCGCCACCCCGCCGCCACCACCACCAAACCCCGCCGCCACGCAAGCCCACTGCCCCGCCGCTCGAGCCCTGCCTCGCCGGAGCCTCGCCGAAGAGGTAACGCACCGTTAGCCGCCGCTCGGTTTTTTTAAGAAACCCAATTCGGGTTTTTTTTGAAAAAACCCCTAGTTCGTTTTTTTAGATCGGTTTGCCAGTTTTTCGCGATTCTTTTATCTAGCGGATGTTCGTCCGTACGTTCGTTTTAACGAACGGTTTTCGCATGTTAGTTACAGCTAACGAACGCTCGTTCGTTAGTCTATTCGCCAGTTTTCTTTTATCGAATTCTTTCCATGATTATTCTCGATCGCGATTTCTGATCCGATTTTCGTTTCAGTTTATCTTTTCGCTGGTTAGTCGGAATCAGGCGATATAAACGCCTAGATCTTCGTCTCGAGACTCTCTTTCCACTTAACCAGCTTGAACAAGATTTTGGTACTATAAAATTTGACCTTAGTTCAGATTAGTAAATGGATCTTGTTTCTTTCGTCGTTTGAGTTTCGTTGCTCGGTTTGGTTTGATTCTTTTTGCAAACCAGAGTTCTTGAGTTGAACTTTCCGGTTAGATCTTCTTATTTGAGTTTTACCCGTGCTTCTTTGTTAGTTGCTTATGTATGCTATTGTTTGTTTGCGATAGAATTCCCGAAGTGCGAAGCGTGTTATTTGGAGTCTCTAGGTTGCGCGGATCGTCAGCAAGGCAAGTAACACTTTGATCATATCCCTTTATCACCCAGTTTTTATGCATTAGTTTCAATCCTCAACCATTGCATGGTTAGGATGACATTAACTTGTGGGTTGGGAAGTAGTTGATGAGGTAGAACCTATTGCCCTGTTACATTCAAACCCATGGGAGTTACTTCTACGCGTTGCTTATATTGCTATGCTATGCTCGTAGACGTTGTTTGGGTGAGTGAAATCCATGACAGATGTGAGATTGTTAATTAATGGTTCAACTTAAGCTGGCCACTTAAATTTACATCTGGGTGGATTGAGGCACCTGGAGTACCCAGTGTTGCCTGTATTTTTTTGGAAATCCCGGAGTACTCATGTGATCTTCCTATGGACCGCCACCCAGGCTCAAAGGGAACTGAGATTTTTCATGCTAGAAACTTCCGTGTGCAGCCACAAGCTATTATGGGCTCTAGCATAGTTGAGTACGTTACGTGAAGCTCTTGAAGAGGTAGATCAGCAGGTAGTGGGTTTGTAGGTTTGGTATGGTCTACCCGGAGTAGAGAGTTAATGTTTCTGAAAGACCGTGTCTCGGTCATCCGTTTCTCAAACATCATGTAGTGCGAGAAATCCAACGGAGCCGATCGAGTCTTGTGGGGAAAAGTGTGCAAACCTCTGCAGAGTGTATAAACTAATCATGGTTAGCCGTGTCCCCGGTTATGGACAATCTTGAGTATCTAGTACTTGGAGTACCTTAAGTATCTCGCCACTCTTAATTAATATTGATGGGTTGTTAATCACTTTAATTGGGATTGAGTTGGAGGAACCTTCTCAATGATGTTTCAACTACCTTGATAGTTAAATTAAAATCTATTCCTTTGTTGTAGGGAAAAATTGGCTTTTTGTAAAACTATAACCATAGAGCTTTCCACCAGCCATATATGCATGTAGTGATAGCATTATTCTGTTCTTGCTCTACTGTGTCACTTTGCCAGCATATTCCATGTGCTGACCCGTTTCCGGGCTGCAACATATTATGTTGCAGACTTTTCAGACGAGGGGTAAGGTTTGTTAGGTCGTTGCCATGCAGCTCAGCTATGCTGTTGGAGTTGATGGACTCACTTTATCTTCCAAGCCTTCTGCTGTTATCTTGTTAGATGGCCCTAAGCCATATTTATTGTAATCAGATCTCTTTTGAGACATCCGATGTAATAAGTGTGTGATTTCTACTCTGTTATAAATCCTTCGAGTACTGTGTGTGTGTCAGCATTACCGATCCAGGGATGACACTAAAGCAAAGAGACTTGACCGTTTGAGGTCGGGTCGCTACATCCACCTTTCTCTTCCCCTTGTTGATGCGTATCTCGTTGACCCCTTTCCCCTCTCTATTTCGCAGTAGGAGAACGAGAACCGCGAGGACCGAGGCTCACTGCCGCCGTGCGCAATTTCAGCCGCTTCTGTCGAGTGAAGCAGAAAGGTCCCGAGATCCTTAGAGAGTCCATTGAATTCTCCATCACCATCTATCCATCGTCCGCCACTCCTAATTCGCCGGAGCACGCCCGAACCACCATCTTCCTCATCACCGGCGACCAACTCCGGTGAGCTCTCTCTTAATTCTGTAATTCAATTTTAGGAAAATATCCAATCTTCGGAAATTCATATCTCCTAAACCATATGTACGATTTTTACAAATAAGATATCCCGGATTTGTTGAAACCTTAGTTTATTATAAAAATATATAATTTCACCTTTGAGCAAACTATAATTCAGTTTTTATTTAAATACGAAATTGAGTATTTTGGCTACACTTTTATTCCGTAAATCATATAATTTTTTTTATATATCAAAGTTGGACCTTAGGACCTCACCTTTCTGTTGGAACTCATGGCGTAATTTTTTTCCAGCATGATTTAGTCACTGTTTTAACTTCAACACCTTAATTTGACGTTCTCGATCATTGTTTAATAACTTCATTAAAATAAGATTTGACACGAAGTTAAATCTCTTAGATTGATCCCTAGAAAACCTCTCTGGTCATGTGCCATCATCATACAAATTTGGATTTAGGAAATTTTACATCAATTTTTGTAACATAAACCTTATGGCATCAACTCCATCTATCATTTTCATTGGACCCAAGTCAAATATTCCAATCAAACCTATTATAGACTGTCGTAGAACTTGGTCACACAACCCTTCAAACCATAGTCCTCACTTACTATCAATATTATCCAACCCAAGTATATGTCTGTCATATTTTCTTCAAAGACCACACCTGATCCTATATCAACCCTAACCATGCCCTAGAAATTATGATAGTGCCAATCGAATAATTTGTGTTGTTATACGGATTTTGATTTGGAAGTTATTTTTGTGTTGAATGCTTGCTTGAATCATTGTTATGTGAATGTGGATATGCCGAGTGTCTTACTTGAGTTATTTATCGCGTTAGATTGCGGCGAGTGCGAAGGTGAATTCTATGAGGAGGTAGAACCTTGTGACTATGAAACCGAAGGCAAGTTGCAAATTGATCATGCTTCACCCTATATTTTCATACTATGCATAACTCTTTAAATTTTAATACTATGCATGTTTTATAAAAGTTTTGCAAAGTATTATATTTAGCTAGAGCCATAGGTTCAAGACTCACCATTGGCCATGCTTGCAAAAAATGGGTGGGATGAAAACCAACCTTGTTTTGAACTTTAAACTTGCTCTCTTTGGAGCAAAGTTTTGAGAAAATATTTTTAAAACAAAATTATATATTGTTTTACTTCTACTCCCTGGGAAGGATGGTATGACGGGAGCGTCTACAAGTGAATGTGCCCGACTGGGTCTTGAGGTGAATGCGCCCGACTGGGGTCTTGCACACAGGTTTTTGGTGGGGACCGCCGTTTAGGGGAATGAGATCTTCCAAGTACAGTTTGATGTAGCTTCCAGTACAACCACATGCTACTATGGGCTCTGGCTTAGCTTAGTACTAACGGGAAACCCTTACCTCAGGAGCGCCATCGGAGAGGGGCTTTCATTGCCTAAGTTGCCGGCGGCTTGGTCAGGTATAGGGGGCTGTTACGGAAAGGCTTCGTCACAACCTCCTCCTAGTCGTACACCCAAGTGTGTAATGATAAACAGGGTTGGTTGTGTCATGTGGGGAACGTGTACGACCTCTGCAAAGGGTTTAACCTAATCGATTAGCCATGCCGTTATGGGTAATTTGAGCAATTGAAGACTTGGACTGAAGAAGAATCTCCCCTCTCTTTTCTAAAAATCTGTTTTAAGGGTTAAAGTTGAGGAATGAGCACAGTGAATGTGTTTAACTTCAGCCTTATGTATGTTTTAAACTATTTTTTGGAGAATGAGCACGGGTGCTTATATCCAAGTGTGTCACTCCTACCTTTTATACTAAAAACTATTTCTATTTCAAAAGAAGTTTACAAAATTTAGTATAGGAAGAAAATTGGCTTTATGCAAAAGAAACCTCCACCAATACTTACCCAGCATATATAATCTGTTATACTTCCCTTTGCAACTTGCGAGTACATTTCACGTACTCATCTGCACCTGTCATGTGCAAATCTCGACAGATTAAGAGACGATAGGGTTATGGTTTACACTCAACGAGCCCAGTGGCGTTGATGGAGCCCTAACTTAGCAACTACGTATAATTCCGTTGTATTATGTGCCAGCTTGAGTTGTGCCTAAGGTATGATATATATATATATATATATATATGGATCTACCATTGTAGTAGAATGATGTATGTCTTACTGATATTCATTTTTGTTACTGTGTGTGCTAGCTATGATGCAGGGATAGCACAGTAAGCAGAGAGACTTGGATTCTACCAAATACGGGTCGTGACATGACGTGGTAGGGAGCCTTGTTAGGAAGAGGAGCTCCGGGGATGAGGTCGATTCAGTGCTCGATGCCTCGTAGAGGAGGTAGACCCTGTTAGGGAACATAGTAATTTCAAAAAAATTCCCTACGCACATGCAAGATCATGGTGATGCATGGCAACGAGAGGGAAGAGTATCGTCTACGTACCCTCATAGACCGTAAGCGGAAGCGTTATGAGAACGCGGTTGATGTAGTTGTACGTCTTCACGATCCGACCGATCCAAGTATCGAACGCACGACACCTCCGAGTTCGGCACACGTTCAGCTCGATGACGTCCCACGAACTCCGATCCAGCAGAGCTTCACGGCAGAGTTCCGTCAGCACGACGGCGTGATGACGGTGATGATGTTGCTACCAACGTAGGGCTTCGCCTAAGCACCGCTATAATATGATCGAGGTGGATTATGGTGGAGGGGGCACCGCACATGGCTTGGAACAATCAACTTGTGTGTCCATGGGGTGCCACCTTCACCCGTATATAAAGGAGTGGAGGAGGGGGAGGGCAGCCCTCTCTATGGCGCGCCCTGGGGAGTCCTACTCCCACCGGAAGCAGGACCCCCCCTTCCATGTAGTAGGAGTAGGAGAGAAGGAAAAGGAAAAGAGAAGAGAAGGAAGGAGGGGGCGCAGCCCCTCCCCCTAGTCCAATTTGAACTAAGCCTTGGGGGGCGCGCAGCCTCCCCTCTCTCTTTCCCTTAAAGCCCCATAAGGCTCATATACTCCCTGGCGAATTCCCGTAACTCTCTCGTACTCCGAAAAATACCCGAATCACTCGGAACATTTCCGATGTCCGAATATAGTCGTCCAATATATCAATCTTTACGTCTCAACCATTTCGAGACTCCTCGTCATGTCCCCGATCTCATCCGAGACTCCGAACATCCTTCGGTACATCAAAACACATAAACTCATATTACCGATCATCACCGAACGTTAGGCGTGCGGACCCTACGGGTTCGAGAACTATGTAGACATGACCGAGACTCGTCTCTGGTAAATAAATAATAGAGGAACCTGGATGCTCATATGGGTTCCTACATATTCTTCGAAGATCCGTATCGGTCAAACTGCACAACAACATACGTTGTTCCCTTTGTCATCGGTATGTTACTTGCCCGAGATTCGATCGTCGGTATCCTCATGCCTAGTTCAATCTCGTTACCGGCAAGTCTCTTTAATCATTCCGTAATACATCATCCCGCAACTAACTCATTAGTCACAATGCTTGCAAGGCTTATTGTGATGTGCATTACCGAGAGGGCCCAAAGATACCTCTCCGACAATCAGAGTGACAAATCCTAATCTTAATCTATGCCAACTCAACAAGTACCATCGAAGACACCTGTAGAGCACCTTTATAATCACCCAGTTACGTTGTGACGTTTGGTAGTACACAAAGTGTCCCCCCGATATTCGGGAGTTGCATAATCTCATAGTCAGAGGAAAATGTATAAGTCATGAAGAAAGCGATAGCAACAAACTAAATGATCATCGTGCTAAGCTAACGGAATGGGTCAAGTCAATCACATCATGCACTAATGATGTGATCCCATTAATCAAATGACAACTCATGTCTATGGCTAGGGAACTTAACCATCTTTGATTCAACGAGCTAGTCAAGTAGAGGCATACTAGTGACACTCTGTTTGTCTATGTATTCACACATGTACTAAGTTTTCGGTTAATACAATTCTAGCATGAATAATAAACATTTATCATGATATGAGGAAAATAAATAATAACTTTATTATTGCCTCTAGGGCATATTTCCTTCAGTCTCCCACTTGCACTAGAGTCAATAATCTAGTTCACATCGTCATGTGATTTAACACCAATAATTCACATCTTTATGCGATTAGTTCACATCTCCATGTGACTAACACCCAAAAGGTTTACTAGAGTCAATAATCTAGTTCACATCGCTATGTCATTAACACCCAAAGGGTGATCATGTTTTGCTTGTGAGAGAAATTTAGTCAATGGGTCTGTCACATTCAGAGCCATATGTATCTTGCAAATTTTCTATGTCTACAATGCTCTTCACGAAGCTACTCTAACTAATTGGTCCCACTTTCAATATGTATCTAGATTGAGACTTAGAGTCGTCTAGATCTATGTAAAAAGCTTGCATCGACGTAACTCTTTATGACGAACTCTTTAATGACCTCCATAACCGAGAAATATTTCCTTAGTCCTCTAAGGATAATTTTGACTATTGTCCAGTGATCTACTCCTAGATTACTATTGTACTCCCTTACCAGAATGATGCTAAGGTATAAAATGGGACTGGTAAACAGCATAGCATACTTTATAGAACCTATGACTAAGGCATAGGGAATGAATTTTCATTCTCTTTCTATTTTCTGCAGTGGTCGGATTTTGAGTCTTTACTCAACTTCACACCTTGCAACACAGGCAAGAACTCCTTCTTTGGCTGTTCCATTTTGAACTACTTCAAAATGTTGTCAAGGTATGTACTCATTGAAAATATATCAAGCATCTTGATCTATCTCTATAGATCTTGATGCTCAATATGTAAGTAGCTTCACCGAGGTCTTTCTTTGAAAAACTCTTTTCAAATATTCCTTTATGCTTTCCAGAAAATTCTACATTATTTCCGAACAACAATATGTCATTCACATATACTTATAAGAAATGTTGTAGTGCCCACTCACTTTCTTGTAAATACAGGCTTCACCGCAAGTCTGTATAAAACCATATGCTTTGATCACTTTATCAAAGAATATATTCCAACTCCGAGATACTTGCACCAGTCCATAGATGGATCGCTGGAGCTTGCTCACTTTGTTAGCACCTTTAGGATCGACAAAACCTTCTGGTTGCATCATATACAACTCTTCTTTTAAGAAATCCATGAAGGAATGTAGTTTTGACATCCATTTGCCAGATTTCATAAATGCGGCAACTGCTAACATGATTCAGACGGACTTTTAAGCATTGATACGAGTGAGAAAATCTCATCATAGTCAACACCTTGAACTTGTCAAAAACATTTTGCGACAATTTGAGTTTTGTAGATAGTAACACTACTATCAGCGTCCATCTTCCTCTTGAAGATCCATTTATTCTTAATGACTGACTGATCATCGGGCAAGTCAATCAAAGTCCATACTATGTTCTCATACATGGATCCCATCTCAGATTTCATGGCCTCAAGCCATTTCGCGGAATCTGGGCTCATCATCGCTTCCTCATAGTTCGTAAGTTCGTCATGGTCTAGTAACATGACTTCCAAAAAGGATTACCATACCGCTCTGGTGCGGACCATACTCTGGTTGTCCTACGAGGTTCGGTAGTAACTTGATCTAAAGTTTCATGGTCATCATCATTAGCTTCCTCACTAATTGGTGTAGAGATCACTAGAACTGATTTCTGTGATGAACTACTTTCCAATTCGGGAGAAGGTACAATTACCTCATCAAGTTCTACATTCCTCCCACTCACTTCTTTCAAGAGAAACTCCTTCTCTAGAAAGGATCCACTTTTAGCAACAAAGATCTTGCCTTTGGATCTATGATAGAAGGTGTACCCAATAGTTTCCTTTGGGTATTCTATGAAGACACATTTATCCGATTTGGGTTCGAGCTTATCAGGTTGAGACTTTTTCACATAAGCATCGCAACCCCAAACTTTAAGAAACGATAGCTTAGGTTTCTAGCCAAACCACATTTCATATGGTGTCGTCTCAACGGATTTAGATGGTGCCCTATTTAACGTGAATGCAACTGTCTCTAATGCATAACCCCAACATGATAGTGATAAGTCGGTAAGAGACATCATAGATCGCACCATATCTAATAAATTATGGTTATGACATTCGGACACACCATTACGCTGTGGTGTTCCAGGTGGCGTGAGTTGCGAAACTATTCCGCATTGTTTCAAATGAAGACCAAACTTGTAACTCAAATATTCTCCTCCACGATCAGATCACAGAAACTTTATTTTCTTGTTACGATGATTTTCCACTTCACTCTGAAATTCTTTAAACTTTTCAAATGTTTCATACTTATGTTTCATCAAGGAGATATACCCATATCTTCTCAAATCATCTGTGAAGGTCACAAAATAACGATACCCACCGCGAGCCTCAACACTCATCGGACCGCATACATCAGTATGTATTATTTCCAATAAGTCAGTTGCTCGCTCCATTGTTCCGGAGAACAGAGTCTTTGTCATCTTGCCCATGAGGCATGGTTCGCAAGCATCAAGTGATTCATAATCAAGTGATTCCAAAAACCCATCAGCATGGAGTTTCTTCATGCTCTTTACACCAATATGACCTAAACGGCAGTGCCACAAATAAGTTGCACTATCATTATTAACATTACATATTTTGGCTTCAATATTATGAATATGTGTATCACTACGATCGAGATTCAATAAACCATTTATATTGAGTGTATGACCATAGAAGGTTTTATTCATGTAAATAGAACAACAATTATTATTTGACTTAAATGAATAACCGTATTGCAATAAACATGATCCAATCATATTCATGCTTAACGCAAACACCAAATAACATTTATTTTAGGTTCAACACTAATCCCGAAAGTATAGGGAGTGTGCGATGATGATCATATCAATGTTGGAACCACTTCCAACACACATCGTCACTTCACCCTTAACTAGTCTCTGTTCATTCTGCAACTCCCGTTTCGAGTTACTAATCTTAGCAACTGAACTAGTATCAAATACTGAGGGGTTGCTATAAACACTAATAAAGTACACATCAATAACATGTATATCAAATATACCTTTGTTCACTTTGCCATCCTTCTTATCCGCCAAATACTTGGGGTAGTTCTGCTGCCAGTGACCAGTCCCTTTGCAGTAGAAGCACTTAGTATCAGGCTTAGGTCTAGACTTGGGCTTCTTCACTTGAGGAGCAACTTGCTTGCTGTTCTTATTGAAGTTCCCCTTCTTCCCTTTGCCCTTTTCTTGAAACTAGTGGTCTTGTCAACCATCAACACTTGATGATTTTCTTGATTTCTACCTTCATCGATTTCCGTATCCCGAAGAGCTTGGGAATCATTTTTGTTATCCCTTGCATATTATAGTTCATCATGAAGTTCTACTAACTTGGTGATAGTGACTAGAGAATTCTGTCAATCACTATCTTATCTGGAAGATTAACTCCCACTTGATTCAAGTGATTGTAGCACTCAGACATTCTGAGCACATGCTCACTAGCTGAGCTATTCTCCTCCATTTTGTAGGAAAAGTACTTGCCAAAGGTCTCAGACCTTTCGACATGGGAACGAGTCTGAAATACTAATTTCAACTCTTGGAACATCTTATATGCTCTGTGGCATTCAAAACATTTTTGAAGTCCCGGTACTAAGCCGTAAAGCATGGTGCACTAAACTATCAAGTAGTCATCATACCAAGCTTTGCCAAACGTTCATAACGTCTGCGTATGCTCCTGCAATAGGTCCGTCACCCAGCGGTGCATCAAGGACATAATTCTTCTGTGCAACAATGAGGATAATCCTCAGATCATGGATCCAATCCGCATCATTGCTACTAACATCTTTCAATTTATTTTTCTCTAGGAACATATAAAAAATAAATGGGGAAGCTATGTGAGAGCTATTGATCTACAACATAGATATGCAAATACTATTAGGACTAAGTTCATGATAAATTTAAGCTCAATTAATCATATTACTTAAGAACTCCCACTTATATAGACATCCCTCTAGTCATCTAAATGATCACGTGATCCAAATCAACTAAACCATGTCCGATCATCACGTGAGATGGAGTAGTTTTCAATGGTGAACATCATTATGTTGATCATATCTACTATACTCGACCTTTCGGCTCTAGTGTTCCGAGGCCATATCTGCGTATGCTAGGCTCGTCAAGTTTAACCCGAGTATTTCTGCGTGTGCAAAACTGGCTAGCACCCGTTGTATGTGAACGTAGAGCTTATCACACCCGATCATCACGTGGTGTCTCGGCACGACGAACTTTGGCAACGATGCATACTCAGGGAGAACACTTGTACCTTGAAATTTAGTGAGAGATCATCTTATAAAGCTACCGCCGAACTAAGCAAAATAAGATGTATAAAAGGTAAACATCACATGCAATCAAAAATATGTGACATGATATGGCCATCACCATCTTGTGCCTTTGATCTCTCCAAAGTACTGTCATGATCCCCATTGTTATCGGCATGACACCATGATCTCCATCATCTTGATCTTTTATCAACGTGTCGTCACATGGTCGTCTCACCAGCTATTGCTTTTGCAACTATTGCTATCGCATAGTGATAAAGTAAAGCAATTACATGGCACTTGCATCTTATGTAATAAAGAGACAACCATAAGGTTCCTGCCAGTTGCCGATAACTTAAAAAAATGATCATCTCATACAACAATTTATATCTCATCACGTCTTAACCATATCACATAATAGCATGCCCTACAAAAACAAGTTAGACGTCCTCTACTTTGTTGTTGCATGTTTTACGTGGCTGCTACGGGCTGAGCAAGAACAGTTCTTACCTACGCATCAAAAACCACAACGTGGTATAGTGATTGCTTTTTGATCTTCAGAAAGAACCCTGTTCATTGAATCCGATTCAACTAAAGCTGGAGAAACAGACACCCACTAGCCACATGTGTGCGAAGAACATCGGTAGAACCAGTCTCGCGTAAGCATACACGTAATGTCAGTCTGGGCCGCTTCATCCAACAATGCCATTGAATCAAGAATCAACTAGTGACGGCAAGCAATATGTATATACCCACGACCACAACTCCTTAGTGTTCTACTTGTGCATATAACATCTACGCATAAACCTAGCTCGGATGCCACTGTTGGGGAACGTAGTAATTTCAAAAAAATTCCTTACGCACACGCAAGATCATGGTGATGCATAGCAACGAGAGGGAAGAGTATCGTCTATGTACCCTTGTAGACCGTAAGCGGAAGTGTTATGAGAATGCGGTTGATGTAGTCGTACGTCTTCACGATCCGACCGATCCAAGTACCGAACGCACGACACCTCCGAGTTTAGCACACATTCAGCTCGATGGCGTCCCATGAACTCTATCTAGCAAGGCTTCACGGGAGAGTTCCGTCAGCACGATGGCGTGATGACGGTGATGATGTTGCTACCAACGCAGGGCTTCGCCTAAGCACCGCTACGATATGATCGAGGTGGATTATGGTGGAGGGGGGCACCGCACATGGCTTGTAACAATCAACTTGTGTGTCCATGGGGTGCCCCCTTCCCCCGTATATAAAGGAGTGGAGGAGGGGAGGGCCGGCCCTCTCTATGGCGCGCCCTGGGAGTCCTACTCCAACCGGGAGTAGGATTCCCCCCTTCCATGTAGTAGTAGTAGGAGAGAAGGAAAAGGAAAAGATAAGAGAAGGAAGGAGGGGGTGCAGCCCCTCCCCATAGTCCAATTCGGACTAAGCCTTGGGGGGCACGCAGCCTCCCCTCTCTCTTTCCCCTAAAGCCCAATAAGGCTCATATACTCCCCGGCGAATTCCCGTAACTCTCCGGTACTCCAAAAATACTCGAATCACTCAGAACATCTCCGATGTCCGAATATAGTCGTATAATATATCGATCTTTACATCTCGACCTTTTCGAGACTCCTCGTCATGTCCCCGATCTCATCCGGGACTTCGAACTACCTTCGGTACATCAAAACACATAAACTCATATCACCAATCGTCACTGAACGTTAAGCGTGCGGACCCTACAGGTTTGAGAACTATGTAGACATGACCGAGACTCGTCTCCCGTCAATAACCAATAGTGGAACCTCGATGCTCATATTGGTTCCTACATATTCTTCGAAGTTCTTTATCGGTCAAACCGCATAACAACATACGTTGTTCCCTTTGTCATTGGTATGTTACTTGCCCGAGATTCGATCGTCGGTATCCTCATACCGAGTTCAATCTCGTTACCGGCAAGTCTCTTTACTTGTTCCATAATACATCATCCTGCAACTAACTCATTAGTCACAATGCTTGCAAGGTCTATTGTGATGTGCATTACCGAGAGGGCCCAGAGATACCTCTCCGACAATCGGAGTGACAAATCCTAATCTCGATCTATGCCAACTCAACAAGTACCATCGGAGATACCTGTAGAGCACCTTTATAATCACCCAGTTATGTTGTGATGTTTGGTAGTACACAAAGTGTTCCTTCGGTATTCAGGAGTTGGATAATCTCATAGTCAGAGGAACATGTATAAGTCATGAAGAAAGCAGTAGCAATAAACTAAACGATCATCGTGCTAAGCTAACGGAATGGGTCAAGTCAATCACATCATTCTCTAATGATGTGATCCCGTTAATCAAATGACAACTCATTTCTATGGCTAGGAAACTTAACCATCTTTGATTCAACGAGCTAGTCAAGTAGAGGCATACTAGTGACACTCTGTTTGTCTATGTATTCACACATGTACTAAGTGTCCGATTAATACAATTCTAGCATGAATAATAAACATTTATCATCATATAAGGAAATAAATAATAACTTTATTATTGCCTCTAGGGCATATTTCCTTCAGACCCGGAGGTAGCTCGTCGGCGAAAACATCTTGGAATTCCTGTAAAAGAGAAGACAACACTAAAGGTAGATTGTGAGAGGTGTTAGGTTTTGGTGCCTCGTCCTTGCACAAAAGGACATAGTGCATTACACTAGATGGGTTCTCACACACTTCTCTTATCTCACTTTTGGTTGCAAATAGAACTAAGGTCTTCTTGTTGCTCATCGTAGAGGCACTCCTTTTGGGCTTGTGGCGCTCACTCTCTTTTTGGTGGTTCGCTCTCTCACTATTCTCTCCATTATGGGTGGCTTGCTTGTCTGCGATCACTTGGCTTGGAGACATAGGTCGAAGTACGTACTCCTTTCCTTTCATCTTGAAGATATAGTGATTCCTACGGCCGTTGTGGATGACACCACAATCAAATTGCCATGGTCGCCCAAGAAGAAGGTGGCAAACGGTCATTGGAACGACATCACACTCCAAAGTGTCTTCGTAAGCTCTGATTTTGAAGGATACTTGCACTCTATGCTCGACTTGGATAGTGTCGGAGTCGCTAAGCCATTGAACTTTGTAGGGATGTGGGTGCTTCATCTTGACCAATTGGAGCTTGGAGCATAGTTCTTCACTTGCTAAGTTATGGCAACTCCCTCCATCGATGATGACCTTGACAGACCTTCCATTGATGCCGGCATTGGTATGGAATATATGACATCGTTGGTCTTCTTCTTGTTGATATTGAAGAGTCAAGACCTTGGAGACAACGAGAGCGGGGCTTGAATCTTAGTCACAAAACACTTGTTCTTCTTCATCATCGTTCACTTTCTGGTGCATTGCCACTTAGTCAAGTTCTTCCATTTATCCTTCACTCATGGGACTATGTACCATCGTCGTTGAGGATCATGGTTCACTTTTTGGTACACTCAAAGTACTTGTGGCCTCAGCCTCCGCATGTGAAGCATTTGAAGGAACTTGTCTTGATGGTCTCATCGGTTGGGGTAGATGATGATGAAGCTCTTTGCTTGAAGTTTCTTTTTGTAGGAGGATTACTTGGAGTTGTCGAAGTTTTCTTGTAACTCGACTTGTCGTTGTTGCTTGTAGATGGCTTGGTTGAGGTAGAAGGTGCTGAAGTCATTGAAGCTTGGTTGTTGGAGAAACCATAGGACTTGGATGAGAACCTGGCATACTTGAAGTCATCTTGCACTTGATGTTCCGTCGTGGTAGCTTGATGCACTAGCTCGATGAGGTTCGAGTATGGTTGGAAGTCAGCGATATTCTTGATAGGATGATTGAGTCCATTCAAGAAACGTGCCATAGTTTGCTCATCATCTTCCGTGACATTGGCTCGTATCATTGTGATCTCTCCTACTAAGAAAAAATGCAACGGCTTCTATCCAAGTATGCTCTATGTATGGTATACCGATGATATGATCCAAGATGATCTAGTATGACAATCTTAATGTAGTATGATGCTATGGTTCTTGCTTAAAAGCTCTTTGTTTATCTTTCCCTTTTGCTTAAAAGCTTGTTTGGCTCTTTCTCTTTTGAGCTCTTTTCTCATGCAATGCTTCACGAACCAAGATAGCAATTGTGTACACGATGACAACTTTGTGACACAAGAGATGATACCAAGATATGCACCAACGATATGGTATGTATGCTATGGGAAGTATGCTCACTAATGTGCACAAGTGATGTTGTTGGGAATACTCAAAGGCTAGTCTCGATGGGTAGGATACGCAAAATTGGGCTATGATGGCTATCAATGTAATGGCAAGAATGATATATCATGATATCACGATGAGGTTACCGATTCTTGCTTACAGTATGGTGGAAAAATGGTGAAGTGGTATTTGTCGATGATGAATCTGTGGCGAAGATGAGCGGCAGTGATGTTGATGTCGAACCGTACCTAAATAGCAGAAACACAATAGGACATAGAACCGCAACTCAAATTCTCAAAGCAAAATGTGTCATAATTGTCGGAATTGGTAATGGGTAAGCGATGTGGTGTATGTGGGAAATGGTGGTGCTATGCGGAAGTGGTGGTGGTATGAGGAAGTAGATGTGGGCACTGGGACAAAATTTGACAAGATTTGGACGGAAAACGGGGTGGTGGATGGAAGTGATGCTGTCAGGGGCCGAATGTCCGGGCTTGGGGGCCGGATGTCCGGGGTGGCCGGATCTCCGGGGGTTCGGGCCGGATGTCCGGGCTCTGGATCCATGGACGAACTCAAGGAACTCTCATGGATGAGGCAAAATCGGGCAAAATTTGGGAGATTTTGTGGATGGAAATTGGGGAAAAGATGGGGGAAAGCTAGATCTACCTGCAACACATGAAATCCACGGATCAAATCCAACAAAACTTCATCACAGCAACAAATCACAAAAAAAATTGGGGGCTATTTTTGTGGGGAATTTTTGAATTAGGGACAAAATCAACAAAACGAGGATAGAAAACACAATGGGGAGGCTCCGAAATCGTGATCAACGTGGCTCTAGATACCAAGATGATGTAGGGTGGAACCCTAGATGGCTGATCTTTCACGAAAGGAGCGGATCCCGTGAAGAACACGAAGAACACGAGGGAAAACATGAGGGGAAACACGAGAGAATCACTCAAACCAACAAGAACGATCACACATATGCTAGATCCGAGTACACATAGAGATCACTCAATCCAAAGTCAACAAGGGACGATACAAAGGGTAACAGGTTCTTCTCCGAAAGGATGTCTTGATGGGGCCACCCTATAGGGGGTCTTGAATCCAACGTGGATCTTCTCTGAAGAGGGGTCGCGGTCTCTCTCAAGGAGTAGATCCATATGGATGAGCGAGGCTCTATCTCACAAATGAGCTATCACAATGCTAACCCTAGAAAGAGGGAGGAGGGGGAGTATATATAGTCTAGGTGGACGAAGTAGTACACGGGCCTTGGCCCTTACACTGTGCGCAGACAGGGGAGGACGGGTGTCCGGGCGTCGGGCTGGATGTCCGGGCTTTCGCGAGGGGCCGGATGTCCGGGCTAGGGTGGCCGGATGTCCGGGCTGTCGGGGCTGGCCATGACACTCTCTGGATGGAGGGTGCCGGATTTCCGGGCTTTGGGCCGGATGTTCGGGCTAGGGCCGAATGTCTGGGGCCTGTAGGTGCTTGGCGGCTACTACTCCAGGGGCTGGATGTCTGGGGTCGTGGCCGGATGTTCGGGGCCTGGAAGCTGATCTAGACTCCTTTCGTTGGTTCTCTTCATCCGCAAACTTGGGGACTTGTCCATCGTCACGTGCATCTTCGGGAGGGTCCTCTTGGTACCTGATCATCCACAACATTCCGGACTTAGGTAGTAGCCATGTCTCGAGAGGATCATATGTGATATCACTAAGGAAGGAAGTCACCTCGGTCTCGAGAGCTCTAGCTCTAGCTCGTGTCATAGGTCCTCTTGGCACTTCGTCAGACGATGGTAGGTCCATGGGGATGACCATAGGATGCTCCACATCAATACTCCAATGTCAGCACGAGTATCCGCGAGTTGATTATACGATATGCATCAAACAACTTTAGAGTCATAATACTCAATCCAACACAAATAACTTCAAAGAGTGCCCCAAGATTTGTATCAGAGAAACAAAGACGAAAACATGCATCAACCCCTATGCATAGATTACCCCAATTTCACCTCGTGAATCCATGAGTTGAGTGCCAAAACATACATCTAGTGAATCAATATGATAAGCCATTGTCACAGCGGGTATTCATAGCAAGACATACATTAGCTGTTCTCAAATCCATAAAAGTATTCAATCCGATAATAATGAAATCTCAAAGGTAAAACTCAATTCATCACAACAAGAGAAAACACCATATGATCCAACTATATTAACAAAGCTCGTGATACATCAAGATTGTGCCAAATCAAGAACACGAGAGAGAGAGATCAAACACATAACTAATAGTACAAACCCTCGGCCCTGAGGGTGGACTACTCCCTCCTCATCATGGTGGCTACCGTGATGATGAAGATGGCCTCCAGTGATGATCTCCCCATCCGGCGGAGTGCCGGAACAGGGTCCAGATTGGTTTTTTGTGGCTACAGAGGCTTGCGGCGGCGGAACTTCTGATCAAAGGTTATTTCTGTGGGTTTTCGTATTAATAGGACTTTTTGGCGTCGGTCTAACGTCCAGATGGGCTTTGAGGGACCCACTACCCACTAGGGCATGCCCTGGTTCCTAGTGGCCACCTCCTTCCCCTCCTGGTCCTCCCACGAAGCTTCTAGTGCCTCTTTCGTTCCAAAAAAATCGTCAAAAAGTTTTGCTGCATTTGGAGAACTTTGATTTCTGCACACAAAAAAACACGGCGATAGTTCTGCTAAAAACAGTGTCAGTCCATGTTAGTTTCATTTGAATCACATAAAATTTCACCCAAACCATATAAAATTATTGTAAACATGGCATGAATACCTCATAAATTATAGATACGTTGCAGCCGTATTAGTGTTGTACTTGCCTTTGTATTTCCTTGGTTTCGTCGGGGATGACACGGTATGATGCCTTGTTCGGTAAAGGTGCGTTGGGGATGAGGTTAATGTAGTGTTCGATGCCTCGTAGTGGAGGTAGTCCCGAAGGTAGCTCATCGGGGAAAACGTCTGCGGACTCCTGAAATAGATGAGACAACACTAGAGGTAGATGGTGAGGGGTGTTAGTTCTTGTCGGCTCATCTTTGCACACTAGTACATAGTGCGTAACACTCGAGGGATTCTCACACACTTCTCTCATCTCTCGGTTGGTGGCTAAAAGCACTAAGTTTTTCTTGTCGCTCATCAAGGAAGCACTCATTTTTGTTTTGTGGCACTCACTTTCTTTTTGGTGGCTCACTCTCTCACTATTCTATCCATGATGGGTGGATGCTTGCTTCTTGGTGATCACTTGACTAGGCGACATGGGTCATAGTGATACGGCTTGAACTACGTCGGGATTTCCCCAAAGAGGAAGGGATGAAACAACACAGCTATGGTAGGTATTTCCCTCAGTGATGAGACCAAGGTTATTGAACCAGTAGGAGAACCACGCAACACTATGTGAACGGCACCTACACACAAAGAACAAATACTTGCAACCCGACGCTTGTTCTTCTTCATTGTTCACTTGGCAGTGCATGACGACTTGCTCAAGGGCTTCCATTTCCCCTTCACTCATGGAGTCATAAGTGCCATCGTCATTGAGGATCATGGTGCGCTTGTTGGTGCACTCATAGGACTTGTGGCCTCGGCCGCTGCAAGTGAAACACTTGAAGGAACTCGTCTTGACGGTCTCATCGGTTGGGGTTGAGGATGATGAAGCTCTCGGCTTGAAGTTGCTCGTAGTAGGATTGCTTGTAGTAGGCGTTGGAGTCGTTGAAGCTTGGTTATTGGAGAAGCCGTAGGACTTGGATGAGAACTTGGCATACTTGAAATCATCTTGAACTTGGCGTTCCTCTTTGGTGGCTTGGTGCACTAGCTCTATGAGATTTGAGTATGGTTGGAAGTCGGCGATCTTCTTGATGGGATGGTTGAGGCCATTCAAGAAGCGTGCCATTGTTTGCTCATCATCTTCCGTGACATTGGCTGTTATCATAGCAATCTCCATCTCCTTGTAGTATTCTTCAACGCTCTTGGTTCCTTGCTTGAGTTGTTGGAGTTTCTTGAAGAGGTCGCGGTTGTAGTAGGTAGGGACGAAGCGTGCTCTCATGACATCCTTCATTTGCGCCCAAGTAGTGATGGGTGGATCACCTCTTGCCTCTCGGCGCACAATGCCTTGTTCCCACCAAATAAGGACATAGTCTTGGAACTCAAGGGATGCCATCGCGATCTTCTTCTCTTCTTCATAATTGTGCAAACGGAAGATCTTGTCAACTTTCAATGCCCATGAAAGGTACTCTTTGGGATCGTTGCTTCCGTTGAACTTGGGCATGGTGAACTTGAGCTTGCCGTAGCGTTGCTCTTCATTGTATTGGGGTCGTGGATGATGACACCCATGTTGTAGATGATTGTTCAACTCATGGTGCTCTTGACGCGGAAGGTTGTCAACCTCATGTTGCTCTTGTCGTGGAGGATTTCCATTGTCTTCATGCTCTTGATGAACTTGATGGTGTTTGCGAGCTTGTGGGGAGCTTCGCGAGCTCGAGGAGGAACTTGACAATGCACGCAAGCTTGAAATCATTGTTCTTGAATTTCTTCGCGAAGTGCTTCATCTTGTTCACGGGCTTGACAGCTTCGCTCGGCAATGGCTCTACTCGAATCGCGTAGAGCTTGTTGCGCCGCAAGTGCTTTAGTGTCACGGAGTTGTTGTTCTTGACGTTGTGTCTCGGCATCTTGTGCAAGTTGGTGGAGACATGCACGTTCTTCCTCTTCATGTTGGCGTTGTTGTTGCCGTTCTCGTGCTAGGACAAAGGCCTCTTGAGTTTGACGTTGTCGGTGCTCTTGAGAGTCGGTGTCTCAAAGTGGATTGAGGCTTGCTTGACGGTCGGTGCGCGCGGCTCGACAAAGAGTGTTCGATGTCGGTGTACTTGAGCCAGAGAGGGTGAAGTTGGAGTGGCGGCTTGAACGGCTCCTTCTTGAAGTGGAAGACGAGTGGTTGAGCAACAAAGCACGAATTTCGTCCATCCTTGCGTCATTATCTTGCTTGTGATCGTCGAGCTTGTGGTTGAAGTAGTCCCTTGTACGTTGCTCGGAAAGTCGCAAGTCGGCGGCAAGGTTGTCGATGCGATCACTCATAGCTTGTTGCTCTTGATGCAAAGCACGTTGTGCACCCAAGAGGTGACTCTTGGTGACGAAGGAGTTCATGTCGTCGTCTTGCTCCATGTAGAGTGGGTTGATAGAAGTACTTGGCCTATCCATCATGAGATAGTGGTGGTGAGTAGGAAAAATGAGAGAACAAAACCAAAGTTACCTTTTCCGAAGATTGTGGATGTAACAAGTACGATCTCACGATGCTATAATAGGGGAATTGGTACCGGGAATTGTTTCTCACACCTACAAGTAAAAGGCTTATGGAGGAGCTCGGTTAGGATGCTGGCAAAAAATTCAAGAAAATGTTAGTCAAGATATCTATAAGGTTGAGAAGATTCACAAAAATGCAAGTAAAAACAAATAGATCCAACCCAAAGATATAACTAGGAACACACACACGGAAGATAGATGGGATCCGCACAACCAAGGGGTGAGCTCAAAATGTGCAACCACGGAAAATGCTCTTATTGTGCGAATACTAGAGAGACACTAGCTCGATTGCTCAAATGGGCTAGATACGCATGTGCACCAACCTATAAGAGAAACATGTCGTCTTCAATCCCAACTATGCTACGCATGAGGTGTCGAAGATGATATGCAAAAATGACTCGATGCTTTTGCTTACAAGCTCTTTGTTGCTCCTCTTTTGCTTAAAAGCTTTTCTTGTTTTTTTAAGCTAGAGCCAAGTATGATATGAGACAAGTATGTAAGATATCCATGGGAGAGACTTATGGCACTAAGATGGTAAGAAGATCACTATGGTGCACAAAAGCATGGCCCGACAATTCTCAACTTGCTAGTCTCGATGGGTAAGCGACGCGAAATGGCTCGGGTTATCAATGCAAAAGCAAGGGTGAGATGTCGTCAAGGTTACTGTCCGATCGTACGGTAAGAATGAAGTTGGTGAAGCCGGTGTGGTGTCCGAGTTGATGATCGAGTGGCGGCAATGATGATGTCCAAATGCGCCTAAGTAGCCTAAACACCTTATGACACAAGAGAAACCGCGGTCCGAAACTCAAACAACCACGAGAAATAGTCCGGAAGAACACGAGTGTTGGTATGGATGCAAAATGGTGCAAAACAAAGATGGCCGGCAGTTTCTGGAAGGTCCGTGCACACAGGGTAAGTGGGGCCCGTGTGCACGGGGTCCCGTGTGCACGGGGTCTCGAGGGCCCGTGTGCACGTGGTGTGCTGCGAGCGGATGAACAGCTCCGGATCCGTGGGTATTTTCGAAGATAAGGGCAATTCCGAGGATTTGGAAGGTGGGGAAGCAGGAAAATGGGCAGACCCACTTGCCAAACTCCAAATTCGTGGATCAAAACAACCAAATCTCACAAGATCCAACAAATTGCAAGAAATTTTTTTTGGGGGCTATTTTTGTGGGGATTTTCGAATTTGGACGAAAAACAACAAAATCAAGCTAGCAAATGGGGGGATGGGACTCCAAGATGTGAATCAACCTTGCTCTTGATACCAAAATGATATAGGATGAAATCCTAGAGGGGGATCTTTTCACACTTGGAGGGGGGAAAGGGCAAACTCTCAAGAACACAAAGAGGAAATCACACAAACAATTCCCCAATCACATATCCACTAGAATACCAAAATAAGATCCACAAGTCACAAGCACAATCAAAGGAAAGATACAATGGCAAAGTTCTTCCCACTCCTAGGAGATGAGGTCTTGAAGATAGTCTTCTCCTAGAGGAGGTCTTGAAATCCACTAGGATTCTTCCCAAAGGGGTCTTGATTCCACAAATGGGAAGGTAGGAGGAGCAAAGCTCACAAATATCTCATCTCATACTTTGCTAACCCTATACATTGCCCTAGGTACAGTTTATATAGTCTTGGGGTCGAAAGAGATGAAGAGGGGCTCTGTTTGGGGATCTCAGTCGTCCATCCTGGGAGGCCCATGCGCACGGGGTAAGTTGGGCCCGTGCGCACGGGGGTCCCGTGGGCACGGTACATGCCCGTGCGAACGGGGTGCTCCAGCGCCAACTTCCTGGATAGCCCGTGGGCACAGGGTCTCGGGGGCCCGTGCGCACGGGGTCACCTGGGACTTCCAGTTTTGCTGGTGTTGCACTCCGTCTTGGTCCGCGTGGCCTTGGGGTGGTTCCTCTTCTCCTTGGGGGTGCTCCTGAGCCTCTTGGTGGTGTTCCTCTTCGTACCTAATGAGGCATAGCATATCTTGGTGAGGTAGCAACAATGTTCCATTTGTATCCATATGCAAGCTAAGTAGGAAAGAGTTCACCTCGGTTTCCAAAGCACGTGTTCTTGCTCTTGTCATAGGTCCACGTGGGGCTTGATGTGTCGGTGTAGAGTCCATGGGGATGATGGAAGGATGCTCCGCATCACCTAGCCCCCTCCGGTATCTCTATAAATTGGAGGGTTTAGTCCGTAGAGGCAGTCATAATCATATAGGCTAGACATCTAGGGTTTAGCCATTATGATCTCGTGGTAGATCAACTCTTGTAACCCCTATACTCATCAAAGTCAATCAAGTAGGACGTAGGGCTTTACCTCCATCAAGAGGGCCTAAACCTGGGTAAACATCCTGTCCCATGCCTCCTATTACCTTTGATCCTTAGATGCACAGTTCGGGACCCCCTACCCAAGATCTGCCGATTTTGACACCGACAACTACCTCGACACCACACTTTCCAACCACATGGAAGAGCTCAACGCCAAAATGGCAACACAAATGGACGACTTCCACGCCTTGTTGGTTAATCGGTCCTCGACAAGATCATCATCATCGTCAAGATGGCACAAGTCAAGTCGACACTCTTTAGACACTTCTTCGGATGCAATTCACTCAAGACCTCATTTGGATCGTCGTCAAGACCATGACGATCATCAAGATCCATAAAATCCATTCCACGGAAATGGTTTGCAAGACCGCCTTTGAGAGCGTGAACAACTATGTTAACATGATAATGATCCTACTGTCCAAGAGCAAGGTCCAATACGCCAAGATCACCAAGTAAACCAAGATGGCGATGCCATTCGACAAGAGCAACAACGCCATAGTGAACAAGCCCTTGAAGCCCAACATGCTCTAAATGAGGCGGCCCAAGCTGTCCGCGCACACAACTAGGAACAAGAAGAGGCCATCCGATGAGAGTGTCAGGAAGAAGTCGCACGCCTTTAGGAACGCCAATAAAGGAGGAACCATGCAAGAATCCCACGTCCTCAACATCAAGCTAATCAAGAAGAGCACGTGCACCAAGCAGTCGAAGACCCTCAACCAACGCAAGAGCGCCTTCACAATCAACCCGCACACAACGACGAACAATGCTATGACAAGATTAAGTTCACCATGTCTAAGTTCTTGGAAAGCAATGATCCCGATGAGGGATTCCTCGGTTATGGGGTCCTCGGGTGTCCGAGCTATGTGACATGGGCCGGACTGATGGGCCGTGAAGTTACAAGGTAGAAGGCCTTCCCCGGTGTGTGGATAGGACTCTCCTTTGCGCGGATGGCATGATTGGCGTCCGGATGTGTGCTTTCCTTTCTCTGTAAACCGACCCTGTACAACCCTAGGCCCCTCCGGTGTCTATATAAACCGGAGGTCTTAGTCCGTAGAGGCTATCAGAATTCATATAGGCTAGACATCTAAGGTTTAGCCATTATGATCTCAAGGTAGATCAACTCTTGTAACCCCTATTCTCAGTTAAGATCAATCAAGCAAGAAGTAGGGTATTACCTCCATTAAGAGGGCCCGAACCTGGGTAAACATCATGGCCCCATTGTCTCCTGTTACCTCCGATCCTCAGACGCACAGTTCGGGACCCCCTACCCGAGATCGGTCGGTTTTGACACCGACATTGGTGCTTTCATTGAGAGTTCCACTGTGTCGTCAGCAGAAGGTTCGATGGCTCGTTCAATCATCAACAACGATGTTGTTTCCGGGGAAACCTTCCTCCCCAGTCAACTTTTTGTGTTTGGTGGCTTCGGTCTGCGCACCAATTTGATTGGTCACCTCAAACAGATCGACAACTACGCCCCTGATCATCAGATCAGATTCGGGAGCCTGAATTACATCACCGATGTTTGAGGAGACTTGATCTTCGAAGGGTTCACAGCCTCGGCCACCGCTCCTCTGTTCCAAGAGGAAACTCATCGGACTCGTCATCAGGCACCGTTCAAGGACCAACTATCATCCCTGCCCTGGCCTTAGATCGAAGGAAGACTACTTCTTCTGAAGATGGGTATCTAAAACCCACCGGACCCTCTCCTATTATGGAACTTTTCTCCGAAGACTCGGAGGCAGCTATGTCTTCGGCGAGCCTGGAGTCAAACAGGACTCTCCCGATCATCGGACAACCGAACCCGCCTCAGGATGCAAACTTCGAACTCTCGAGGATTGCATATGGTGGGCACAACCTAGAATCTGCCGTGCCTGGCCCTGCAGGTCCTCGGTCCCCCGTCCGGCCTTCGCTCTTAAACGAGGCCTTGGACTTAATGCAATCCCTCACCAATATGGAAGTGTCACCTCCGAACCACGCACAACCCAGACAAGGGGCTGAGAGCAGGGAATTTTATGTCCCACCCACCACCCACTTAATAGCCACTGTCGAGGATTTGACCGACATGCTAGATTATGCCTCCGAAGACATCGATTGTATGGACGACGATGCCGAAGACAAACAAAGACAAGACCGCCATTTACCGGGAGCTACCTCCACATATGATGTATATATGGTGGATACACCCAAAGTCGACGACGAAGGCAGGAAAGATCCAAGAGAGGACAAGCCCGCAGACGCACCACCAAAACATTGACGTCAGCGACGCCGCTTAAAATCGTGTCATGAAAAGGACAGTAATACCGACACCGGAGACAATAACACTCCGGACAATGCCGAGGATCCTGAAGACCCCGTTGAGCTTATGTCCGAACATGATGATTGGGAGGAGGGACAAGTTAACCCTGACCAGCTAGTCAGGAAAGAGGATTCAGAAGATAGTAACTATCTACCAATCTCCAAGGATGATGTCATCCTCGGCAATGAAGAATTCATCGTGCCAGAGGAACCCCTCGAGCAAGAGCGCTTTAAGCGTCAGCTAATCACAACTGCGTGAAGCCTAAAGAAGAAGCAGCAACAGCTCCAGGCCGAACGGGATACCCTTAACGACAGATGGACCCAAATCCTAGCTGCCGAAAAATATGGCCTCGAGCGCCCAACAAAGAGTTATCCGAAGCGTTGGCTACTACCAAAATTCGATGACGAGGCCCTTGAGCCAATACCGTCGAGATACGACCGCGCTGATGAACCAGACCGATCACCACGTGAGCGAGATAAAGCGGCTACTTATGCCGAACACCAGCCCCTACCACCTCACCGTCGAGGCAAAGAGGTAGCAGCTTCGGGCTATACCTATGACTTACGCCAGGACCTGGACAATAGAGCCAGTTAGGCCAGATCAAACTATGGATGAAGGGGGCATGCCGCAATGCCAGACGACGGCCATCAAGCCTGGCGTAATAGGCATAACCTCACCCGGGCCGAAAACCGAATACGGATGTCATCCGAACTCCGTCATGACATTGCCCATTACAGAGGCGCCGGACACCCCTCATGCTTCACCGATGAGGTAATGCAGCACCAGTTTCTAGAAGGGTTTAAGCCCATAAACATTGAAGCATACGATGGAACGATGGATCCTGCGGTATGGATTGAAGACTTTCTCCTCCATATTCACATGGCTCGCGGTGATGATCTCCACGCCATCAAATACCTCCCCTTAAAGTTGAAGGGACCAGCACGGCACTGGTTAAACAACCTCCTAGAGAACTCCATTGGTAGCTGGGAAGATTTAGAGGATGCCTTTAGAGACAACTTCCAAGGCACCTATGTCCACCCCCCAGACACCGATGACCTTAGTCATATAGTCCGGCAACTCGGAGAGTCAGCCCGCAAACTCTGGACTAGGTTCTTAATTAAAAAGAACCAAATCGTTGATTGATTGGACGCCGAAGCCCTCGCGGCCTTCAAACATAGCGTCCGTGACGAATGGCTCGCCCAACACCTCAGCCAAGAAAAGCTGAAGTCCATGGCATCCCTTACCGTACTTATGACCCGCTTTTGCATGGGAGAAGGCAGTTGGTTAGCGCGTAGAAGCAACAATACCAGTGACCCAGGCACCTCCAAAGCTAGAGACGGCAACGGCAGGCCACGACGCAGCAAACACAAGCGTCGAAGCAACAATGAAGATACCGAAGACACGGCGGTCAACGCCAAATTTAGTGACGCTAAATCTGGTCAGCGGAAGAAGCCATTCAAAGGAAATAAAGATGGTCCATCCAACTTGGACAAAACACTCAATCGGCCTTGCCAGATTCATGGCACCCTTGATAAGCCTGCCAACCACTCCAACAGAAATTTTTGGGTCTTTAAACATGTCGGTAAGTTAAACACCGAACATAAGGGGAAAGGACCGCCAAGCGAGGACGATGAAGAGCCCCGCCCACCGAATACAGGGGGGCAAAAGAAATTTCTCCCTGAGGTGAAAACAGTGAACATGATCTACATCATGCATACCCCCAAGAGGGAATACAAACACGCGCTAAGGGACGTCTACACCATAGAGCCCGTCGCCCCTAAATTCAACCCACGGTCGGCTTGTCCGATCACCTTCGATCACAGGGACCACACGACCAGTATCCGTCATGGAGGTTCGGCAGCTCTGGTCCTTGATCCAATCATTGACGAATACCATCTCACTAGAGTCCTCATGGATGGCACCAGCAGTCTTAAGTTGATTTATCAAGACACGGTCCACAAAATGGGTATTGACCCATCAAGAATCAAGCCTACTAACACCACCTTTAAAGGAGTGAATACCTGGCATAGAAGCCTGCTGCACGGGCTCAATCACATTGGAAGTAGTCTTCGGTTCACCGGATAACTTCCGAAGCGAAGACTTGATCTTCGACGTCGTCCCCTTCCGCGGTGGTTATCATGCACTGCTCGGACAAACCGCTTTCGCCTGCTTCAATGTGGTCCCGCATTATGCTTACTTAAAGCTCAAAATGCCCGGTCCCCGCAGTGTTATCACAGTTAATGGAAACACGGAGCGCTCCCTCCGAACTGAGGAGCACACCGCGACCCTCATGGCTGAAGTGCAGAGCGGCCTCCTTAGGCCGAACACCTCATTGGCCATCAAACCCTCGGACACTGTTAAATGTTTCCGGTCTACTATGCATGATGACAACTCGGTGACTCCAGAGCTAGACTAGCAGTTTTGCCTCCGTCGATCGCCACACACATTCACTGCATATGTACCGCCTGTGCATAATTATGCACTCAAAATACCCTGGGCAACGATGGAGGAACAATACGGATAAGTCCATAGTGCCTCTCGACCCTATGCGACCTTGTCCTTTTTTCCTTTGATCTTTTTTCTCTCTCAAATACCATAGGTGCAATAAAGCCTAGAAACTTCACGGTCGTGCAGGGACTCTTTCCGGGCCCATTTTCATATAACGACCGTGGACCGTTTCTTTCAAGGAATCTTTTCCACAAGGACGAAAGTGACACAGACGTGCGGCAAGGCATCAATGAGATCTTCAAGACCATCTTTTTGAGGCCCCGTATACAACTTTCCCTTGTGTACACATTTTGGCATGTAAAATAGCCTTTTCACTATCTGTAATAGCACGTCTTGACGTATCAAACTGATTACAATGAAAACAACTTTTCACCAACCCTCGTTCGGTCTTGGCTTGTTTCATAATCTGCATTCCCCGTTTCTGCTAATATTGCCACATATACATTTTGGTACAGATTCAATACCAGGGCTCTATTAGGCCACACATACTTTCAAGAAAGAAAAGTCTGAATACTTTTAGAAGTACACTTTGGCTTCCCAAATATTGCATTGTATGCATCAGCTCTGATGCGGAGCATCCTATCGACATCACCATGTCAAGAGTACGTTTGACGAGTGACACGTGCGACATCTACTTGACATACCCAAAGGAGAATCATCTCCTTTACACGTGCTTACTTGACCCCTTCGAGGATGGTATACTACTTGACACCCCTCTTGTGTGCATGCATAGGTATTGTCAGAACACTATGGACGACGAGGAGGAGTGCAAGCGCCAAGGAACAACTACACCATCCGCAAGGGAAGCATGGAAGCGATGACGGAAGAAGACGGAGACAGCTCCCAGGACCCGGACATCCGGCCCCTGGAAGTGTCACCAGCAGCAAGGAGCCAGTGGCCAAGTCTACAGGGCCCGGACATCCGGCGACCAGCCCGGACATCTGGCGCATCCTGAGCCCCCGGACATCCGGACTCCAGCCCGGAAATCCGTACCCCACCATTCCAGAGAGCAACAAGGTTGGACCCTGCCAGCCCGGACATCCGGCCCCAGCGCCCAGACTTCCGACCCCAGCGCCCGGACATCCGGCCCCAGCGCCCGGACATCCGGCGTCTCGGGAAGGCCCGGACATCCGGCCCGACGCCCGGACATCCGCCCCCCCTGCCTGCGTGCAGCGCATCTGGGCTGTGGCCCATGTACCCCTTCGCCCCTTAGACTATATATACTCCCCCTCCACCTACGTTTTAGGGCTAGCATTGTGATAGCTCATATTAGAGATAGAGCCTCGCTCATTCACATCGGATCTACTCCACGAGAGAGACCGCGGCCCCTCTACGAAGAAGATCCACGTTGGATTCAAGACCTCCTCACGAAGAAGACCATCAAGACCTCCTCACGGAGAAGAACTAGTTACCTCTTGTATCGTCCTTTGTTGACTTTGGATCGTGTATCTCTCTCTGTGTTTCGAGGATCTAGCACATGTGTGATCGTTCTTGTTGGTTTGAGTGATTCTCTCATGTTTCCCCTCGTGTTACCCCTCGTGTTCTTCATGTTCTTCGCGGGATCCACTCCTTTCATGAAAGATCGGTCATCTAGGGTTCCACCCTACATCATCTTGGTATCATGAGCCATGTTGATCACGATTTCAGAGCCTCCCCTCGTTGTTTTCTAGCCTAATTTTGTTGTGTTCTTCCCCAATTTCGAAAATCCCCACCAAAATAGCCCCATTTTTTGTGATTTGTTGGTTTGAGTATGTTTTGTTTGATTTTATCCATGGATCTTCTTGGTTTCAAGTGGATCTAGCATATCCCCAAGTTTCCCCACTTTCCATCCACGAAATCTCTCCAATTTTACCCCTAAAATCATCAATTTCCGCCCCCAATTCAAAAATTTCCGCCCCAAACGAGATCTGGAATTGTTGGGCCGGACATCCGGATCCTGGAGCGCCAAATCTGCACGGTTCTCGACATCGGGTCTCGGATTTCCGGCCCCGAGCCCGGATGTCCGGCCCCTGACATCTCAGCCACCCCTGTTTCACCGTTTTATCCGTAACTAATTCATCCGGAGTCCGATTTTCGCGTTATTTAGCTCATTGAAAAGCTCTTGACATCCCCTTCCCACAAAAATACTACCATCACAATTTGACTCCATCAAATTTTTGGAACTTTGGCATCTTTGCCTAGGGCTTCCACCACAACCTCCGCATAACCACCACCGACTTCCGCAACCTAACCAATTTTGTTCTCCATCGCATTTGTGGTTGTTTGAGTTGTGATTTGAGTCTCCTAAGGTGTTTAGGCTACTTAGGGATGGTTCCTTCTTCATCAACCACCGCCACCACCATAACTTCCGCATAGGCTTGCCCACCATACACTTCCACCACCCCAACTTAACCCAATTTTGTTAGTGTTGTGAGTTGTGTCTCCTAAGGTGTTTCGGCTACTTAGGGATCGTGCTTCCAACTCCGACACCATGTATAGTCCAACACCTTACCCTCCACTTCCACAGTGCGTCTCAAAACCCATCATTGCATTTCCGCAATCCCATTGAGCTTCCGCAACCACCACCGCTTTCCTGCTACCACCATTTGGCATTTGACGTTTGAGATTTTGAGTTTGCGGTTTTACCGTTTCCTAAGGTGTTTCGGCTACTTAGGGACGAGTCTCCATCATCTTGGTATCTCCATCAAGATCACCGCCACTCATCATCGCCGAGGACGGTAACCTCCATATCATCTTGGTATCGTGGTATCCCTCCTTTGTATATTCCTTTGCCATTGCATTGATAACTGCTAGCCCATTTTGCATTACTTGCCTATCGAGACTAGCCGTTTGAGTATTGCCGGCAAAGTTACTTGTGCACATTAGTGATCGACACCTTCCATCGCATACATACCATATCATATTGGTATCATATCATCCCTTGTGTCACAAGATTGTTCCCGTATATACCCAATTGCTATCTTGGTTTGTGCATTTCGCATTGTGGCCATAAAAAAAGAAGAATAAGCTTTTAAGCAGAAGAGAGAAAAAAGAGCTCGTAAGCAAGTGCCATAGCATCATACCACATTGCATATAAGATTGCCATATCCAATCATCTTGGATCATACCACTGGAACATCATATACATAGCATACTTGGGATAGAAGTCATTGCATTTTTGTCTCCTATATGTTGTGCACAAGTGTCGTATCCACCTATTGAGCAATCGTGCTAGCGTCTCTCTAGAGTTGTGCAACAAGAGCATTTTCCATGGATTCCACATTTTGAGCTCATTACTTGGTTGCACGACCCCATTTATCTATCCGTGTGTGAGTTTTCGTGTGCCATTCATTGCTATTGGTCTACTTGTTTCACTTGCGAATTTGTGAATCTCTTTCAACATTATTGACTCTTGCTAACATTTTGCATTAAATTTTTGTGCCACTATCCTCACCGAGCTCCACCATAAGCCTTACTTGTGTAGGTGTGAGAAATCGACAAGATTGGTACCAATTGTGCTATTTCCTTGTTACATCATTGAGTGATCTTTGATCCATCTTCAACATCGGTCAAGGTACAATTGGTATAGTTCTTCTCCTTTCTCCACTCACATTTGCTCGAGTCTTGTGATGGATAGGCAAGGCATTTCATCTTCGGTCTACAACAACAACGATGAGTTCGATGCCATGAACAACTCCAACGACGCCAAGATGCAAGCTCAAATGGAGGAGATCAAAGCCCTCATCAAGTCCTACAAGCGATCTTCCTCATCTTCGAGAAGACGCTCAAGAGCACATGTCTCCGAGCTACCATCTCCGGCAAAATCACATCGGCATCGACACCATCACCAACAAGGACGTGAAGGTCAAGAGCTCAACACCAACAACCTCTCAACGACTTCACCATCTCCCTTGGCATCTTCGCCAAGCGACTTCAAGGCATCTTCGCCTATGGACATACGGCATCTTCGCCCACAAGCACCTCAAGAGAAGCTCCCCAAGCTCAAGTCCGCGACTTCCAAGAGCTACTACGACCTCGACATCGACCACGCGGTTCCTTTATATGGGACTCAAGTTCCTCCCAAAGATCAAGTGAAGTGCGCCACAAGGAACTTCCACGACTACGCGTCCACATGGTGGCTTCACGCATCTTCGGAGACCTACAACATGAGTTGGCCCAAGACGAAGAGAGCTTTGCGGCAAGAGTTCGTGCCTCCAACCTACACGGAACAACTTCTACGCCAATTGTAGAACACCATCCAAGGATCCAAGTCCATCGACGCGTACTTCAAGGAGATGAAGATTGCCTTGCGACGAGTCGGCGTGGACGACCCCATTTCGATGAAGTTCCACTTCATGATGGGATTGCACAACGACATCTCCAAGACGATCTTCCTCGCGAACTACAAGTCCCTCGACGACAACTACATTGGTGCTCTCAAGGAGGAACAAGAACTCATGAAGGCCAAAGCTTCTCCACCCCAAGCTCATTTCGCGACGACCAAGCTCCATGAGAATGAGCATGAGGCTAGTACCACCACGATGTCCAAGCCCGACAAGCACCAAGACGATGCGCCCAAGTTCGACTTCACCGCCATCCCTCTTTGTGGCATTGATGATGCCGAGTCTACTTCGACTCTTTTTGAAGATGGTGCGGCAACGACTACGACTACGGAGACCATCAAGGACCAACCTTTGGAGGCGAGTGACATGGTGACGAGCAAGGATGATGCTTCCATCTTAGGAGGCGAGAGTGATGATGTCTTCGGCCTTCATCCATGGCGACGGCGATGAGATGGTTGAGCCTGGGATTTTCCCTTCGACCACGGCGACGTATGATGACTTGAGTGACTTTTGCCACCATATTGAGAGTGAGAGTGACTTCGCCACTAGCCCCATATATGATGTGTTACCACAATTACCATGTGAGGAGAGCCACAACCCCCACCACTTGAGTGAGATGAGTGACTCCACCATACGTGAGACTGAGTGCACCTACCTTGAGGGAGTGAGTGAACCACCACATAGAGAGAGTGAGAGAGTTGATAGGTCATGTGAGGCCACTTTCAACACTAACGACTTGACCTCTACCTCTATTGTGTCTTCTCATTTGGTGCTAGGTCCCATCTATGATGACACGTCGATTCGCAATGACTTCGTCCTCCCTTTGGACTAGACGATGGCCATGGTGGAATATGATGCACCCCCACATGGTTCCATCAAGATGAAGATGACCACCATTTGGTCTTTCCCACCTCACCTACACCACATGAGTGGAATGACAAAGGTAACATAGGTGAAGGTGATGCTCTAGTCCCACTAGTGGACATTCATGACATTGATTGCTTGCATGATGTTGATCCCCCTATTGACATGCTTCATGCTAGTATGATTTCCCCATGCGATGATTTACCCATTTATGATGAGTATGATGATTTCCATGTGGAGTCTTTTAGTTGTGATGCCATGTTACATAGGATTTCTTGTGACAATTCTCTAGGTCACATCATGTTTGACAATCCGCTTGACTTGTCATATGATATGCATGAGATCAATCGTATGTCATATTTGCAATCTCTTCATAGTGACTATGCATATGCCATTAAAATTAACCCAATTTGCACATATGGCATAGATGACAAGCCCATGGTTATTGGCATTTGTTTTTCTTGTGATAATATTGATATGCTCCCTTTGCATCATTTATCTCATATGCCATGCCGTGAACACCTAGCTTCGGATATGCATTGTTTTGGATGTTGTCCATTTTCTCCATATGATGTTTCCATTATTGCTCATGAGGAGACCCCCATTGTTTCCTCATACATTTTAGGATATTTTGATTCATCCCATTCATTGCATGATCCCAATACTTGTGTGCACAATATGCTCCCCATGAACAAACATGCTATTGATGTGCCTTATACTTGCACGCTCAATTTGTGTCCCCATTGTGTCATACACAATAACTATTCTTTAATGATGGATGACATGTTCTTATGCCATGCATCAAATTTCTTTGAGCGATACTTATCTTGTACTAACTCTCATGTGCACATACACATCGTGATGGATGATGTGTACATTTACCACACACACAATTTCTTTGGCTTGTGTCTCTTTTGTGTAGGTACCCACGAATACTTGTCAACCTCACAATCCCACGAGTTGACAAAACGAGCTCTAGAGAGCAATTATGACTTGGGATCCCATGGATTGTCTTTCCCACCGCTCTTTTCGCGCAAAGACTTCGCGCATTCCTTCTACATGACCCTCACTTGGCTATGGGTTATTGTCCATTACATATTATATGCCCATCTTGCCATGTTCACTTTGCATGATATTCTCATTACTATGCCTTTGCCATGCATTCGTGACCCATGCTTTGCATCACACATGATGATTGATTCTCATACTTGTATGTGTATATGCAAGCTTGGTGGAGATATCACTTGTTATTGCCATGTTTGCTTTGTGCCCATGCCTATGATTATACTATGATCTTGCTTTGTGTTCGTGCTTGCGATATGTCATGTGCATTGCCTATGCCTATTATTTACTCACATGACATCATTGCCACGATTTCCTCTAGTGTGTTGCATCTTCACTCCAATAGTTTGCAAGACATGATTTATATGCTTGCTTATGTTGCATCACCAATGATTCATACTTGCTCATTTCATGCGGTTGATGACAACCATCTACATGCTGTGCATGGCATGATTGTTATTGCTTCTTGTCATATCTCTCCATATGTTGCCTCTCTCATGCTAGATGATTTGCCATGTATTGAGTGCAATTATGCCTTTAGTCTTGATAATGAGTTTTCCCCCATAGCATTCTCACATATATTTGGAGATTTTGACATATTTCTTGTGAAGCATGCTTGCCTTCCTTCTTTGCACCATATACCTCGTGCCATGAATATTTCCATTGTTGCATCATATTATTCATGCACTTGTGCTTCTAATGGTTATGTGCAAAAGAAGAGAACCATCACGATGGATGATGTGTTTATCTACCATGCGCATACATTATTTGCTTTCTTGTGTGCATGTGTAGGATACTTGGACTTTGTGTCGACTTCTGCTTCACGTGAGTTGACCATTCGAGCTCTTGAGAGCGAGCCTCATACATTCGACGATGACTCGCTTCTACACCACCTTTCATACCACTTTGGCATTGTGAAGGACGCACAAGGACACACCTTCAAGGTGACATCTTTCTTGAGTATGGATATGACGGATCATACTACTTGTGTTGCTTGCACCATGAGACTTATTGTTCATCTTGGACCACTTGATTGCACACGTGTTAGGATCTTGCTTTGACTTGTCATTTTCACCGTTCCATGCATCATGATATATATGCCTTGTGTGTTGCATCCAATTCTTGGATTACTTGCTCCTCTCATATGTTTGGGTGCAACAATGTCATCACTTCACATATGCCATGCCCATTGATTGCTACATGCTTGCCTTGATTGCCTCACACATGATGAACAATTGCTCTTTCCATTGTGTTGAGTGCCACACGATATTCACTACACTCCATGCACATTATGCTTGGATTGTCTTGCACTTGAACCATGTGTTTAGACACTTCATTTTATTTGGCGTTGTGAATGTTTCTTATGCCTACCATCGCCCATTTGTCGAGTTCTTTGTGCATGATTTCTATGATCTTGAGGTAGATGCTTGTTCACTTGTCAAACATATTTGCATCTCTACCTCACAATTGCATACTTGCCCCCATGATTTGTTTGCTTGTGCTCGATTGATATGCTTACATGTCATGTCACAATCCTTTGTCACACCCTATGCTATGCTTGATGACGAAACTTGTTTGGTGAATCACCTCTTGAATGCTTGGTTTTGCACTAACGCTAACCACATTTGTTTTTCCAAGTGTTTGTTATCCTTGCTCCTTTTGAAGGAATCACTAGACGGTGAAACATTGGAGAGTGCCCATTTCGAGCTTCAAGACGACAAGTACTTGGTGAACGTCCACTTCTACACAGCGACGCCATCTCTTTCCCATGGTGATTTGGTATTCGATCTGAGGTCGGATCTTTCCCACGGAGGGGGGGGAGATGATGCGGAGCATCCTATGGAAATCACCATGTCAAGAGTCCGTTTGGCGAGTGACGCATGTGACATCTACTTGACATACCCTAAGGTGAATCATCTCCTTTACACGTGCTCACTTGACCCCTTCGAGGATAGTATACTACTTGACACCCCTCCCATGTGTATGCATAGGTATTGTCGGAACACTACGGACGACGATGAGGAGTGCAAGCGCCAAGGAACAACTACACCATCCATGAGGGAAGCATGGAAGCGATGACGGAAGAAGACGGAGACAGCTCCCAGGACCCGGACATCTAGCCATGGCCCAGACATCCGACCCCTGGAAGTGTCACCTGCAGCAAGGAGCCAGCGGCCAAGTCTGAAGGGCCCGGACATCCGGCGCGTCCCGAGCCCCCGGACATCCGGCCTCCAGCCCGAAAATCCGGACCCCACCATTCCAGAGAGCAACAAGGCTCGACCCTACCAGCCCGGACATCCGGCCCCAACGCCCAGACATCCGGCGTCTCGGGAAGGCCCGGACATCCTGCCCGACGCCCGGACATCCGCCCCCCCTGCCTGCGTGCAGCGCATCTGGGCCGTGGCCCATGTACCCCTTCGCCCTTAGACTATATATATACTCCCCCTCCACCTACGTTTTAGGGTTAGTGTCGTGATAGCTCATATTAGAGATAGAGCCTCGCTCATCCACACCAGATCTACTCCACGAGAGAGACCGTGGCCCCTCTACGGAGAAGAGCCACGTTGGATTCAAGACCTCCTCATAGAGAAGACCATCAAGACCTCCTCACGGAGAAGAACTGGTTACCTCTTGTATCATCCTTTGTTGACTTTTGATCGTGTATCTCTCTTTGCGTTTCGAGGATCTAGCACATGTGTGATCGTTCTTGTTGGTTTGAGTGATTCTCTCGTGTTTCCCCTCATGTTACCCCTCATGTTCTTCGTGTTCTTCGAGGTATCCACTCCTTTCGTGAAAGATCGGTCATCTAGGGTTCCACCCTACATCAAGCTCCGAATCATGTCTTTGTTCAATACTTGGGTTGCCCGGCTCCTGTGGTTGCTACCTTACGTTCCGCTTGTTCAGATAAGGTGGTAAAGGGAGAACTACTGTGATTGTGTTTCTGGCTCGTTCGGTCAAGCACCTCAGTAGACAAAGGCGAGAACTGACTGGCATGATATGGTGAGAGATGGTTAGCGATTCGGTGACTCACCATAAAGTCTGTTGCGATCTCTTCTGTATTATAAGAAGGACCGGCCTTCATCCGGTCACGTGCCTAAGGCATCCAAGTTCGGATAGGCGCACACGCACCAGGGGCTAGTTCCTAGTCCCATTGTGAAACCCCTATGGCTAAGTGAGAGTGATAAGTCGCATAGTCTGATTGCCTAGTTCGTTGCGCAGACACCTCCCTTATGGACCAAGATGTTGGATCAAGTGTGGTCGTGCGCTATACCGAACACCCTCGTAGCATCTACGTGGGGGCCCAAGCCGACAATTGGTAAACTCTCAAGAATAAAAACGGCCGCACAGGAGGAAAATAATTTTAGATAAAGGCATAAATATATTACAAAGCCTTGGTTCATAAAAAACACATGGACAGCTCGGATACATTCATACAAATATGATATCCTTCGAGCATTGACCCTCTATTATCTGGGCATCCTCCAGGACGTTGTCAAAATACCGCTCCGGCTTGTGGTGGTCCTTGACTTCGGGTGGAACCTCGGTCGCCATGATGGTGGCCTTCATCTTAGCCCATTGCATCTTGACGCGGGCGAAGGCCATCCGTGCACCCTCGATGCACGCCGAGCGCTTGACGGCTTCAATTCAGGGCAGCGCGTCGGCGAGTCGCTTCACCATGCCAAAGTAACAGCTTGGAATGGGTTCGGTTGGCCAGAGCCGGACTATGACGTCCTTCATGGCCAAACCGGACATCCTAGGCAGCTCCGCCAACTGCATCATCTGGTTGTTCAGCAGCGCCGGACGCTCTGGCGCCAGGTATTGTGACCACAAGAGCTTCTCCGTGGTGTTCCCCTACTGGGCCCGGAAGAATTGTGCGGCGTCGGCCACACTCCTCAGAAGATCTGCAAAGGCGTCTGGAGAACTCCATAGTCGGGTGAGCAAGGCATATTTCTGACTGCCGAATTTACTCTGCAAAAGAAAGGGCTTGCTAGCCGCTATCTGTTCGGCCTACTTGATCTCCTCGCGAGCCGCACGGGACTTGGTCCGCACCTCCTTGGCCCCCTGGAGAGCCTTGGCGAGATCGGCCGCTTGGGCCTTATTCTTCTCTTCCAAGGCATCGCACTTGCCGGCGGTGTCCTTGAGCTCTTGCTCCACTTCGGTCACCCGCTCCTCATATCGGCGGCAGGCGACCTGCTCGTCCTTTAAATCCGCGGCCGCTTTGTCAGCGGCCGCTTTGGGCAATGGCGCTCTTCAGGGTCTCGACCTCGGCCACACTACCTGCAATAATTATTAGGGTAACACAGGAGCTTAGACTCCGCATTGGCATATTACTTCAGGTGTGTAAACAATTTTTCAAAACATATCTTGTGCCTCGTCGAACCGCTTGTTAATGCAGACGATATCATCATCGGCCAGCTGCAGCTTCCGCTTGAGTTCGGAAACCTCAGCGGCCTGGGCGGTAGTTGCCAATAGGGAAGCGTGTTTATAAATAGACCAGTATGTTACGTCCTGCGATTGTTATTTGATCCTCTGTTCGGCAGTTTTTTAAAACCAAACAGAGCCTCAGGGGCTACTATCTATACACATACATATTTTTTATATGAAAAGTGGCTAAGAAAATTACATTGCATACCTCGAAGCCTGTTAACAGGCTGGTGAATGATTCGTTCAGCCCGCTCTTGGCAGACTAAACCTTCTCAACCACTACACCCATCAGGGTGCGGTGCTCCTCCATGATGGAAGCACGTTGCAATGCCTCTATCAGAGTGTTCGGCACCTCCGGATTAGTGGAGGTCGCCGCCGGAGATTGCGCTCCCCCTCCTTTGAAGGGGGTTTCTCACTCGATTCCGGAGCCACATGGGTCTCTAGAATGGTGTTCGGCTGGGGCCGGACTGGTCAAGGCCCCCGTTGTTAGTCTCCATGGGGGTTGTGCCCCCCATGTTCTCGGCAGCCGAGGCATTACCCTCTGCCGCCGTCTTGGTGGCCTCCTGCACCTCTCCGTGGCCCGGAGAGGTCCTTTGGGATAACACCTCGGTGTCATCCGCGGTGAGTGGCGGGGAGGCTCGTGGAGGCGTCTTGCTTTCCACCATCACCGGCGCCAGAGAGTTCCCCGAAGATGATGATAGTTGGGGGAGTTCACGGGCCGGACTAAAACACGTAATATAATATGTTATCCTACAATCATAAAAGACTGGATATATGTAAAGCATCTTGGATACTCGTGATGCGGTCTGGGGCTTCACCCTGGGGCGCTGCTCGGGGATGACTTTGGCATCCGAATCTGAGCCGTCCGAGAGGGATATTTTCCCTCTCTTGGACGTCCCTGCCTCCGGGTCTACAAAGGTCGTCCTCTTCTTCTTCCTCCTCTTAATGGGAGAATCGCTCTCTGCCTCCTCCTCCTCTTCGTCTTCATCTTCCTCGTGGGAGGAGGGAACTTCGATCTCTCCGGACACAGCGTTCAAAGTACCTTTACGGTGAAGGCCACCTTTGGCCTCCTTGTTCCTCTTCTTGGCCTTCTTCTCCAGCGGCTGATACGGCGCCGGGGCCAGCATCCTCGTTAGCAGGGGAATGGCCGGGTCTTCGGTTAGCGAAGCCGGACACTTGATCCGCTCCGCCTTCTTTGCCCAGCCCTGATTGAAGGATGGAGGGCTCAGCATACCTTTTGATTCACGAACTGAAGTTATGTTCGGGAACTAAATGCTTACCGGGGTGGCCGGATGCGCGCTGTCGAGGCCGATGTCGTAGGTTGTATCCAACCATGTCTTCTGGGCCATGAAAAGCAGCTTCCGGATCTCTTCGTGCGTTGTGCCGAAGAATCACTATAGGGCCCACGGCTCTTCCGGATTGAACTCCCACATGTGGAGAGGCCGGCGCTGGTAGTGGAGGATCTGGCAAAAAAGCATCACCTAAATCACATCGGTGAGACTGGTGTTCTTCTCTATCATATTTTTGATGCGCTTTTGCAGCACCATCACTTTGTCGGACGACACCCAATCTAGACCCTTGTTGATCCACGACGCAAGCCGCATTGGGGGTCTGGATCTAAACTCAGGAGTGGCCGCCCATGTGCCGCCGTGGGTTTCGGTGATGTAGAACCACTCCCGTTGCCATATCCTGACAGTCTCCACGAAGGTCCCTTTGGGCCAGGTGACGTTGGGGAGCTTCCTCACCATGGCACCGCCACAGTCCGCATGTTCCCTGTCGACCACCTTCGGCTTCACATTGAAGACATTAAGCCATAGGCCGAAGTGGGGGGATGCGGAGGAGTGCCTTACACACGACGATAAACGCCGACATGTCGAGGAAGGAATTAGGGGCTAGATCATGGAAATCTAGCCCGTAATAGAACATGAGGCTGCGGAAAAAAAGGGTGGAGAGGAAACCCTAGTCCGTGGAGGAAGTGGGCGATAAACACCACTCTCTCGCCGGGCTCCGGAGTAGGGATGATCTGCTTTTCGGTGGGGAGCCTGTGCGCGATACTCACAACCAGGTACCCCGCTTCCCGGAGTTCCTTGAGGTCCTTCTCCGTGACGGAGGAGGTCATCCACTTGCCCTGTGAGCCGGATCTGGCCATGGCTGGAGAGGCTGGGCGGTGGGAAAGATCGAAGCTTGGGCCCTAGAGCTCAAGGCTGGGAAGGCGGAGGGAAGAAGAAGGCGTGGGGTAAAAAGATGGGTCTTTATCCGCTTATATATGCGGTGAATATCAAGCGCCCCCACAAGCCTTAAACCTCGCATATTCCCAAGGGGTCATGCAAATGGCACGGTAGGATTACCCAAACCCATATTGATGAGAATCTCGCAATAAGTGGACACGATCTCTACTTTGACAAGACGTGTCAATAGAGGTTGCGCCTCGAAACGCGAAGCGAGAGGCCAAAAAATGGTTCGAAATGATAAAGAGGCCAGGCGTAACATTTTGCCAGAAAAGTTGTCAGTTGACAAGCCTTATTTTGATTAAGTATATTGCCTTCGTGGTTGAGGGTTGTGGCAGAGCTAGATACAGATCTCTTATTCAGAAGACCACTTTGAAGTATTCGGAGGAGGAAGCCGCCTTGCAATGCCGAAGACAATCTGCATGCCGAACACATCGTCATCGAAAGACGGGTTTAGGGGCTACTTAGGGAGTCCCGTATTATGGGGTCCTTGGGTGTCCGGGCTATGTGGCATGGGCCAGACTGATGGGCCGTGAAGTTACAAGGTAGAAGGCCTTCCCCTGTGTCCGGATAGGACTCTCCTTTGCGTGGATGGCGCGATTGGCGTCCGAATGTGTGCTTTCCTTTCTCTATAAACTGACCATGTACAAACCATAGGCCCCTCCGGTGTTTGTATAAACCGGAGGGCTTAGTCCGTAGAGGCTATCAGAATTCATATAGGCTAGACATCAAGGGTTTAGCCATTACGATCTCGAGGTAGATCAACTGTTGTAACCCCTATTCTCAATCAAGATCAATCAAGCAAGAAGTAGGGTATTACCTCCACTAAGAGGGCCTGAACCTGGGTAAACATCGTGTCCCCATTGTCTCCTGTTACATTCGATCCTCAGACGCACAGTTCGGGACCGCCTACCCGAGATCGGCCGGTTATGACACCTACACCCGAATACTACCTTTCATGGGCATTGACGGTTGAAAATATCTTTCGATTGCACAAGTATGAAGAAGAAAATAATATTGCCATGCCATCGCTTGTGTTCCAAGACTATGTCCTCATTTTGTGGGAGCAAGTCATTGAATGGCGAGAAGCAAAAGTTGACACACCAATCACAGCATGGAATCAAATGAAGGATGTCATGCGAGCGTGCTTTGTACCAAGATACTATAACCGCGACCTCTTCAAGAAATTGCAACTACTCAAGAAAGGCACCAAGTCCCTTGAAGAGTATTACAAGGAAATGGAGATTGCCATGATTCGAGCCAATGCCATGGAAGATAAGGGGCAAACTATGGCACGATTCTTGAGTGGCCTCAACCATTCTATCAAGAAGATTGCGGATTTCCAACCGTACCTCCTCGAGCTAGTGCACCAAGCTACCAAGGCGGAGAGACAAGTGCAAGACGACTACATGTACACCAAGTACTCTTCCAAGACCTACAGTTCATTCAATCAAGCCTCAACAACTATGACGCCTTCTGCCTCAACGAAACCTACACCAAGAAATGGCGACAAGTCAAGTTACAAGGAAGCTTCGACATCTTCAAGTCGTCCTCCTACTACAAGAAACTTCAAGCCGAGAGCTTCATCGTCAACTACTCCAACAGATGAGACCATCAAGACAAGTTCCATCAAGTGCTTCACATGCCCAGGCCGAGGCCACAAGACAGTTGAGTGCCCCTCTCGGCGTACCATGATCGCAAATTACGAAGGCACCTATGACTCCATAGGGAGGAAGAAATGGAAGCACTTGAGCACGTGGCCATGCACCGGCGCGTGAATCAAGAGGAAGATGACCAAGTATTTTGTGACAATGATTCGAGCCCCGCTCTTGTTGTCTCCAAGGTCTTGACACTTCAACACCAACAAGACAAAGACCAACGTTGGCACATCTTCCACACTAAAGAGGACATCAATGGACGTTCCATGAAGGTCATCATCAAGGGAGCAAGTTGCCACAATTTGGCAAGTGAATAACTATGTACCAAGCTACAATTGGTCAAGATGAACCATCCTCGTCCATACAAGGTCCAATGGCTTAGAGACTCCGGCACCATTCTAGTCGAGCAGACCGTTCATGTCTCCTTCAAGATTGGAGCATACAAAGACACTTTGGAGTGTGATGTGGTTCCCATGTCCGTTTGCCACCTCCTACTTGGACGACCTTGGCAATTTGACCGTGGCTTCATCCACAATGGGCGAAGCAATCACTATAGTTTCAAGATGAAGGGACGGGAGTACGTGCTATGTGATACGTCTCCAATGTATCTATAATTTTTGATTGTTCCATGCTGTTATATTATCATTCTTGGATGTTTTACAATTATTTTATAGCAAATTTATATCATTTTTTGGGACTGGCCTATTGACATAGTGCCCAGTGCCAGTTGCTTATTTTTTACTTCGCAAAAAATCAATACCAAACGGAGTCCAAATGCAGCGAAACTTTTTGGAGAATTTTTGTGGGTCAGAAGACACACGATGAGACAAAGAAGTACCAAAGGGGTAACCTGAGGGTGCACAACCCACGTGGGCGTGCCTCGGGGCCTAGGCGCGCCCTGGTGGGTTGTGCCCACCTCGGTGGCCTCCCGCATCGCCTCTTTGCTCTATAAATACCCTAATATTACAGAAACCCTAGGGGAGTCGACAAAAACAATTCTAGCTGCCGCAAGTTCCAGAAACGACAGATCCAATCTAGACACCATCATAGAGGGGTTCATCATCCTCATTGATGCCTCTCCGATGATGCATGTGTAGTTCATTATGGACCTACGGGTTCGTAGTTAGTAGCTAGATGGCTTCCTCTCTCTCTCTCTCTCTCTCTCTTGATTCTCAATACAATGGTCTCTTGGAGATCTATTTGATTTAACTCTTTTTGCGGTGTGTTTGTTGGGATTCGATGAACTTTGAGTTTATGATCAGATCTATGTTTTTGTCCATGAAAGTTAATTTGAGTCTTTTGATCTCTTATATGCATGATCACTTATATCCTCGTATTTATTCTTCGAATCTTTGGTTTAGTTAGGCTAACTTGATTGATTTTTCTTGCCATGGGAAGAGGTGCTTTGTGATGGGTTCGATCTTACGGTGTTCAATCCAAGTGACGGAAGGGGAAATGACACGTATGTATCGTTGCTATTAAGGATAACAAGATGGGTCTATTCCTACATGAATAGATCTTGTCTACATCATGTCATCGTTCTTATTGCATTACTCCGTTTCTCCATGAACTTAATACACTAGATGCATGCTGGATAGCGCTCGATGTGTGGAGTAATATAGTAGACGCAGGCAGGAGTCGGTCTACTAATCTTGGACGTGATGCCTATATAATGATCATTGCCTGGATATTATCATGATTATTTCAAGTTCTATCAATTGCCCAACAGTAATTTTTTTACCCACCCCAAGAGAAGCCACTAGTGAAATCTACAGCCCCTGGGTCTCTTCTTTATCATATTTGCCTTCAAGATCTATTTTTATTATTATATCCATTAATCCAAAAACCAAAAAATATTTTGCTGCATTTTTTGTTATTTATTTTATCTCGCGTCCCCGCGAGATCTATTTATCCAATCTACAATTTTATCTATCTTTTTACCCGGGAGGGATTGACAACCCCTCTTTTACGTCGGGTTGCAAGTATTTGTAATTTGTGTGCAGATGCCGTTCACGTAGTGTTGCGTGGTTCTCCTACTGGTTCGATAACCTTGATCTCATCGCTGAGGGAAATACCTACCGTAGCTGTGCTGCATCATCCCTTCCTCTTTGAGGAAATATCGACATAGTTCAAGCCACATCAAAAGGAATTTCTGGTGCTATTGTCGGGGAGACATCATCAACATCTACCAGGTTCCTAATCACAAATCTCATCTCCTAGCAATTTACATTATTTGCCATTTGCCTCTCGTTTTCATCTCCCCACTTCACAAAAAAAATTGCCACTTTATTCTTCCTGTTTTCCATTCGTGTTTCTCGTTTGAGTTTTTGTTTGCTAGGATTTGTCACCATGTGTGACTTTGGTATGGCAGAAACAGATGATGGCCTAACTCCTACAATTGGACGATCTTGCAATCTGGATGCTAAAACTTTTGCTTTATGGCAAGGGAATGTTATAGGAAAAGAACGTATCAAAGATTTTTTTAATCGTGTTGGAAATTTAAGTCTTGATGATGTTCCTATACTTAAGAGGACTAAATCTTACGCGGAAGCTATTTCAGCACTACTTTTGAAACTTGAAAATAAATTTATCCGTACTCATCCTACCTTGCAAAGATTGTTTTTTGAGTTACCCGTTATAAAGAATCCCAAGGCTAAAATGTTGGCCACCCTTGTTCTCATGAATGTATTTGATTATGTAGTACGGGAAGCTAGGGAAATTTTTGATTTCTATGGTATGAATCATGAAAAACCGATGACAGATGAAATTATTTATAATTGTGATTATGTGCTAAACCTTTGATTGGGGATAATAAAATCTTTGATGAGAATCTAAAGAAGAAATCCCTATTTTAGATATAATCCAACAAGTTTTCAATGATGTTAATCAACATTATTCTTGGATTGTTACTAGAAATCAAAGGAGGTATGATGATAAGAAACTTGATAGTGTTAAAGTCTCTATGGATAAGGTGTTTTATGTTGTTTTTGCAAAACCTCCTAACAAAAACACCTCTAAGGAAAATGAAACTAAAGAGGAAAGCACTTGAATATATGCCTTATGCCTAGCTAGGGGCGTAAAACGATAGCACTTGTTGGGAGGCAACCCAATGAATAAAATTTATTTTTGTGTTTTTCTTTCTGTTCTTAAGTGTTTGCACAATTATGCTAGTGTTATGATTGTGTTTTAATATCACATCTCTAGTTCTGGTATGACCTAGACTAGCTAGTCATGTGTGCATCATGTTTAAATTTCAATGAATTTGAAATGGGGGCATGTGAAAGCCCCAGAAATCATTTCTGAAAATGACCAAGATAAAAATTGCTTCAAATAGGTCAAAGAAAAATTTCATGTTTCTCTCTTAAAATATTGGCAAGAGGTAAAATTCAAACCAATATTTTTTGAGTCTCAGAAATATTTATTTTAATCATTTGGAATTAATTCAATAACTATTTTCATTGGATATATATATTTGGTAAATAATTAATATATGTCTAATAGTTCTGATCTTTGGTGAAGGGCTTTGGAATAATCCAATTAGTCCCTACAAAATTTATCAGAAGAAAATAAAATGATTTAGTTCCTAAAACTAAATCAAAACAAATGATAGAAAAGAAAAACGGAAAAGAAATAAAAGAGGAAAGGCCACTGGGCCACTTACTTGGACCTACCTGGCCAACTCCAACTGGCAGCCCAGCCCATCAGGCGAAGCGGCTGTCTTCAACTTCTACCAGTAGGCAGAGGCGTATCGACACGCGAGCGATCACCATGGCCAGCTCCTTGCCTGCCTCCTCCTTCCCCCAACCCTTCTCGCTCTTGACATGGATTTTGACCAAGGTAAAATAAATGTATAAACCATGTAAAATATAAAGGCAAAACGGCAAAAATCCGTTTTATAATGAAAAGAATTAATCAAAAAATATAATCAACTGTTCAAAGTAAGGACTGACAAAAATAGGCATATGATATATTTTCAAATGTCAATAATGCATACATTAAACCAATAATTATAAAATGTGACGAAACTTGTCAAGTTTTGTCATGAAGAAAAATTATGGGGCACATGGCTCGCACACATACACGCCGCCACTAACGGCGAAAATACAAACAAAAAATTGTCACGAGGGACGCAAATATCACCAAAATGGAGACTATGATAAATGTTCGACTTTGTTCCATTATTAAAATGAAATATTTAAACGGCGCATAAAAAATATCATCCGGATGAAATATACGCACGGTGTACTAGGTCAAATATTCATCTGATTCTAGACCTTGAGATGCATGCAAAAATAATTTGCACACCTTGACCCTAGGCCTTAATGATCCATTTAATAGCTAATCATGCTTAGCCTATTAAAAAATATGGACAAGTATGCATGGTCGTACTTCCCACAAGATTGATGTGCATGCATGCAAACAGTGTGGTGCCATGGCCCACATATTAATTAGGAGACAAGGAGTTTAGCCCATATCGGTGAATCACATACTCCCTCCATTTCATAATGTAGTGCTTCCTCTATCCACGTGCTTCAATTTTGACTGTAAATTTAACTACCAAGACCGATTGCGGCGGAAGCAAAAATTATATCAGTGAATTCGTATTCAAAAGAAGTTTTCAATTATATAATTTTTTCTCTCGCCGCAGTTGGTCTCGTTGATTAAATTTATGGTCAAAGTTGGACCTCGGAAAGCGCGGGCGCACTATATTTTGGAATGGAGGGAGTACGTACTAGAATTTGGTTGCTAGTCAAATGATGTGATTGGGTCAATTGGCGATTAAAGAAATAGGCCAATGGAAAAGGCAGCACGCTCCCACGAACTCCACCTTCTCCACGACCAGGACGTGGGCCGGCGCACGTCCAGTCGGCCTACGCTGCTTCCCTCCACCCTTATAAATACCAAGCAATTAGACTGCTCTAGGGTAGGTCCTTCATTTGTCTTTCCCATGTGCTCTACTAGAACACACACATACGAACTCATAAAGAAAAGAAGAGAAAGAGGCAGGCGTGCCGCGTCCTGTTGGTTGAAGGTAAGATTCAATGGCTCTTCTCTAGCCCTTGGTTTGGCCATTGTGGTACAGGCCAGGAGCTTTTGTCTCCTTTTTCTAAAATTCTAGCCTTTTGTTTGGCCATCATGGTACAAATCAAGGAGCATATTTCATCTCCCCAAAATTCTTGCCCTTAGTCCAGCCATTGCAGTACAGACTAAGATGCATGTTTAATCTATCCCAAAAAAATTTCCTTTGATTGGGCCATTTTGGTACAGACTAAATAGTATGTTGCATCCATCACAAAATTCTTTATGTTCGACACGTTGTTATAACCATTAAAAATGATTTTTATGTCTTGAGTAGTTGAACCATGGTGCCTACTTTCTTAGTGCACCGCAGCTTACACTCATCAACATAAATTTGCTCGCATTGACCATAGTTAGCTCGTAAGGTATTTGAACCATCAGTTTATTTGTATTTGTAATGCCATAGTTTAGACACATAAGTTTGTTGGAGTATATGTTTTTTTGTGCCCTAGTTTAGACTCGCAAGGGTATGGAGTGTCTGATGATTTTTGTTTTGGCATCACAATTTATACTCGTAAGTCGTTGGTGTTTTTTTTTGTTCCTCGGTTTATAATCTTGAGGGTATGGAGTAAGTTTTATGATTTTTTTTGTTTGCAACACAGTTTATACTCGTAAGTTCTTGAAGTAATTTTTTATTGTGCCCCAGTTTATACTCATGAGAATATGGCGTGTATTTTTCTATGTTCCCCGGCTTATACTCATGAGGGTTTGGAGTAATTTTTTTCTCTATCATACTTTAACTCGTAAGTTTATTGAAGTGTATTTTTGTTGGGTGCTCCAATTTAGACTTGTGAGGATATGGAGTCGCTTGAAGATTTTTTTGTCATCACAGTTTATACTCATAAGTCGTTGGAGTAATTTTGTTGATGATGAAGATTTTGGCCACGTTCTCATGGGAATACTTCAAGCATAAAAAAGGGTTGCCTAGTTTCGAGCTCTGGACCCAAATCAAAATATCTTCGGATCCAGACCTCGAGGGCATCTGTTGACATGGATTTTGACCAAGGTAAAATAAATGTATAAACCACGTAAAATATAAATGCAAAACGGCAAAAATCCGTTTTATAATGAAAAGTGTCAATCAAAAAATATAATCAACTGTTCAAATTAAGGACTGACAAAAATAGGCATATGATATATTTTCAATGTCGATAATGCATACATTAAACCAACAATTATAAAATGTGATGAAACTCGTCAAGTTTTGTCATGAAGAAAATTTACGGGACACATGGCTCGCACACATACACGCCGCCACTTACGGTGAAAATACAAACAAAAATTGTCACGAGGGACGCAAATATCATCAAAATGGACACTATATGATAAATGTTCAACTTTGTTCCATTGACAAAAAGAATTATTTAAACAGTGCATAAAAAACATCGTCCCGATGAAATATATGCACGGTGTACTAGGTCAAATATTCATCTGATTCTAGACCTTGAGATGCATGAAAAAATAATTTGCACACCTTGACCCTAGGTCTTAATGATCCATTTAATAGCTAATCATGCTTAGCCCATTAAAAAATATGGACAAGTATGCATGGTCGTACTTCCCATAAGATTGATGTGCATGCATGGAAACAGTGCGGTGCCATGGCCTACATATTAATTAGGAGACAAGGAGTTTTGCCCACATCTGTGAATCACATACGTAGTAGAATTTGGTTGCTAGTCAAATGATGTGGTTGGGTCAATTGACGATTAAAGAAATAGGCCAATGGAAAAGGCAGCCTGCTGCCATGAACTCCACCTTCTCCATGACCAGGACGTGGGCCGGCACACGTCCAGTCGCCCTCCACTGCTTCCCTCCACTCTTATAAATACCAGGCAATTAGACTGCTCTAGGGTCGGTCCTTCATTTGTCTTTCCCCTCCGCTCTGCTAGAACACACACATATAAACTCACAAAGAAAAGAAGAGAACGAGAACGGCGTCTTGCGTCCTGTTGGTTGAAGGTAAGATTCAATGGCCCTTCTCTATTTTGGTACAGGTCAGGGAGCTTTTGTCTTCTTTTTTTAAAATTCTAGCCCTTGGTTCGGCCATCATGTTACAAATCAAGAAGCATATTTCATCTCTCCAAAATTCTTGCTCTTAGTCCGGCCATTGCAGTACAGACTAAGGTGCATGTTTAATCTATCCCCAAAAAAATTTTCTTTGATTTGGCCATTTTGGTACAGACTAAAGAATATGTTGCATCCATCCCAAAATTATTTATGTTCGACCCGTTGTTATAACCATTAAAAATGATTTTTATATCTTCAGTAGTTGAACCATGGTCCCTATTTTCTTAGTGCACCGCACCTTACACTCATCAACATAATTTGCTCACGTTGACCATAGTTAGCTCGTAAGGTATTTGAACCATCAGTTTATTTGTATTTGTAATGCCATAGTTTAGACTCATAAGTTTGTTGGAGTATATGTCTTTTTGTGCCCCAGTTTAGACTCGTAAGGGTATGGAGTGTCTGATGATTATTTTTTTTGCATCACGGTTTATACTCGTAAGTCGTTGAGTTTTTTTTGTTCATCAGTTTATAATCTTGAGGGTATGGAGTAAGTCTTATGATTTTTTTTGTTTGCAACACGGTTTATACTCGTAAGTTCTTGGAGTAATTTTTTCTTGTGCCCAAGTTTATACTCATGAGGATATGGAGTGTATTTTTCTGTGTTCCCCAGTTTATACTCATGAGGGTTTGGAGTATTTTTTTTCTCTATCACAGTTTTGACTTGTAATTTCATTGAAGTATAGTTTTGTTGGGTGCCCCAATTTAAAGTCGTGAGGGTATGGAGTCGCTTGAAGATTTTTTTCTCATCACAATTTATACTCGTAAGTTGTTGGAGTAATTTTGTTGATGATGAAGATTTTGGCCACGTTCTCACGGGAATACTGGAAGCATAAAAAAGGGTTGCCTAGTTTCGAGCTCTCTGGACCTAAATCAAAACATCTCTTCGGACCCAGACCTCGAGGGCATCTGTTGACATGGATTTTGACCAAGGAAAATAAACGTATAAACCACATAAAATATAAATGCAAAACGGCAAAATTCCGTTTTATAATGAAAAGAATCAATCAAAAAATATAATCAACTGTTCAAAGTGTGGACTGACAAAAATAGGCATATGATATATTTTGAAATGTCGATAATGCATACATTAATCCAACAATTATAAAATGTGACGAAACTCGTCAAGTTTTGTCATGAAGAAAATTTATGGGACACATGGCTCGCATGCATACACGCCGCCGCGAACGGCGAAAATACAAACAAAAAATTGTCACGAGGGACGCAAATATCACCAAAATGGAGACTATATGATAAATGTTCAACTTTGTTCCATTGACAAAATGAAATATTTAAACGGCGTATAGAAAACATCGTCCCGACGAAATATACGCACGATGTACTTGGTCAAATATTCATCTGATTCTAGACCTTAAGATGCATGCAAAACTAATTTGCACACCTTGGCCCTAGGCCTTAATGATCCATTTAATAGCTAATCATGCTTAGTCCATTAAAAATAAGGACAAGTGTGCATGGTCGTACTTCCCACAAGATTGATGTGCATGCATGCAAACAGTGTGGTGCCATGGCCCACATATTAATTAGGAGACAAGGAGTTTAGCCCACATCTGTGAATCACATACTTACTAGAATTTGGTTGCTAGTCAAATGATGTGGTTGGGTCAATTGGCGATTAAAGAAATAGGCCAATGGAAAAAGCAGCCCGCTCCCACAAACTCCACCTTCTCCACGACCAGGACATGGGCCGGCGCACGTCCAGTTGTCCTCCGCTGCTTCCCTCCACCCTTATAAATACTAACCAGTTGTGAGGAGGATGGAGAACTCCGCTCTCTCCTCCTCAGACCTGCCTATCAGCCTAACCCCATCGACGACGGACCACTCCGGCCGCTGCTGCACACCTCCGCACCAGAGGTTCGAGCTCAGCCCACGCGGGCTGGACCTCTCTTGCAGCCCGCTCTCCACCCCATCCACCACGCCGCCGCCAGGGGCAACCTTCAAGGAGGCTCTGCTCTCTGCTCCAGCCACCGCAGCGACCAGCAAGGGCAAGGACATTTACTCCTCTCCTTCTCGCTCCGCGCGTCCCACTTCGGCCTCCTCTTCGGGCAGGAATCATGGAAGGCGTCCAAGGCCTGGCGGCGATGCAGGGCCCTCCGGCGTGAAAGACTGCGTGCCTGTCCAAGCCCCATCACGCCCTGGTGGTTGGACGGTGCAACGCAAGAAGGGCTGGTGGCGTGCCAAACGTTGCGCACGCCGTCTGGTGGAGCAGCGAGCCATCAATGGCCGTAATAACTCCGGTTGCCAGGCCACCCACGCCGCTCCTGGACCGAAGGTGCCCATGCCATTCCTCGCCCTTCTTAAGGACAAGGCCGAGGGCAAATGCTACAGATGTTTATCCTCGCTCCACCACATCAAAGACTGCCAAGATCCACCTACCTGCTTGCTCTGCGGGAACCCCAGCCACAAGGCGCGGTGGTGCACCAACCAGCCTGAAAAGCCTTCGGCAAGTAAGCGGCTGGTTTTCCCTCCTGGCCACCCCAACTCTCTCCGCCTCCCAGCCTCCACCCGCATTCTCTTCCCGCCAGACCACCCGGTCTCACTCCGGGAGCCGGTATCCTCACACCTCACCCCCCACCAGCCAAGTCACCGTGTCCCGGCTTCCCTACGCCATCTCCTCCACGCTCCCCTCCATCCTCGGACCGGTGCCGCACTCCCGCGATCACACCCCCACACCCACCTCGGCGCCCCCTGCAATGGAGTACGACATGGTGCCTGGCGACGCGCGCAACAGGCCAGAGTTCGTCTCCGGAATCGCGCCCTTCACCCCCGACATGGCGACGGCGGAGCGATTCCACGAGGCTCACGATGCCATGCTGATCACCCTGGGCAACAGGCCATGCATTCGTGTGGCCCAGGTGGTCGACGAGGTGGGCCGCCGCTTCGCCCTGGCGCCGGGCACGTTCTCCATCACTATGCTCGCCCGAGGAGGAGACTTCTTCGTGCTGTTCGATGACCGGATGGTGCGCAACATCGCCATCAACATGCCAGACGCGCTCCACATCGGCCACGCCTCCCTCGCCTTCCGGCCTTGGACACGTCTTGTCAGAGCAGACCTGGTCTCGCTTCCCTTCCGCGCCCGCGTCTGCCTTGAGGGGGTGCCAAAGCACGGCAAGCAGCTGGAGACCGTGGCCGCCCTCTTCGACAAGTCCTTCCTCATGGACTGCGTGGACAACTACCATCCCACCGACTAGGACGCGGCGTGCTTCTGCATCTGGGTGTGGTCGGCCGACCCCGAGATGATCGCTCACCGCGGCTCCCTCGCGCTGGAGGAACGGCCGCGCACATCCTCGCCGCCGATGGACTACCCCGAGCTTGGCTTCCATGAGCCACCGCCTACACACGAAGGACCGGAAAACCTCATGCAGTACCCCATCCTGCTTCACCTCGACAAGGTGTGGGACTACACACTGCGCACCGGCCACAACTCCGGCGCTAGCAGCGACTCCGGCCAAAGCGGCATTCCTTCTGACGACCACGAAGACGGGCTGCCAAGAAAGCACTCACTCACCTAGTTCTTCGCCTTCGAGGATGGTTGGCGTCCGCTGAACCGCCGCCCCGCGCACCAGCGCCTAGGCCCTCGTCGTCGCGACCGCTCCCCCGACGACAGCGACCACCACGGTGGGAACGGCGGCGGCAACCACAACCACCCGCCTCCGGCACAAGGCCAGGACCATCAAGACCGCGTCAGGGGGCACTTCCCGGCGCGCGGCGAAGCCAACTCCGGCGGCCGCCACCGCTACCACGCGATGGACGACCCACAGCGTGCTGACGCCGTGGTGGACGGAAGCCTTCTGTTAGCACCTACCCCTCTCGGAGGTGCGGAAACAAATGGCGCAGTCATCACGGCCATCAACCATGACGACACCATGCATCCGACGGTGTAGTGCATGCAGAGCACTGTGCAACCCATGCCGGTCCAGACGCAAGCCCTGCCTCCTCCAATTCCAGCTCCCGACCAGGCCACTTTCGAGGGATTCGATTCCGCGCAGATTGCTACTGCTAGCAATGGCGGAGCGCTGTCCTCTAACCATCATGAGCGGGGGCACGCTACTGTCTTGGCGGCTTCTATGGAGACTTTTCTCCCCATGAGTCGTTGACCGCTCCATGTGTTGGCCCGACACTACAAGAGGCCACCCTAGACAGCCTTGCCGCGCCACCAGACGCGCTGCCCATCCGTGCCTTGGACGACATCCCTGAGCCAGTTTGCACACAGCCCATCTCAGGGCCCAGAACCGTTGCTGCTGCTGGACTCAATCAAGGCGACATGGGCACTGCCGTTTCACAGCCCATCGAGGACAACATCGCCTTCAGCCCGACTACTACACCTGATGCTGCTGCGCTTATCACCGCTTCATAGAACTTCACTGCAGCAATCCACACCGAGATCCAGCCACCTTTGATACCCACACCACCGACAACCTCCACCCCGATGGCGCCGCCGCATCGCACCAGCAGGCGTCTCGCCGGAAAGCCCGCCGCCGCGCTAGGCACCATCGAGTGGGCTAGGGGCGTGCTGCAGAAGAAGTAAGGAATTACTGAAGACGATGATGGCACGGCCTCGGAGGAAGCCCTCCTGCAACGATTCCTCGACCTATTCAAGGAGCCATTGTCTGCCGACGAGATCGACGCGGTCAAGGCCCTGTTTGGCTCCTGCCAGCTATCCAAGGCCACACCGGCGCTCCTGGCCAGGCCAGCCTCGGGCCGCCGCCTGCGCACCAGGTGCAACGCCGCAAGGTGATTCCCGGCCGTGTTCTCCATCGAGCTACTCATCCTCCAATGATTGACTCTAGCAAGATTTCGCGGAGCGCGTCCGCCGCTGCCGCCGGGCACCTTGTATCTGCATCTGCATTTTCCCTCTATCAATTTCATCGGTTCAGTACTAGCGTTCAAGTTCAGTTTCTTCAGTTTAGCGCCATCCCTAGCCTGTATCGCCAGGTTGCCAATCACTGGCTAACCCATCTGCCTATTCATTCCCGAGAACAATTCTGTTTCCAATGAGTGAGCACAATTGTACTGTCTTCAATTGGAACGTACGGGGCCTCAACAACCCCGCTCGGTGTCTGATTGTTCGAGATTTTGTCCACCAAAATCGTGCTTCCATAGTCTGACTCCAAGAAACAAAACTTGCTATAGTTGATCGCGCCGCTATTCTTGAGATCCTGGGCCCCCTCTTTGCCAACTCATTCTGTTTCCTTCCTGCTGTTGGAACCAGGGGTGGCATCATACTTGCTTTCAACTCAAACCTCTTCTCCATCCAGAGCACCTCCAACACCCTAAACACTATATCTGCATCAATATCCATGCGTGCTTCTGTGGCCTGTTGGTGCATCACGGCGGTGTACGGTCCGCAGGGAGACAATGAGAAATTCTCCTTCATCGATGAGCTGAAAACTATCCGTCAAAACAGCGGGCCTGCGTGGTTGCTTCTTGGTGACTTCAACCTACTGTGCAAGGCTGATGACAAGAGCAATGCATTGGTCAGTAGACGCCTGATCAATGCCTTTCGTGTTGCTCTTAACCAAATGGAGGTCTCTAAATTGCGGCTCCACGGGCGGCGATTCACATGGACGAGCACATGTCAGTTGCAAACAAAAACCAAGATCGACCATGTCTTCTGCTCAACCGAATGGGGCTTGCTCTTTCCCCAATGTCACCTGCGGGCACTTTCCTCGTCGGTCTCCGACCACTGTGCGATGGTGCTGACAGGGCAGACGAGTCAACGACAGTTTAAAGGCTTCCGTTTTGAAAACTACTGGCTGCGAATGAGAGGTTTCGATGCAGCTGTTCAAGATTCTTGGAGCGCACCTTGCCCTCACACCGATGCAATGATGATCCTTCACAACAAGCTATCACGGCTGGCCAGAGCACTAAGGCACTGGAGCAGGAAAAAGATCGGGAACGTGACCTTGCTGTCCGCTATTGCTAATCAACTTATCTTGGGCTTGGATCAAGCACAAGACCACCGTGACCTCACTTTGGCAGAAATTGGGCTTAGGCAACACCTGAAGACAAAACTCCTTGGACTGGCTGCTATTCAGCGCATCCGCATCAGGCAACGCTCGAGAATACTTTGGTTGCATGCCGGTGACGCAGACTCTAAACTCTTCCACATCAAAGCGAACGGACGCTGTCGTAGAAACTTCATCCCCTTACTGCAAACAGATGACAGCCAACTCACCACCATGGCTGACAAGCACAAGGAGTTACACCGCCACTTCTCTGCAACCATTGGCACTCCAAAGACTAGGCAGTGCTCCCTCTGGAACCTGCTTGATCTCCCTCGGCTGGACGTCTCCTCTCTAGACGAGCAATTCTCAGAGGAGGAAATCAAGAAAGCAATGTTTGCCCTTCCCTTGGGCAAAGCTCCGGGCCCTGACGACTACACCACGGATTTCTTCAAGAGATGCTGGGAGGTGATCAAGCATGATGTCTCTCCAGCTCTGCACCAATTCTTCGCCCTACGCGGCAAGCACTTCCACCTGCTCAATTCTGCCTACATAACACTACTGCCAAAATCCAATGAGGCCGTCAAAGTAAAAGACTTCCGCCCGATAAGCTTGATCCACTCAGTGGGAAAGATTGCCGGAAAGTTGCTGTCCATCCGACTTGCCCCATTCCTGCAGCTGCTAATTCCCCCCTCCCAGAGTGCGTTCATCAAATCCAGAAGCATTCATGACAACTTTCTCTTCGTCAAAAACGCGATCCGTAGCCTACACCAGCACAAGGACCCAGCTCTGTTGCTCAAGATGGACATCATCGGTGCTTTTGACAATATCTCTTGATCCTTCCTGATGGAACTCTTCTCTCGCATGGGTTTCAGCCACAAATGGTGTGACATGGTTTCCCTGCTTTGGAGCACCGCCACCTCACAAGTAATGGCAAATGGCGAGCTTGGCCCACCTTTCATCCATCGCCAAGGCCTACGTCAGGGAGACCCACTATCCCCCATGATCTTCACTCTTGCAATTGCCCCCTTCATTGGCTATTTGCTAAGGCTGCAGATGCTCAGATACTCACTCTGCTCCGCTTGCCACCCTCCCAGCTTCGAGTGAGCCTGTACGCTGACGACACTGCCTTCATCTCGCCCAAGGCAACTGACATCAAGCTCACCAAGGAGATCCTTGGCTGTTTTGGCTCTGCCTCTGGCCTTGTTTGCAATATACAGAAGTGTTGTTTCTTCCCAATTTGTTGTGACGACATCGACCTAGTTTCACTCTTGCAACAGCTCCCGGTACCTATTCTTCAATTCCCTTGCACCTATCTCGGGCTCCCCTTGCACTACAAGAACATCACTCGAGCAGACATCCAGCCCATCCTTGATAAGCTTGCATCCAAGCTCCAAAAGTGGCGTGGCAAACTGATGAATAGGGATGCTCGTCTGTGATTGATCAACTCTGTACTCTCTTCAATCCCCGTTTACCTGATTACTATTTTCAAACTGGGGGCATGGGCCATCAAGCAAACTGACAAACTCCGAAGGAACTTCCTCTGGAGATCGAAGCCCGACGCCGAGGGAGGACTTGCTTTGGTGAACTGGTCCACCGTCTGCCGCCCTAAGAGCCTGGGTGGACTCGGAGTCATTGACCTTAAGCACTTCGGCAGGGCCTTGCACCTGCGATGGAAATGGATTGAATGGCGCGACCAAGACATGCCTTGGATTGGCTCTCCCATTCCCTATGACAAGGACGACCTCGCCTTATTTGCCGCGGCAACTAACATCTCCATCGGTTCAGGAACGCGTGTCAAGCTCTGGCACGATCGTTGGCTTGCCGGTGATGCCCCGGGCCAGATCGCGCCGGACTTACTTCGTCTATGCTACATGAAAAACCTCACTGTCGAGAAGGCACTAAATGGGCAGCATTGGCTTTCAGGTATGCACCGTATTTCCTCTGAGTCTTAGATGAGGCAGTTCACCAATCTCTGGGCAAGGCTGCGCAACATTGTTCTTGATCCAGCGACGCATGATGAGATCAGATGGAACTGCAACGCTGCTGCAGCCTACACCACAAGCTCGGCCTACCGCTGCCAATTCCTTGGCTCCTTTGCCGTCGCCAACTACGACAAGCTCTGGAAGTCCAAGGTCGAGGCCAAATGTAGGTTCTTCTTCTGGCTCTTTCTCAAAGGTAAGATACTCACCAATGACAACCTGGCCAAGCGGGGAATTCCCCACGGCCCCAAGTGCGCCCTATGTGATCAGTCTGAGGAATCGGCGCTACATCTCATCATCCAGTGCCTGTTTGCATGGTCAACTTGGTTGCTGGTGGGAGATTGGCAAGACCTTCCTGCACTTACAAGGGCGGCGCAACAAGCAAGCTCGATCGTCAACTGGTGGAATGATCACGTTTTCCCACTTGGAGCCAAGGCGATCAACACTGCCATCTACACAGGATGGAACATCTGGAAAGAGCGGAATCGACGGGTGTTCGAGAAGCATGTGCAGCATGAAGACGAGCTCCTTAACCTGATCAAGCAAGAAATCCTCCAGCCAATGCTCTCCTTTCATTGGACTAGTGACACACAGAATTCTCCTGAACCTGAACCTGATTAGGCTAGGCTAGTTCTTTATTTCTCTTCCCCTGTAAGGACCTTTGTTTTGTTTTACTCCTGCTCAATATATAGGCAGATGATCTCCAGTTCCTAAAAAAAATTAGACTACTCTAGGGTCGTTCTTTCATTTGTCTTTCCCATCTGCTCTGCTAGAACATACACATACGAACTCACAAGAAAGAAGAGAAAGAGGCAGGCGTGCTGCGTCCTGTTGGTTGAAGGTGAGATTCAATGGCTCTCCTCTAGCCCTTTGTTTGGCCATTGTGGTACAGGCTAGGGAGCTTTTGTCTACTTCTTTTTTAAAAATTCTAGCCCTTGGTTCGGCCATCATGGTACAAATCAAGGAGCATATTTCATCTCCCCAAAACTCTTGCCCTTAGTCCGGCCATTGCAGTATAGACTAAGGTGCATGTTTAATCTATCCCAAAAAATTTCCTTTGATTTGGCCATTTTGGTACAGACTAATGAGTATGTTGCATCCATCCCAAAATTTTGTCCTTGGTTCGGCCATCGCAGTACAAACCAAGGAGCTTGTTATATCTACCCCAAACTTTCTCCTTCGGTTTGACCATCACGGTACGAGTCAATGAGCATGCATGGTTCTTGTAAGCACGGTTCCTTTAAATGTTGCGTGCTCTTCGTCCTATTTATCTCCGTCTTGGTTCGGTCACCTTAGCGATACAAGCCAAGATGAATGCCTCGTTCCTTGGTTTGGTCTCTATACGCGGATACAAATCAAGAGAGTATCATAGGCATGAAAATTTCATAAAAATGCCTTGATTTGGTCATCATAAAAAATGGATATGACTAAGTTGGAATGAAATTACGAACGTGCTAAACTGAACTCATGATAAACTCTTGTTTGGTTGCGCTAGAGACATTATGTGTCACGCTAGTTGTAATACAAACAAGAGCATAAAATATATTCCTTCACTTGGTTATGCTGCACGCGGGCATTATCTTAATGTCGCGCGGTGTTAGTAGTGATACGATGTCACAGCCCTAGCTTAGACCTTGTCTGCCTTTGCATAAGCATCCATGCATGATGTTTAAATTTTATGAAACCTTGAAATGGGGATCGATTAAACCCTAGCACCAGAAAGAATTCAATAGGATGAAATAAAATCTTTTTCAAGAACCCAAAATGACCTTTAAAAATGTTCATGATTTTCTTTAAAGGTGAAAACCTCTGCCAAAAATCATGAGCATAATTGTTGGCCATTTATGGGTTTTTGAATTAACCCATACTATATTTGAATTAGGGCATTTAAACTTTATATACATTTTAAATGCTCCAAATATTGTGAAGTCACTTGAGGGCCTCCGGATTAATTCAGTTAGTGCCCATATTCATGTTCAGAATTTAATAAAATGATTTAGTTCTAAAACTAAATCAAAATAGAGAGGAAATAAATAGAAAACTGAAACAAAAGAAAAAGGACAGAATACCTACACGCACTTACCTGGCGCTCACCCGGCAGCTCATCTGGCTGGCCCAGCCCACCAGGGGCAGGGAGGTCTTCTTCCTCCCGCCAGTCGGACGCACAGCGCATGCCCGACGCGCGCACGACCACCGCATGCCACCTCCAGCCTGCCTGCTCGCTCTACACGGCTCTAGACGATGCCACGCACCCCCCTGACCTCTCTCTCTCTCTCTCGCACCGCAGCCTCTCCCCTCCCCTGGCTCCCTCTCTCTCACCGGCCGAGCAGCACCGTCGCTGCCCTTTGTCGCCCTCGTAGCCACCGGCCCTCCCTCGCTTCCCCGACTGGTCCATGAGCTCCGCGACGTCGTCCTAGACCCCCTCACCGAGCCATGCCCCGCCGGACGCTCTCGAACGCTGACCACGCCGTCTTCTTCAACCTTCGTCCGCCGAGATCGACCTCGCCGCCCTGCTCCGCTCCGACCTCCCCCGAGCCCGCTTCGACGGCCGTCGCAACTGCCGTGAGCTTCTACGCCGCCTCCCCCTCTTCTTTGCTTTGTTTGCGCCCTCTAACGGCCTCCCCCACCGGAGCCGAGACACTCCGCCACAAGAGCTCATCGTCGGCGTTGCTCCGGCGACCATTTGGTTGCGCCAATGTGCCAAACACGCCCGCCGCATCGCGTAGTGCCTTTCCCGCGCTTTAGTTCGCGCTTTTGCCCGCTGCAGCCGCGCCCCCGTGCACAGCTGAGCTCCGGCCGCCGCCCAAGTGCTCGCCGTCGTCGACTACGGGCTCCCCACGACCTGCTGCTGCCTCCCCTGGATGCGCGGGAGCATGGGCTCCCTGTTGGTGCCCTCAGCACGCCCAACTGCTGCCCCTAGCGCCACTCCGGCGAGCCGCCGCCGATCTAGTTGGTCGCCGTCGGCTAAATGCCGGCGGGTTGACAGCTTTGACCGCCGGTGGTTTAGCCCCGGTTGACCAGGGGATTTGACCCTCCTGGGTCTATGACATGCGGGCCCCGCCTGGCTAATTAATCTAGTCTAGGTTTAAATTTAATGAGTTTAACCTAGGTTAGTGCTAATTAAACTAGGTTAGTTTAGTTAGATAGTGACACGCGGGACCCACTGGTCAGGTTTGACCTGGACCGTGCCCCGTTGACCTGCTGACGTCATGACGATGTCAGGCTGACTCAGTAATCCTTTTCTGGAATTTAAATAAATCTTAAATGATTTATTTATTTTAGAAAATATCCAAAACTTGGAAAAATCATAGAAAATAATCTATAACTCAAATGGAAATAAGTTATATATGAAAAATGATTAGAAAAATATGAAGAATATGTTTATGCCATGTTAATGCATGTTTGAGCAAGTTAACATCACTGTTTAGGACAAACAATGTAAGTGGCATTTGTTTATTCACATATGAAGTTTGAATTTGGACCTTGTGTTCAAACCAACTTCATCTAATCTGGACTCTAGTTACATTAGCTCAAACACAAGCATATTGCCATGTCATGATCATGCATCCTATTGTTGCATTGCATTGATTGTGTCCTTCTCTGTTTGCCGGTAACCATCCCCTCTCAATAGACGGTGTTTCCGACGACGTGATCGATGACACTGATGAAGAGCTATATTATCTTCAGAAGTGCCAGGAAAGCAAAAACCCCTTGTTCATTCTGATACAATCCCACTCTCTCGCTCATACTCTCTTTTACTACATTAGGACAACAACGATTCAACTGTTACATGATGCGGTAGTTGAACCCCTTTCCTCTGCATGACCTGTCATTGCCACAGTAAATAGATGAAACCCACTAGCATGAGTAGGAGTTGTTTGAGCCCTGATGTGCCTACTCATTCATGTTTATTTGTCATGCCTGCTACTGCTTAGAGTTGAGTCAGGTATGATTCATCGGGGATGAATTGGAACGGTGATGAACATGTCCTACTGTGTGTGAGCTAAGTGTGTGAACACAATTTGGTAAAGGTAGCGGTGAGAGGCCATGTAGGAGTACATGGTGGGTTGTCTCATTGAAACCGTTCTCAGGAACTGAGTTCTGTGTTTGTGATCCATGAATAGCTACTACCACTCATTAGGATCCTTAATTGACCCTCTCGACTTATTAACTGCCCTAGTCCTCTGTGCAGGAGTTGCAACTAGTTTCTGGTGTTTATAGGATATGTGTTGGCGGCCGTGCGTAGCGCTGACCCTAGGGATGGGCTATGATGCGGTAGATACACCGTGGCACGGTGTACCAGGAGCCCGTTTGGTGTCTCAGGAACCCTGCACACATCGTTTGGTGCTGTGAGCGAAACTCCGGCCGGATCTCCTCGCGGATGGAACCCGAATAGGCGATAAACATGGACTAGAGACTTGTGTGGTTAGTGAGGTCGTGGCCGACTCCCTCGCGAGGCTTCCACTTGAAGATTGCCGAGATACACGACGTGTACATGGTGGTAAGTGGCGAGAGCGTGTGTGAAGAAGTACACCCCTGCAGGGTTAACATCATCTATTCGAATAGCCGTGTCCGCGGTAAAGGACTTCTGGGTTGCCTATAACAGTTCATAGGCAAGTGAAAGTGGATACTCTAAAATGCGCAAGATAAGCGTGAGTGCTATGGATGGCGTTCTCATAGGGAGACGGGAGCGGATCCATAGTGGTATATTGATATGGTGAATATGTGGACTCGTGTGCACCACCTCAAAAGAGTTGCTTGCAGTCGTAGTTCAGGTTAGCCACTGAGTCAAAGCTGGCTTGTTGCAGTCAAACTCCACCACCCCCCTTTGTTGATACCGATGCATATATAGTTAGTTCTTATGTAAGTCTTGCTGGGTACATTTGTACTCACGTTTGCTTAATTTATGTTTTGCAGAGAGACTTCAGTCTCGCTAGTAGTTCCACGTGGACTTCGATGTTTAGCCTGTTACCTCATCTACGATCTTGTGCCCCCGGCAGGGTCTTGTAGATAGTCAGGATTCTCAGCCTTCTTCTTTTGTAGTTGTCTGTACTCACACAAGTTAAGCTTCCGCATGTGCTTGTTGCTTCTATGCTCTGTATGTTGGGTCATGAGACCATGTTTGTAATACTTGGCTCCTCGGAGCCTAATGAATAAATACTTTGAGTCGTAGAGTTATGTTGTGATGCCATGTTGTATTTACACATATCGAGCATATTGTGTGTATGATTGAAATGCTTGATATGTGTGGGATCCGACAACCTAGTTGTTTATCCTTGGTTGCCTCTCTTATGGGGAAATGTAGTCTTGTGCTTCCATGAGTCATAGTAGTCTGCTACAGCCCGGTTCACCGGAGTCTTGCTAGCCCAGCACTACTGCTCCGGAACACTTGACTGGCCGGCATGTGATTCACTTCGTTCCTGTGTCTGTCCCTTCGGGGAAATGTCAAACGGTGACATCCGGAGTCCTGCCTAGCCTACTACAGCCCGGTTCACCGGAGTCCTGTTAGCCCAGTGCTACAGCCCGGATTCGCACGCTGCTGGCCGACATGCTCAATGTTGATTCATGTATGCCTCTCCCCGTAAGTTAGTGCCACTTTGGATTCACGACTAGTCATGTCGGCCCGGGTTCTTTGTCATATGGATGCTAGCGACACTATCATATACGTGAGACAAAAGGCGCAAACGGTCCCGGGCCAGGTAAGGTGGCACCCGTGGGAATACCGTGCGTGAGGCCGCAAAGTGATATGATGTGTTACATGCTAGATCAGTGTGACTTAGGATCGGGGTCCTGACATACGAGCAGGGCAAGATTTAATAAAAAATGTGTTCATGATATACACCTAGAAACCAAAATCATGCAAGATGAATTATAAAACATGTTGCATCATAAAAACCAATCTTACTTGGTTACGCTACACGCGGGCATTATCTTAATGCTACGCGGTGTTAGTAGTAATACAAGTAAGAGAAAACTAAACAAAATATTCAAGCCACATATTTGGTCCAAAGTCAAATAAAATATGGTATGAAGTGCTCCATTGCTATAAGAGCCTAAACTATTAGCATCGTCATTGATGGATATCACAAACTCACTTTACTTGGGTTATGCTACATACGAGTGTCAACAAAATGATGCTATGTGGAGTTAGTGCTAATACCATGTAAGGTAAAAACATAAACAAAAATGATAGATAAAATATGACTCATGTAATACCATAATTGATCCACAAACCTTTGCTTGGTTATGCTGCACACGGGCATTATCTTAGTGCTACGCGGTTTTAGTAGTAATACAGGTAAAACAGAACTTAGTAAAAAATAAGTTCACTCCACATTCACATATGCATACAAAGTTCAAGTAAAATGCATGATAAGGCATATCTCATGTAGCCCACATAGGCTTTAAACAAACAAAAATATCATAAACAAACTCCATCCGGGTCAAGCTATACATGTGTGTCATATCATTGCACCGTGTTGTTAGTTTTGATACTGTATGAAGTCAAAATCAACAAAACATGGCACATATCACATGCACCATAAAAAGCATTAAGATTGTGTCAGAAAATTTCAGTCCGCCATTTTCCTGTGATCACTCACGACGCCCAGGAGACGTGGACGACCCCCAGCACCTCTCCCCACTCTCCCTGTGCTCTTTCCCCTCCCTTGTCTCTCTCCCTTGCGCGTAGTCCGAGCGCTACCGTCGCGACCGCTCGTCGTTGATGTGGCCACCAGCATCCCCACGCCCAGCCAGATAGCCCAAGAGCTCCGCCTTGGATCCGTGGAGCTCTACGCAGATGCACGCGATGCCACATGGAGCTCTACGCAGATGCACGCGACGCCAGGTGCTCCGTTGCCACGCCATCACCACCGTCTTCATCGCCACGGCCGGCGATCGCCGCTGCTCGATTCGCAGCAACAAGGACGCCCTGATCATGCCAACCCCTCCATTCGATCCGCTGTGAGCTGCTGCGTCGATCCCCCCTCTCCCCTGGCTCTTTTCCTCCCGCTAACGCCGTTGCCCGTCGCGACTGAGAGCTTGGCTCCGCCGTACAAGTCGCCGCCATGGCCGCCGTGACCTAGAGCTGCAACCGAGCACACAACCGTGCTCAGCGCAAAGCCAGAAGCCCAAAACCCCCTCCAGCTGCTCCTACTGTGCATCGCAACACCAAAACCACAGAGACCCAAACTCCGGTCGCCGCCGTAAGCTCATCTCCGGCGAGTACAGCGCACCCCAGCCGCTGCCGACTACTCCGTTGGATGCGTACGAGCTTGAGCTACCTCTTGGTGGTCTCATCGTGTCTAGCTGCAGCCCCTAGCGCCGTCCAACTATGCCTCCGCCGTGCAGAATGGTCGCCGCCGGTGAAACTCCGGCAACTGCCGAGGTGGCACACTTAATTATTGCTAATGAACCAACTAATCACCCCTAGAGCCACTGACTAGTGGGCCCCATGCCCTCATTAACTCCGGGAATTATCTGTTGTTTAGTTTAGATTAATCCAGCCGGCCCCACATGTCAGTTTGACCATGCCACGTCAACGTTGACCTGGCCCCACATGTCAGCCTCTGTTCCTACCTTGTTACACTGATATGCAAGACCCATACATCAGGTTTGACCGGGAACGGTCGGTTGACCACATGACGTCAGCATGACGTGGTGCTGACGTAGTAATCTGTTTTCTAGATTTTAAGTAAATCGGTAATGATTTATTTATTACAGAAAATGTTTAAAACTTCGAAAATTTATACAAATTCAACCATAGCTACAAATGAAATAATTTATATATGAAAAATTATCAGAAAAATCAAAAGAATCTTTTTATGGCATTTCCATGCATGTTAGAACAACTTATGGCTTCTGTTTTGGACAAATCAAATAAATGGCATTTACATATCCACATATGGAGTTTGAATTTGAATCTTAGATTCAAACCAACTTCATTTAAATTGTTGCTAGTTGCATTAGCTCAAACCACAACATATTGCCATGTCATGATCATGCATCATATTGTTGCATTGCATTGATTGTGTTCCTTCTCTGTTGCCGGTATTTGTCCCCTCTCAGTAGACGTGGTTCCGACAATGAGATCGATGACACCGATGAAGAACTATACTATCTTCGGAAGTGCCACACAAGCAAAAACCCCCCTTGTTCATTCCGATGCAATCCCACTCTCTTGCTCTTGCTCTCTTTTACTGCATTAGGACAACAACGATTCATCTGTTACATGCTGCGGTAGTTGAACCCCTTTCCTCTGCATGACCTGTCATTGCCACAGTAAATAGATGAAACCTACTAGCATGAGTAGGAGTTTTTTGAGCCCTAATGCTCCTACTCATTCATGCTTGTTTGTCATGCCTGCTACTGCTTAGAGTTGAGTCAGGTCTGATTCATTGGGGATGAATTAGAGGTGTCTGAACATGTCCTACTGTTGAGAGCTAAGTGTGTGAACACGATTTGGTAAAGATATCTATGAGAGGCCATGTAGGAGTACATGGTGGGTTGTTTCATTGGAACCATCCTTAGGAACTGAGATCTGTATGTGTTATTTAAGATCAGCTACTAACACATTGGGATACTTAATTGCCTCTCTTGACTTATTAACCGCCCCTGTCCTCTGTCCAGGAGTTGCAAGTAGTTTCTGGTGTTTGTAGTATGCTGGAGGTCGTGCGCAACGCTCGTCCGAGGGGTGGGCTGTGATGCGGTAGGCACATGGCCCGGTGTACCGAGTCGCCCGTTTGGTGACCCGGGAACCCTGCACACATCGTTCGGGGCTGTAGTGGGAACCTCAGCCGGACTCCCTGTGGATGGAACCTGAATAGGTGATATACCTGGACTAGGGACTTGTGTGGTTAGTCAGGTCATGGCCGACACCCTCACCAGGCTTTCGCTTGAAAGTTGCCGAGATACATGACGTGTACATGGTGGTAAGTGGCGAGAGCGTGTGTGAAAAAGTACACCCCTGTAGGGTTAACATCATCTATTCAAATAGCCACGTCCGCGGTAAAGGACTACTTGGTTGCTTATACAGTTCATAGACAAGTGAAAGTGGATACTCTAAAATGCGCAAGATAAGCATGAGTGCTATGGATGGCGTTCTCGTAGGGAGACAGGAGGGGATCCATAGTGTAATATTGATTTCGTGATTATGTGGACTCGTGTGTGCCACCCCAAAAGAGTTACTTGCAGACGTAGTTCAGGATAGCCATTGAGTCAAAGCTTTCTTGCTGTAGTTAAACTCCACCATCCCCTTTGTTGATACTGATGCATATGTAGCTAGTTCTGATGTAGGTCTTGCTAGGTACATTTGTACTCATGTTTTTTTAATTTATGTTTTTGCAGAGAGACTTCAGTGTCACTAGTAGTTCCATGTGGACTTCGACGTTTAGCTTGTTACATCAGCTATGATCGTGTACCCTTTAGAGGGTCTTGTAGATAGATAGGCTTACTAGCCTTCTCTCTTTTCAGATGTCTGTACTCACACATGTTTATGATTCCGCTTGTGCTTGTTGCTTGTTTGACTTCAATGCTGGGTCATCAGACCCATGTTTGTAATATCTGGCTCTTCGGAGCCTAATGAGTAAATACTTTGAGTCATAGAGTTTTGTTGTGATGCCATGTTGTATTTGCACATATCGAGCATATTGTGTGTATGTTATTGAAATGCTTGGTATGTGTGGGATCCGACAACCTAGTAGTTTATTCTTTATAGCCTCTCTTATGGGGAAATGTCTCCTAGTGCTTCCAGTGAACCATGGTAGCTTTCTACTGCTCCGGAACACTTAGGCTGACCAGCATGTGTCCTTCTTCATTCTTCTGTCTGTCCCTTTGGGGAAATGTCACGTGTTGTTACTTTAAGTCCTTGTAGCTTGCTACGACTTGGGTTCATACGTTGATGACCGACACATTCGTTGCTGGGTCTTGTATGCATGTTCCTGTAAGTTAGTGCCACCTTGGGTTTACAACTAGACATGTCGGCCCGGGCTCTCTGTCATATGGATGCTAGTGACGCTATCATATACGTGAGCCAAAAGGCGCAAACGGTCCCGGGCCAGGTAAGGTGGCACCCATGGGGATACCGTGCGTGAGGCCGCAAAGCGATATGATGTGTTACATGCTAGATCGGTATGACTTAGGATTGGGGTCCTGACAGTTTTGGTATCAGAGCCTGACTGCCTGTAGGATTACTAAGCCAAACTGGTCGAAGTTGAGTCTAGAAATTCTTTAGTTATGTAAGGGAATTGATTGTGGAAGGGAACATGAGGCTCTTTTTACTCCTTTACCTTATGCCTTTTGATCCGAGTCATCTTATCTTTCCTACGGGGTTAAGGAACTAGGCTTTCTATTCTTTTTATCAGGATCACGTGTTACTAATCCATAGACTTATAGGATTGATGGATTCAAGTCTCAGTTCAGTTTCTACTACTTCCGTATGTTCATAGCTAGCCTCAGAACCTTGATATTATGATGTTGAGTGGTCATGCCACTATTTTTCAGGATCTCTCAAATCTTTGTGAGCATTTATAGTCGTTATGCTGTCCGAGTTATCCCAGGTTTCGAAATAGTCTGATGCATTTGCAACTCCCTTCTTTCTATTCCCGATGTTTCTTTGAGCCAGTTTAACCACACTAATCGGTGAGTTGAGGTACTCTGTTGCCTCGACATATATGTTGGAGCTATTATTATGACCCTAGGTGTCTTAGAGGATCAGCTAGTAATCTAGCCATGTTTTGTGTTCCCAGTGTGATGATTCTGGCCATCATTCTCGAAAGCATTCCGTGATGCCACTTAGTTAGTAGGCATTCTATTCCTGGGTTTTTGAACCCGAGATTCACCCTACTTACTTCATGTTGGTAGTGTTTGCTAGTTCCTTTAGGATATTAGTAACCTTTGTGATAGTCCTCGAGGTCCGTGGTATTTTGCTCTTCCAAATACCATGAACTACTTATGGCAGAAGTTCCTCGTTGAACCGAAAGATCACAACCAGAGTGCTCTTGATGAGTTATCAATTCTATGTTGTGACTTTGCAAGTTCTACCTTTTTGCATGGGTTATCCAGAAGAAATATGTTGAACTCGTTCGACATGCTAATCTATGCACCCATAACTCAGAAAATTGTATGTTCCTTTGAGTTGTCCCTCTTTAGTTGTTTTCTGACCTTCGTCTATCAATTGATAGTCAAGAGTATGCGTGCATTCCTTCATCGATGCCTATTATTCTTGTGGTCCGTCAAGCCATTCTATTCCAGAATGACTAGGAGAAAAAAACTCCAGTACCTCGTCCATCTCTGGGATTGGGTCAAAGCAGTTGTATTCCGCAGATCAAAATGCCAATCCAGCTTTTGTTCTGTTCTACCTTGGAGTGTTGCCTCTTTATGTCACAAATGTCATGGGAATTGCACCAGCTCCTATGAACTCTTGATACAGTGATAGTTCTCACCATCATTATTCATCCCTCGGTCTCTGTGTTGGTTGTAACCAGAATGCTGACAAGTGAACTGTGATGTCTGAAATCAATACTCCTAGCAACTTCGTTGCTTGGTAGTTAATGGAAAATAATCTTATTCTTAGTGTGTTGGTTATTGAATCATCATCCTAAGATTTATCGTGTGACCTAGTCCATTTTCCCTGGTGCACTCGTTGATCAATGAGATAGGATTGTGTCAATCCGTCACTCTCTAGATCACATCGTCTTTCCCTGAAAGCAAGATTGTTCTCGAACTTAGTAACATATCGGTGGTTTGCGATTTTCTGGATATCTTCCCAGAAGTATCACCAGGTTGTCCCCTGACCGTTATGTTGAGCTCATGATCAAGTTGGTTTCTTGTAAATCACTCATTCTCCAAGAATCCGTGTTGGATACCCTTGAGCTAGTTGGTTAAGCCAAACAACAACTTGGAGAGTTGGAAGATAAAAGCTTGCCTAGCTTAGTTCATTTCAAGGGATATATTTGTGTGTGTTGAAGAAAGATGATATCGTCATCGATTGGTCCAGGTGATTAGTTGTTGGACCTATTGTCTTATCAAAACTTTGATTCGAGTGTGGGATATCCTCAAATCAAATCAGAACCAACGATGTTCGTAATGTTGCTTACTCGTGGTTTTTCCTTGAGCATACTCCGTTATATCTTTTGTTCTGACCAATGCTATCACCTTGTTCACATAGTTGTGGAATTCCATCTTCATGGGAATCTTGATGACTTGTTGTTCAGCCCATCAGCAACATTTTTACCTCCTCCATGATTCGTGTTGAACATCCAGCTAATGTTGGAAACATCTAAAAGCATTATCTTCATGTACCGTTCATGAAGCATATGTTGGATGAAAGAAGTGACTTTCTCTGATACACGTGCATTTGTTGCAAGTTGCCGCCGTGAGTTCGAGAAAGATTGTTTTTGTTTCCTCTGGTACGATCCCAAGTCAGTCATGCATGTGCGAAGTATGCTATGGTTTGACAGGCTCGCTACCTCCGTTCCATATGTATCTCCTAGTACACCAAGCCACTGATCGATTTGTTCAAGGAGAAGGAGTTCCTTCATAAGAGCTAATCCGGACTTATGAAAGGACTTCAATATCCTTGTTGATGGTTCCCAACCAGAACTCGGTAGTGTTTTGTTGTAAGACTACTACGTGGTCATGCTTGTCTGGGGCAGCGTGTTCACATGTGTGTAGCAGAACCAGCTCATGTTTTGGAGCTTGATATCGTAGTTCATTCCCCGAGAATCTCGCAACGCCATCTCATCGATTTGTGTTGCAAACTTTCATTTTTGTTTCTAGACTTGATGAGTCTGGAATATCCTGAAACCAACTAGATCTAAATCTCAGGCAGATATGATGGTTGGACCATTTCCCAGGAATTATAATGTTGGTCTTTCTAAACCAGTAAGGTGGAAGTCGTGGCTAACACACCCAGCCGGAAGACCTATTATTGTAGTGTCATGATTGAGGAAGTTGGCCACCTCCCCATAAGGATTTCGTAGGTTTTACCCTAGTAGTTGTTCCTTATGGATTCCTGTGCTCCCGAAGTCTAACCTTTCACTTGATGTTTTAGATACCGAACCATATCTATAAATGGGTTTCGCTAGCACATCAAGGACAACATTACAAGCGAAGTGCTAAATGTCTCTCGGTCGATCATCCGGATTTTGTTTCCTTGGACTCGCTAAGGAGAAATCTGAGAAGGTGTTATCTTCCTTTGCATCTGCATCCTCCACCAGTATTCATCATGGTAGTACGAGGTGTCACCAAGATCTTGGCATAGATGCTGGTAAACCTTGATGATTATGGAAATGCTCAAGTTCTTGAGAGCACGCGCAAACACTAAGTTTTATCGTCGGCATTAATTGGGATTTGCTCTCAGTTTCGTCGATTGTGCTATAACCATTCAAATAGTGGAATCACTCTTGATTATTGAGTTTTGCCTAGTTATTAGAATCATTCCCAGCATTAGCATTTTGTTCCCAGCTTGCAACCGTATTTGTGCCATTCTATTATGGTCTGCCTTCTTAGTAGTTGTTGTCCAGTATCATATTCAAAAGTGGACTTACCATGGGTCCCATCCATTTCCGATGATAAGCAAAATCATCCATTACGTTGTCTTCAACAAGGTAGTCCACATTGTCCATCCTAGTCCACGTATGTCATTCTTTCGAAATCCTTCAAACGATCCATTGAGTTGCCTCAGGCTGGTATGAAGAGTTTCAATGATCTATGGATCAAAAGTAATTCTTTTTGCCACTTTAGGGAATATCTCTATGAGTCAGCTCCCCCAAGGTATCCCGTTATGGAATCATGGCAATTATCTCCTCGCTACTTTGAAACCATGCACCATCCTACTTCAGCGTGGAATTGTTGCCTACCAAATTGAACCTCCGTCATCTGTTTCTTCCATCCCTCTGATGTGTGTTTTATGTCTCAGTTCGAGAGATGTTTCAATGTCTCACTCCATGAGTTGATCCTGAGTTGCTCGATCTTCATGAAGATCGATTTTTCTAGAGTTTTCCCTTTCTTCCCATTGTCATGTTGTATGGAGTTCTCAGAGCAAGACATCGAGACAAAGATGATGATCGAATCAACGTTCTTATGAGGTGCAACTTGGATCATGAAGTTTGTGAGATTTAGTGTCCCCTCTGTCTTCTTACCTCATGTCTTGAATCTTGAGACGAGATTCTTGTTTAGTGGGGGTGAGTTGTCACATCCCTAGTTCTGGTATGACCTAGACTACCTAGTCATGTGTGCATCATGTTTAAATTTCAATGAATTTGAAATGGGACATGTGAAAGCCTCAGAAATCATTTCTGAAAATGACCAAGATAAAAATTGCTTCAAATAGGTCCAAGAAAATTTTCATGTTTCTCTCTGAAAATATTGGCAAGAGGTAAAATTCAAACCATATTTTTGGAGTCCCAGAAATATTTATTTGGGGGAATTGGAATTAATTCAATAACTATTTGCATTGGATATATATATTTGTTGAATTATTAATACATGTCCAATGGTTCTGATCTTTGGTGAAGTGCTTTGGAATAATCCAAGTAGTCCCTACAAAATTTATAAGAAGAAAATAAAATGATTTAGTTCCTAACACTAAATCAAAGAAAATGGCAGAAAAGAAAAAATAGATAAGAAATAAAAGAGGAAAGGCCATTGGGCCACTTACCTGGACCTACCTGGCCAACTCCAGCCGGCGGCCCAGCCCATCAGGCGAAGCGGCTGTCTTCAACCTCTGCCAGTAGGCAGAGGCATGTCGACGCGCGTGCAATCACCATGGTCAGCTCCCTACAGGCCTCCTCCTTCGCCCGACCCTTCTCGCGACACCCAGGAGACATGGATGACCCCCTGTACCTCTCACCACTCTCCTCGTGCTTTTTCCCCTCCCCTATCTCTCTCCCTCGCGCACAGTCCGAGCATTGCCATTGCTGCCACTCGTCGTTGACGTGGCCACCAGCAACCCCACGCCCAGCCAGATAGCCCAAGAGCTCCGCCTCAGAACTGTGGAGTTCTACGCAGACGCACGTGACGCCAGGTGCCCCTTTGCCACGCCATCACCACCGTCTTCATCGCCATGGCCCGTGATCTTCGCTGCTCGATTCGCAGCAACAAGGAAGCCCCCGAGCTCGCCAACCCCTCTATTTGATCCGCTGTGAGCTGCTGTGTCGATCCCCCCTCTCCCCTGGCTCTTTTCCTCCCACTAACGCCGTTGCACGTTGTGGACGAGAGCTTGGCTCCGCCGGCCATGTCGCCGCCGTGGCCACCGTCACCTAGAGCTGCAACCGAGCACACAGCCAAGCTTAGAGCAATGCCAGAAGCCCAAAACCCCCTCTAGCTGCTCCTGCCATGCATCGCAACACCGAAACCACCGAGACCCGAACTTCGGCCGCCGCCGCAAGCTTGTCTCCGGCGAGTACCGCGCACCCCAGCCACTACTGACTACCCTGTTGGATGCGGACGAGCTTGAGCTACCTCCTGGTGGTTTCATCATGTCTAGCCGCAGCCCCTAGCACCGCCCAGCTGTGCCTCTACCGTGCGGATGGTCACCGTTGGTGAAACTCCAGCGACTGCCGATGTGGTACACTTAATTACTGCTAATGACCCAACTAATCACCCCTAGAGCCATTGACTAGTGGGCCCCATGCCCTAATTAACCCTGGGAATTATCCCCTGTCTAGTTTAGATTAATCCAGCCCGCCCCACATGTCAGTTTGACCATGCCACGTCAATGTTGACTTGGCCCCACATGTCAGCCTCTGTTCGTGCCTTGTTACACTGACATGCGAGACCCACAGATCAGGTTTGACCAGGAATGGTCTGTTGACCAAATGACGTCAGCATGACATGGTGCTGACGTAGTAATCTGTTTTTTGGATTTTAAATAAATCAGTAATGATTTATTTATTATAGAAAATGTTTAAAACTTCGAAAATTCATAGAAATTCAACCATAGCTCCAAATGAAATAATTTATATATGAAAAATTATCAGAAAAATCCAAAGAATCTGTTTATGGCATTTCCATGCATGTTAGAACAACTTATGGCTTCTGTTTGGGACAAATAAAATAAATGGCATTTGCATAACCACATATGGAGTTTGAATTTGAATCTTGGATTCAAACCAACTTCATTTAAATTGTTGCTAGTTGCATTAGCTCAAACCACATCATATTGCCATGTCATGATCATGCATCATATTGTTGCATTGCATTGATTGTGTTCCTTCTCTGTTGCTGGTATTTGTCCCCTCTCAGTAGACGTGGTTCTGACGATGAGATCGATGACACCGATGAAGAACTACACAATCTTCAGAAGTGCCAGGCAAGCAAAACCCCCCTTGTTCATTCCAATACAATCCCACTCTCTCGCTCCTACTCTCTTTTACTGCATTAGGACAACAATGATTCATCTATTACATGTTGTGGTAGTTGAGCCCCTTTCCTCTGCATGACCGGTCATTGCCACAGTAAATAGATGAAACCCACTAGCATGAGTAGGAGTCTTTTGAGACCTGATGTGCCTACACATTCATGCTTGTTTGTCATGCATGCTACTGCTTAGAGTTGAGTCAGGTCTGATTCATCGGGATGAATTAGAGGTGTGTGAACATGTGCTACTGTTGGGAGCTAAGTGTGTGAACACGATTTGGTAAAGGTATGGATGAGAGGCCTTGTAGGAGTACATGGTGGGTTGTTTCATTGGAACCGTCCTTAGGAACTGAGATCTGTATGTGTGATTTAAGCTACTACAACACATTGGCATCCTCAATTGACTCTCTCGACTTATTAACCACCGCTGTCGTCTGTCTAGGAGTTGCAAGTAGTTTCTGGTGTTTGTAGTATGCTGGAGGCTGTGCTCAGCGCTGACCCAAGGGGTGGGTTGTGATGCGGTAGGCACGTGGCCCGGTGTACCGAGTCGCCCGTTTGGTGACCCGAGAACACTGCACACATCATTCGGGACTGTAGTGGCAACCTAAGCCAGACTCCCTGCGGATGGAACCTGAATAGGCGATAAACCTGGACTAGGGACTTGTGTGGTTAGTTAGGTCGTGGCTGACACACTCGCCAGGGTTCCGCTTGAAGGTTGTCGAGATACATGACGTGTACATGGCGGTAAGTGGCGAGAGCGTCTGTGAAGAAGTACACCCCTGCAGGGTTAACATCATCTATTTGGATAACTGCATCTGTGGTAAAGGACTACTTGGTTGCTTATACAGTTCATAGACAAGTGAAAGTGGATACTATAAAATGCGCAAGATAAGCGTGAGTGCTATGGATGGCGTTCTTGTAGGGGGACGGGAGCGGATCCATAGTGGTGTATTGATTTGGTGATTATGTGGACTCGTGTGCGCCACCTCAAAAGAGTTACTTGCAGATGTAGTTCAGGATAGACACTGAGTCAAAGCTGCCTTGCTGCAGTTAAACTCCACCACCCCCTTTGTTGATACTGATGCATATGTAGCTAGTTCTGATGTAAGTCTTGTTGGGTACATTTGTACTCATGTTTGCTTAATTTATGTTTTTGCAGAGAGACTTCAGTCTCACTAGTAGTTCAGCGTGGACTTCGACGTTTAGCTTGTTACCTCAGCTACGATCTTGTACCCTTTGGAGGGTCTTGTAGATAGATAGGCTACTAGCTTTCTCTCTTTTCAGATGTCTGTACTCAGACATGTTTATGCTTCCGCCTGTGCTTGTTGCTTGTATGACTTGAATGCTGGGTCATCCGACCCATGTTTGTAATATCTGGCTCTTTGGAGCCAAAAGAATAAATATTTTGAGTCATAGAGTTTTGTTGTGATGCCATGTTGTATTTGCACATATCGAGCATATTGTGTGTATGTTATTGAAATGCTTGGTATGTGTGGGATTCGACAACCTAGTTGTTTATTCTTGGTAGCCTCTCTTATGGGGAAATGTCTCCTAGTGCTTCCACCGAGCCATGCTAGCTTGCTACTGCTCCAAAACACTTAGGCTGGCCGGCATGTGTCCTTCTTCGTTCCTGTGTCTGTCCCTTTGGGGAAATGTCACGCGTTGTTCCTTTAAGTCCTTTTAGCTTGCTTCGACTTGGGTTCATGCGTTGATGACCGGCACGTTCATTGCTGGGTCATATATGCATGTCCATGTAAGTTAGTCCACCTTGGGTTTACGACTAGACATGTCGGCCTGGGTTCTCTATCATATGGTGGCACCCATGGGGATACCGTGTGTGAGGCCACAAAGTGATATGATGTGTTACATGCTAGATCGGTGTGATTTAGGATTGGGGTCCTGGCATTTAATTAGTGATTGTGCCAAGTAAAGCCTTTGGGATCATGTTGGGTGATAGTTGATTTGATCTTGTTGAAAAACATAAACTTTTCCGTCCAGTAAAACAATTTTGAAAATTCACAGAAGCGTGATAAAATCCTGAATTTTTTACACAAGATTGATATACAAATTTCCCACGTTGTCCAAATTTGTTAGAAGTTTTGGACTGACAGAAGTATTCTAAGTATTCAGAATGCTACACACTATTCTGTTTTTGACAGATTCTGTTTTCTTTGCGTTGTGTGCTTATTTCGATGAGTCTACGATTTGTATTGGAGGGTATAAGCTATAGTAAAGTTGGAATACAGTATATATAATGCAAAAATAAAATATGAATGGGTTTGGAACAATACTTATAGTAGTGATTTGCTTTGTTATACTAATGGATCTCACGAAGGTTTTGTTGAGTATTGTGTGATTGAAGGTTTCAAGTTTTGGGTGAGATCACGATGGATGAAGGAAAAAGGAGTAAGAAGATCCTAAGCTTGGGGATGCCCCATGGCATCCCAAGCTATTATCTAAAACATAAGCAAGCTACTAAGCTTGGGGATGCCCGAGTGGCACCCCTCTTTCTTCTAACGACCATCGGTATTTTACTTGGAGCTATATGTTTATTCGTCACATATCATGAGTTTTTCTTGGAGCGTATTGTATGATATGAGTCTTTGCTTGTTTTTCTTTTTACTTTTAGTTAAGTATCCTTGCTAGACACACCTATTTGATTGAGCCAAAATTATGCTATGATTTGTTGGAATTGCTCTCCATGCTTCACTTCAATCTTTATGAGCTATGGAATTGCTCTAGTGCTTCACTTATATCTTTTTGAGCATGGTGTGCTTTGGTATTTTTGAAGAAATTCTCTCATGATTCACTTAGATTTATTTGAGAGTTAGTAATTTTTTAAGAAATTCTCTCATGCTTCACTTAAATTATTTCGAGAGAAGATATTTTTATGCTTATGTTCTTCACTTAGATTTGTTTGAGCTATCAAAAGAAACATATGAAACTAGTCCCAATGTGATAGATATTCAAGAGAGATATAATAAAAAATTCATGAAGATCTTTGGACAAAATAAACTAGATCCATTGTAATAGTTTTGCGGTATGATGATATAATATGTGAGTCATGTTGATTAGTAATTATGATTTAGTAAGAATATTGATGTTAAGGTTTGTGATTCCCTATGCAAGCAAGAAAGTCAATAGTTATGCAATGAAATTATATCCTACTTGTGGTGCATTATTCGATGTTAGTTATGCTTAATGCTCGCTTATGAGATTTTCTGTTTCTTGGTTGGATGCTTCTCAATCTTTTTCTAGCCTTCATTTGCACTAAGTATGATCACTACTTGTGCATCCAAAATCATTAAACTACTTTTGCCACATGAGTCCACTATACCTACCTATATGCAGTATTCTTTTGCCGTTCTAAGCAAATTTGTATGTGCCATCTCTATTTTTCAAGATAAATTTCTCTTTTGTGTGCTTGTATCGCTCATGAAACGGTAGGGGTTGGCTGATATTTTCCCATGCTAGATGTGTTATTCTCAAGATGAGTGTTTATTCACATCTCATTGCACGAGAGTACGACAAAGGTATTAGGGATGCCCAGTCCCAAAATGAAAAATGAATTTACTTTATGTTGTCAAACAATAAATTCCTTGGAAAGTGTTGGTATGGACGACACCCGTGGATTCGTTTAGCCATGGAATGTGAAAGTATGGTGGAAAAAGGAACAAACTTTATTTTCTATTTGGGAACCGCCTATGATATATCTACCATGGAGAGTATTGGGAACTACTCGATCATTTTCGTTGACAGGAAAAGCATGCCACCCAATTTTTTTATCTCTATCTTTTTTGCTTTGAGCTCTGGCACCTCTACAAATCCCTACCTCCCTCTGCAAAGGGCCTTTCTATTTACTTTATGCAATTTTTATTTTTGAGTCTCCATCTTCTCTTATAAAGCACCAACTAAGGGGCACTATGATCGTACTTGAGCATTGGGTGTAGCTAATACGCGAGTGTGTTTCATGAATGGACCAATGATTGAGCATAATGGGCTAGGGATAACTTGCTTTAGTGTTGATATTTTGAAAGACATTGTTGCTTGTTGATATGCTTGAGTATTGAAATCTTCTTGTCAAAACTAGACTATTGCTTTGAATCATATAAAAGTCCAAATGTGCATGCTACAAAGAAAAGAATATGTGATGAACATGTTAGGCAGCATTCCACATCAAAAATTCTGTTTTTATCATTTACCTACTCAAGGATGAGCATGAATTAAGCTTGGGGATGCTGATACGTCTCTAACGTATATATAATTTTTGATTGTTCCATGCTGTTATATTATCATTCGTGTATGTTTTACAATCATTTTATAGCAACTTTATATCATTTTTTGGGACTAACCTATTGACATAGTACCCAGTGCTAGTTGCTATTTTTTGCTTGTTTTTTACTTCGCGGAGAATCAATACCAAACAGATTCCAAATGCAGCGAAACTTATTGGAGAATTTTTCTGGGCCAGAAGATAGAAGATGGGCCAAAGAAGTACTAGAGGGGTGCCCCAAGGGGGGCACAACCCACCTGGGCGCGCCTGGGGGCCTAGGCATGCTCTGGTGGGTTGTGCCCACCTCAGTGGCCTCCCGCACCGCCTCTTTGCTCTATAAATACCCCAATATGCCAGAAATCCTAGGGGAGTCGACAAAAACAATTCCAGCCGCCGCAAGTTCCAGAAACCACAGATCCAATCTAGACACCATCATAGAGGGGTTCATCATCCTCGTTGGTGCCTCTCTGATGATGCGTGAGTAGTTCATTGTAGACCTACGAGTCCCTATCTCTCTTTTGATTCTCAATACAATGGTCTCTTGGAGATCTATTTGATGCAACTCTTTTTGTGGTGTGTTTGTTGGGATCCGATGAACTTTGAGTTTATGATCAGATCTATGTTTTTATCCATGAAAGTTATTTGAGTCTTTTGATCTCTTATATGCATGATTACTTATAGCCTCGTATTTCTTTGTTGAATCTTTGTTTTACTTAGGCCAACTAGATCGATTTTTCTTGCCATGGGAAGAGGTGCTTTGTGATGTGTTCGATCTTACGGTGCTCAATCCCAGTGACAGAAGGGGAAATAGCATGTATGTATCGTTGCTATTAAGGATAACAAAATGGGGTCTATTCCTACATGAATAGATCTTGTCTACATCATGTCATCGTTCTTATTGCATTACTCCATTTCTCCATGAACTTAATGCACTAGATTCATGATAGATAGCGGTCGATGTGTGGAGTAAATAGTAGTAGATGCAGGAAGGAGTCAGTCTACTAATCTTGCACGTGATGCCTATATAATGATCATTGCCTGGATATCATCATGATTATTTAAAGTTCTATCAATTGCCCAATAGTAATTTGTTTACCCACCGTATGGTATTTTTCTCGAGAGAAGCCACTAGTGAAATCTATGGCCCCGGGTCTCTTTATCATATTTGCCTTCGAGATCTATTTTTATTTTCTTTTATTTTCAGATCCATTAATCCAAAAACCCCAAAATAGCTTGCTGCATTTTTTGTTATTTATTTTATCCCGTGTTCCCGCGAGATCTATTTATCCAATTTACTAAAATTTTATCTATGTTTTTACCCGGGAGGGATTGACAACCCCTCTTTTAGTCTTTTGCGATGAAGACTGAAGTCCCGCACTTGTTGTCTCCAAAGTCTTGACCATCCAACATCACCAAGAAGAAGACCAAAGATGCAACATATTCGTCACCAAGGCCGGCATCAATGGACGATCCGTCAAGGTCATCACCGATGGAGGTAGTTGTCATAATCTCGCAAGTGAAGAACTTTGCTCCAAGCTCCAATTGCCCAAGACGAAGCATCCACATCCATACAAAGTGCAATGGCTTAGTGACTCCGGCACTATCCAAGTCGAGCACCGCGTACAAGTCTCCTTCAAGATCGGCGCCTACGAAGACACCTTGGAGTGCGACGTCGTTCCAATGACCGTTTCTCATCTTCTACAGACATGGCAATTTGATAGAGGAGTCGTACACAACGGCCGAACGAACTACTACATCTTCAAGATGAAGGGCAAGGAGTACGTCCTCTATCCAATGTCGCCAAGTCAAGTGATCGCCGACAAGCAAGCCACCCATCATGGAGATCATAGTGAGAGAGCGAGCCACCAAAAAGAGAGTGAGCGCCACAAGCCAAAATTGAGTGCCTCCACGATGAGCGAAAACAAGAACCTAGTTCTATTTGCCACGAAACGTAAGATGAGAGAAGTGTGTGAGAACCCATCTAGTGTCCTACACTACGTCCTCGTGTGCAAGGACAATGCATCACAAACTAACACTTCTCACACTCTTCCTCTAGTGTTGTCTACTCTTTTGCAGGAATTTCAAGATGTTTTCCCCAATGAGCTACCTCCGGGACTACCTCCAGTACGAGGCATTGAGCACCGCATTGACCTCATCCCCGGAGCACCGCTTCCAAACAAAGCGCCCTACCGCGTCAACCCCAAGGAGTGGGAGGAGTGTCTCCCAATCGCTGAGTACGCCTACAACCGTGCAAGACATTCGACTACCGGCAAGTCCCCTTTCGAAGTCGTCTATGGATTCAACCCATTGTCCCCATTGGACATTCTTCCTCTACCACTAAAAGAGTGCATCAACATGGACGCGAGCGACTGAGTGAACCACCTCAAGAAGATGCATGAAGATACAAGGCATACCATAGAGCGCCAAGTACAACGACTCGCGACCAAGCGCAACGCCAACAAGTCCCCAATGGTGTTCCAACCGGGTGACCTAGTTTGGGTACATCTCCGCAAGGATCGTTTTCCCAAGGAGCGCAAGTCCAAGCTACTTACAAGAGCCGATGTCCCATTCAAGGTACTCGCACGCTACAACGACAACGCCTACAAGGTCGACATCCCATGAGACAAGTACAATGTGAGCGACACATTCAACGTCAAAGACTTGGCCTAGTACCATGGTGATGAAGATCACGATCCGTGGACGAATCTCTCCCAAGGGGGGGGGGAGATGATGCAGAGCATCCTTCCATCATCCCCATGGACTCTACACCGACACATCAAGCCCCACGTGGACCTATGACAAGAGCGAGAACACGTGCTTTGGAAACCGAGGTGAACTTTTTCCTACTTAGCTTGCATATGGATACGAATGGAACATTGTTGCTACCTCACCAAGATATGCTATGTCTCATTAGGTACGAAGAGGAACACCACCAAGAGGCTCAGGAGCACCCCCAAGGAGAAGAGGAACCACCCCAAGGCCATGCGGACCAAGACGGAGTGCAACACCAGCAAAACTGGAAGTCCCAGGTGACCCTGTGCGCACGGGCCCCCGAGACCCCGTGCCCACGGGCTATCCAGGAAGTTGGCGCTGGAGCACACCGTTCGCACGGGCCTGTACCGTGCCCACGGGACCCCCGTGCGCACGGGCCCAACTTACCCTGTGCGCACGGGCCTCCCAGGATGGATGGCTGAGATCCCCAAACCGAGCCCCTCTTCATATCTTTCGACCTCAAGACTATATAAACCGTACCTAGGGCAATGTTTAGGGTTAGGAAAGTATGAGATGAGATATTTGTGAGCTTTGCTCCTCCTACCTTCCCATTTGTGGAATCAAGACCCCTTTGGGAAGAATCCTAGTGGATTTCAAGACCTCCTCTATGAGAAGACTATCTTCAAGACCTCATCTCCTAGGAGTGGGAAGAACTTTGCCATTGTATCTTTCCTTTGATTGTGCTTGTGACTTGTGGATCTTATTTTGCTATTCTAGTGGATGTGTGATTGGGGAATTGTTTGGGTGATTTCCTCTTTGTGTTCTTGAGAGTTTTCCCTTTTACCCCTCCAAGTGTGAAAAGATCCCCCTCTAGGATTTCATCCTATATCACTAGGGTTTGTATAGAGTCAGTTTACAGAGAAAGGAATCTTCATATCCGAACGCCAAGATTGCCTTCCACGCCAAGGAGAGTCCCACCCGGACGGGAGGGAAGCCATCTATCTTGTATCTTCACGGCCCACTAGTCCGGCCCACGTCACATAGCCCGGACACTCGGGGACCCCCTAATCCAGGACTCCCTCAGTAGCCCCTGAACTAGGCTTCAATGACGATGTGTTCGGCGCGCAGATTGTCTTCGGCATTGCAAGGCAGGTTCCTCCTCTGAATACTCCAAAGTACTTGATCAAAAGAACTATATCCGGCTCTGTACAATAGTTACGACCCTGGGCCACGAGGGCAACAACACTTTAAACAAAATAGGTTATGTCTTCTGACAACTTTTTCGGCGAGGTATTGTGTTCCGGCCTTATTATTATTTCGAACCATTTTTCAGCCTCCTGTTTCGCGTTTCGAGACGCGGTCTTCATTGACACGTCTTGTCAAAGAAGAGATTGTGTCCCCTCATTGCGGGATTCTCATCAATACGGATTTGCACGACTCCTGGGGAGTAGGCGAGTTTTAAGGCTCATGGGGGACACTTGATATTAACTGCCTTTATAAGGAGACAAGGATCCGCCTTTTTACCCCACACCTTCTTCCTCCTTAGCCCATCTGCTCTCAAGCTCCGACGCCCAAGCTTCAACCCTTTCCATCCCAAACAAACGCTCCAACCATGTCCGGATCTGGAGCACAGAGCAAGTGGATGGCCTCCTCCGTCACGGAGGAGCACATCAAAGAACTCCGGAAGGCAGGGTATTTAGCCAAGGAAATCGCCCATCGGCTCCCTAGCAAAAAGCAGATCATTCCCACACCAGAGCTTAATGGGAGGGTAGTATTCATTACCCACTTCCTTCGTGGGCTAGGGTTTCCTCTCCACCCTTCCGTCTGCGGACTCATGTACTGTTATGGGCTAGATTTCCATGATCTAGCCCCAAATTCATTTCTCAACATCTCGACATTCATCGTCGTGTGTGAGGCGTTCCTCCGCATCCCCCCACTTCGGCCTATGGCTCAAGGTATTCAATGTGAAGCCGAAGGTGGTCGAGGGTCAACACGTGGAGTGCGGCGGCGCCATGGTGAGCAAACTCCCGAACGTCACCTAGACCAACGGGACCTTCATAGAGACCGTGAAGGGGTGGCAACAGGAGTGGTTCTATGTCACGAAACCTCGTGACGCCACATGGGCCGCCACTCCTGAGTTCAAAACTGGTCCACTAATGCGGCTAACATCATGGCTTAAGAAGGGCCTAGATTTGGCGTCATCCGACGAGGTGATGACGCTGCAATAGCGCATCAAGAGCATGGTGGACAAGAACACCAGCCTTGCCAGTGTGATCCAGGTGATACTATTTCGCCGGATTCTCCCCTGCCAACACCGGACTCTCCATATGTGGGAGTTTGATCCGGCAAGTCCCCGGACCTTGCAGCGGTTCTTCGGCACGGAGCATGAAGATATATGGAAGCTGCTTTTTAAGACCCAAAAGACGTGGCCGCCAACGACCGAAGACCTCTCCCACAACTGCGCTCATCGAGCCAGTCCAGTAAGTTTTTCAGATTTCTAATCATATCTTTGATTTGTGGATCCAAAGAGTAAGTTTAAAACTTCCCCTTGTCCCCCAGGGCTGGACGAAGAAGGCAGAGAGGATCAAGTGTCTGTCTCCCCTGCCCGAAGACCTAGCTATTCCTCTTCTGACGAAGATGCTGGTTCCGCTACCGTATCAGGCGCCGGAAAAGAAGGCCAAGAAGAAGAGCAAGGAGGCCCAAAGTGGCCTTCGCTGCAAAGGTACTGCGGACATATCATCCGAAGATACCGGAGCTCTCTCCTCCCACGATGAAGAGGAGGAGGAAGTCTAGGAGAACAATTCTCCCCTTAAGGGGGGAAAGAGGAAAAGGGGAGCTTCTGCGGATCTAGAGGCGGAAGCATCCAAGAAGAGGAAACTCTCCCTTTCAGACGATTCGGAATCGGACGCCTAAGCCGTCCCCGGGAACCCCAGGCCGAAGCCTTCGGCCGAATCGTAAGTATTTAAGGATAATGTATGTATTCGGCTTTATGCCTTGTGATCCTAACACATAGAATCACGTATTGTAGTCCAGCCCGTGATCTCCCCCGGCGATCATCATCTCCTGGGAATTTGCTGGGCTCCAACATGATGGCGAGCGAGTCGCCTCCACCGGCCTCCCCACCCACTGCTACGGACAACACCAAAGTGTTGTCCCGAAGGGCCCCTCCAGGCCACGGAGAGGTGTGGGAAGGCATCAAGGTGGCTTCAGAGGGAAATACCTCTGTAGCCGAGAACATGGGGGAGCTGACCCCCATGGAGACTAGCGACAGGGTCCATGCCAAATTCGGCCCCCAACCAAATATCCTTCGGGAGGCCGCTACGGCTCCGGAATCAGTCGAGCAACCGCCTTTAAAAGAAGGGGGTGCATCGACCCCACCGGCGACCTCTGTCAATCCAGAGGCGCCGGACACTCTGATGGAAGCGCTTCAGAGCACCTCCATCATTGAGGAACATCGTACCCTTATGGGTGCGGTGGTTGAAAAGGTTCGGTCCCCTAGGAGCAGATTGAACAAGGCCTACACTAGCCTTCTGATAACCCACAAGTATAGGGGATCGCAAAAGTTTTCGAGGGTAGAGTATTCAACCCAAATTTATTGATTCGACACAAGGGGAGCCAAAGAATATTCTCAAGTATTAGCAGCTGAGTTGTCAATTCAACCACACCTGGATAACTTAATATCTGCAGCAAAGTGTTTAGTAGCAAAGTAATATGATAGTAGTGGTAACGATAGAAAAAGTAATATTTTTGGGTTTTATAGTGATTGTAACAATAGAAACGGAAAAGTAAATAAGTGAAGAACAATATACGAAAAGCTCGTAGGCATTGGATCTGTGATGGAGAATTATGTGGATGCGATCGATCATGGAACAATTATAACATAGGGTGACACAGTACTAGCTCCAGTTCATCAATGTAATGTAGGCATGTATTCCGAATATAGTCATACATGCTTATGGAAAAGAACTTGCATGACATCTTTTGTCCTACCCTCCCATGGCAGCGGGGTCCTATTGGAAACTAAGGGATATTAAGGCCTACTTTTAATAGAGTACCGGACCAAAGCATTAACACATAGTGAATACATGAACTCCTCAAACTATGGTCATCACCGGTAATGGTCCCGATTATTGTCACTTCGGGGTTAACGGATCATAACACATAATAGGTGACTATAGACTTGCAAGATAGGATCAAGAACTCACATATATTCATGAAAACATAATAGGTTCAGATCTGAAATCATGGCACTCGGGCCCTAGTGACAACCATTAAGCATAGCAAAGTCATAGCAACATCAATCTCAGAACATAGTGGATACTAGGGATCAAACCCTAACAAAACTAACTCGATTACATGATAAATCTCATCCAACCCATCACCGTCCAGCGGGCCTACGATGGAATTCCTCGCGCACGGCGGTGAGCATCATGAAATTGGTGATGAAGGAAGGTTGATGATGATGATGATGGCGACGGATTGCCCTCTCCGGAGCCCTGAACGGACTCCAGTTCAGCCCTCCCAAGAGAGTTTAGGGCTTGGCGGCGCTCCGTATCGTAAAACACGATGAATCCTTCTCTCCGATATTTTTCTCCCCGAACACGAATATATGGAGTTGGAGTTGAGGTCGGCGGAGTGTCAGGGGGCCCACGAGGCAGGGGGCGCGCCCCCACCCTCGTGGACAGGGTGTGGGCCCCCTGGCCTTGATTCTTTTGCCAGTATTTTTTATATATTCCAAAAATAATCTCTGCTGATTTTCAGGTCATTCCGAGAACATTTGTTTCTGCAAAAAATAACAACATGGCAATTCTGCTGAAAACAGTGTCTGTCCGGGTTAGTTCCATTCAAATCATGCAAGTTAGAGTCCAAAACAAGGGCAAAAGTGTTTGGGAAAGTAGATACGACGGAGACGTATCAATTCCCCCAAGCTTAACCTTTGCTTGTCCTCAAGCAATTCAGTTGACAAACTGAAATGATAAAGAAAAACTTTTACAAACTCTGTTTGCTCTTGTTGTTGTAAACATGTAAAGCCAGCATTCAAGTTTTCAGCAAAGATTATGAACTAACCATATTCACAATAACATTTAGGTCTCATGTTTACTCATATCAATTTCATAATCAGCTAGCGTGCAATAATAACAAATCTCGGATGACAACACTTTCTTAGAACAATCATGATATGACATAACAAGATGGTATCTCGCTAGCCCTTTTTGAGACCGCAAAACATAAATGCAGAGCACCTTTAAAGATCAAGGACTGACTAGACATTGTAATTCATGGTAAAAGAGATCCAGTCATAGTCATACTCAATGTAAACTAACAGTAATGGATGCAAATGACAGAGGTGCTCTCCAACTGGTGCTCTCTAATAAGAGGATGATGACTCAACATAAAAGTAAATAGATAAGCCCTTCGCAAAGGGAAGAAGGGATTTGTAGAGGTGCCAGAGCTCAGTTTTGAAATAGATAAGAATAATGTTTTGAGCGGTATACTTTCATTGTCAACATAACAGCCGAGAGATCTCGATATCTTCCGTGCTACACACATTATAGGCGGTTCCCATGCAGAATGGTAAAGTTTATACTCCCCCACCACCAACAAGCATCAATCCATGGCTCGCCCGAAACAACGGGTGCCTCCAACTAACAACAATCCTGGGGGAATTTTGTTTGCAATTATTTTGATTTGATTTGAGCATGGGACTGGGCATCCCGGTGACCAGCCATTTTCTCGTGAATGAGGAGCGGAGTCCACTCCTCTTGAGAATAACCCGCCTAGCATGGAGGATACAGACAGCCCTAGTTGATACATGAGCTATTTGAGCATACAAAACAAAATGTTTATTTGACGGTTTAGAGTTTGGCACATACAAATTTACTTGGAACGGCAGGTAGATATCGTGTCTAGGTAGGTATGGTGGACTCATATGGAATAACTTTGGGGTTTATGGAATTGGATGCACAAGCAGTATTCCCGCTTAGTACAAGTGAAGGCTAGAAAAAGACTGGGAAGCGACTAGCTAGAGAGCGATAGCAGTCATGAACATGCATTAAAATTAATCGACACCGAATGCAAGCATGAGTAGGATATAATGCACCATGAACATAAATATCATAGAGGCTATGTTGATTTTGTTTCAACTACATGCGTGAACATGTGCCAAGTCAAGACACTCGAATCATTCAAAAGAGGATACACCCTATCATACCACATCACAACCATTTTACTAGCATGTTGGCACGCAAGGTAAACCATTATAAACTCCTAGCTAATTAAGCATGGCATAAGAAACTATAATCTCTAATTGTCATTGCAAATATGTTTCTTTCATAATAGGCTGAATCAGGAACGATGGACTAATCATATTTACAAAAACAAGAGAGGTCGAGTTCATACCAGCTTTTCTTATCTCAATAAGTTCATCTGGTAATCATCATTATTGCCTTTCACTTGCACGACCGAACGGTGTGGAAAATAATAATAGTGCACGTGCATTGGACTAAGCTGGAATATGCAAGCATTCAATTCGAGAGAGAAGACAAGGTAATATGGGCTCTTTGTTAGATCAACAATAATCCATATAAGAGCCACTCAACATTTTCATCATGGTCTTCTCCTCTCGACCCCCAAAGGAAAGAAAATAAACAAAACTATTTACACGGGAAAGCTCCCAACAAGCAAAAGAAGAACGAGAAATCTTTTTGTGTTTTCTTTTAATTACTACTACTACAGGCATGGAAAGTAAACTAACTAAAATCTACAACTAATTTTTTTGGTTTTTCTTAAGGTTTTTCAAACACACAAGAAGAAAGCGAGAAAATGATAATAAACTAGCATGGATGATACAATGAAAAGTATGAGCACCGACAACTGGCATGAGTGTGTGAACATGAATGTAATGTCGGTGAAAGATACGTACTCCCCCAAGCTTAGGCTTTTGCTAAGTTGGTCTATGCCCATTGATCAAAGTGGCCCTCTCCGATGTAAGGAGGAGTGTCCTCTGGATGCCACAGGTTGGCAATCTCCTCAGGATTCCACTGATAAACTGACTGTCGATAAGGGTCCTGGGGTGGTTCTGGCTCAGGCTCTGGAGCTGGTGTCACACTCCAGTATGCATAAATGTCCTCCGGTAAAACAAGGTACTTGCCTGAAAATATGTTAAACAAAGAGGGAGCAGGCAAGGTGATAGTCTCAAAGTTATTCTTACCAAAAATAAGTCTATAGTTAAGCATCTTCTTATTATTCTTAACAATAAAATCATCTGCTACCATGCTCTTATAATCTAGAAAAATATTAGGAAACAACTTTTCCTCTTTCTCATAGTGCCTGATAGGTATGTTATAGTGTGCAGCTAGGCGCGAGGCAAAAATGCATCCAAGGACGGGGCCCTTAGTACGGTTCAGATTTAACCGTTTAGCAACAATAGCGCCTAAACTGAAAGTAGTATCTTGAAACAAGGCATGGCGCAAAATAACAATATCAGGAGCACTAAGGCTCCCACAATTTCCGCGACCAATTAAGCATCTACTAGCAAATATTGCAAAGTAACGTAGAACAAGAAAATGTATGCTAGTGATTCTCGCATCGGAAACTTTCCTCGTTTCCCCCACAACAATCGTATCAATAAATCCCTCCACATCATGACGATTTGGTTCCTCTATGCTGCCCTCAAAAGGTATCAAACAAACCCGACAAAAATCACGAAGTGACATTTCCTTATGCTCATCATATAAATAAAATTCCACCTAAGGTGGCGAGCTTCTAGCATGGAAATGAAAGTTTTGCACAAAGATATTGGTGAGTAAGAGATATTGTTCGCGCTGGTCGTGGAGTAAGGTGGTGAGGCCTGCATTCTCAGCCAAATAATAAAAAAAATTCATAAATCTCGGCCTCTTTCAAGAACTCATCACAAGGCCATTCACATGGCCGAACCTCCGCAGTACGAGGGAGATTATACTTGGGCTTCTCGTTCTCTTCACATTGCTTATCCTTCGAGCTTCGGCTCGATGATCCCCTCAAAAATCTCTTCATCTTTTTTCTGAAAATTTCTGAAATTTTTAGTAACTTAAAATAAAACTGAACCAAACTCAATAAAATTGATAGCAACTACTCGTACAAGTGCCTAGAGGATATATCATGCATTAAAACTACTTTTGACCACATAAATTTGACATGTAAGCTCAAGAACAGGGTCACCTAAGAAGCAAGAATTTGCAATGAATAAAGCACTAGAACAAAAACTAATTGGACCATTGGAGGAGTCACATACCAAAGAACAATCCCCCAAAGCAGTTTTGTGAATGGAGCTTTGAGCAAGGAGATCGAAAATGGCAGCAAGATGAGCAAGAACTCGGGTTTGAGCTAGTTGGTGAGTTTTTGGGAGGAAGGAGTGTGTGGTGGCTAGAATAAGTGGAGGGGACCCACGTGGGGTCCACGAGGCAGGGGGCATGCCTAGGGGGTGGGCGCGCCCTCCACCCTCGTGGGCACGTGGCTGCTCCCCTGTTGTGTTTTTAGTGCCAGATATTCTAAAATATTCTAGAAAAAATCATATTTAAATTTTAGAGCATTTGGAGAACATTTATTTTTGGGGTATTTTTTATTGCATTGATAATTCAGAAAACAGACAAAAAATATTATTTTTGCTTTATTTAATATAAATAACAGAAAGTAAAAAGAGGGTACAGAGAGTTTTGTTTTCTAACTTCATTTATCTCATGCTCGTCAAAAGGAATCCACTAACAAGGTTGATCAGGTCTTGTTAACAAATTCATTTCGAATAACATGAAACCGGAGAAATTTCGAATAACACTAGGTTACATCTACGGGGATATGCACATCCCCGATAATAAGAATATCATATTTCTTCTTGATAGTAGGAAGAGGAAATTCAAAACCTCCAATAGTGATTGTTGAAATTTTTCCAATAGAATTGATACTGTGGACTTGAGGTTGTTTCCTTGGAAAGTATGTCGTATGCTCATTACCATTAACATGAAAAGTGACATTGCCTTTGGTGCAATCAATAACAGCCCCGGCAGTATTCAAGAAGGGTCTTCCAAGAATAATAGACATACTATCGTCCTCGGGAATATCAAGAATAACAAAGTCCGTTAAAATGGTAACGTTTGCAACCACAACAGGCACATCCTCACAAATACCGACAGGTACAGCAGTTGATTTATCAGCCATTTGCAAAGATATTTCAGTAAGTGTCAACTAATTCAATCAAGTCTACGATATAAAGAGAGAGGCATAACACTAACACCGGCTCCAAGATCACATAAAGCAGATTTAACATAGTTTCTTTTAATGGAGCATGGTATAGTTGGTACTCCTGGGTATTCAAGTTTCTTTGGTATTCCACCCTTAAAAGTATAATTAGCAAGCATGGTGGAAATTTCAGCTTTCGGTATCTTTCTTTTATTAGTAACGATTTCCTTCATATATTTGGCATAAGGGTTCATTTTAAGCATATCAGTCAAACACATACATAAAAAGATAGGTCTAATCATTTCAGCAAAGCGCTCAAAATCCTCATCATCCTTTTCTTGGATGGTTTAGGAGGAAAAGGCATGGGTTCTGGACCCATGGTTCTCTTTATCTACCGTGCTTCCTAGCCATGAAGTCTCTCTTATCATAACATTGATTCTTTGATTGTGGGTTATCAAGATCAACAGCAGGTTCAATCTCTACATCATTATCATTGCTAGGTTGAGCATCAACATGAACATCATCATTAACATTATCACTAGGTTCGTGTTCATTACTAGATTGTGTTTCAGCATTAAAAATAGAAATATCATTGGGATTCTCAGGTGTATCAATAACAGGTTCACTAGAAGCATGCAAAGTCCTATCATTTTCCTTTTTCTTCCTATTAGAAGGACAAGGTACATCTACATTAGCTCTCTGAGAATCTTGCTCAATTCTCTTAGGATGGCCCTCAGGATACAAAGGTTCCTAAGTCATTTTGCCACCTCTAATCATAGCTCTAATAGCATTATCATTCTTCTTATTATTTAATTCATTGAGAAAATCATTCTGAGCTTTAAGTACTTATTCTACTTGAGTGGTAACAATAGAAGCATGTTTACTAATAAGTTTAATTTCACCTTTAACATTAGCCATATAATCACCCAAGTGTTCAAGCATATCAGCATTGTGTTTCAATTGTCTACCAACATAAGCATTGAAGTTTTCTTGTTTAACCATAAAGTCATCAAACTCATCCAAGCATGGGCTAGCAAACTTAGTAAATGGGATTTCACATTTATCGAATCTATAGAGAGAATTTACCTTTACTACCTGTGTCGGGTTATCAAGACCATGTATTTCTTCAACAGGCGGCAAATTAAGACCATGCATTTCTTCAATAGGTGGTAAATTCTTAACATCTTCAGTTTTAATACCTTTTTCTTTCATAGATTTCTTTGCCTCTTGCATATCTTCAGGACTGAGAAATAGAATACCCCTTTTCTTCGGAGTTGGCTTGGGAGTTGGTTCAGGAAGTGTCCAATTATTTTCATTAGTTGACATATTATTCAATACCAATTCAGCTTGATCAACAGTTCTTTCCCTGAAAACACAACCAGCACAACTATCCAGGTGGTCTCTGGAAGTATCAGTTAGTCCATTATAAAAGATATCAAGTTTTTGATTTTTCTTGAGAGGATGATCAGGCAAAGCATTAAGTAATCGAAGAAGCCTCCCCAAGCTTGTGGGAGACTCTCTTCTTCAATTTGCACAAAATTATATATTTCCCTTAAAGCAGCTTGTTTCTTATGAGAGGGGAAATATTTACCAGAGAAGTAATAAATCATATCCTGGGGACTACGCACACAACTAGGATCAAGAGAATTAAACCATGTTTTAGCATCACCCTTTAATGAGAACGGAAACAACTTAAGGATAAAGTAATAGCGAGTTTTCTCATCATGTGTAAAGAGGGTGGCTATATCATTTATTTTAGTAAGATGTGCCACAACAGTTTCAGATTCATAGCCATAAAAAGGATCAGATTCAACCAAAGTGATTAACTCAGGACCGACAGAGAAATCATAATCCTTATCAGTAATAAAGATAGGTGAAGTAGCAAAAGCAGGGTCATATTTCATTCTAGCATTCAAAGGTTTTTCTTTGAGCTTAGCTAATAATTTCGTAAGATCAGATCTATCATTGCAAGCAAGAAAGTCTCTAGCAGTTTCTTCATCCATAACATAACCCTCAAGCACAAAAGGCAATTCATATCTAGGGGGAGAATCTTCATCGTCACTTTCATCAATATTATCAGTTTCAATAATTTCATTCTCTCTAGCCCTAGCAGTTGTTCATCAAGAAATTCACCTAGTGTCACAGTATTATCAAGCATAGAAGTAGTTTCATCATAAGTATCATGCAAAGCAGAAGTGGCATCATCAATAACATGCGACCTATCAGAATCAATAGCATGTGTAGGTGTCGCAAGTTTACTCAAAACAGAAGGTGAATCAAGTGCAGAGCTAGATGGCAGTTCCTTACTTCCTTACCTCCCTTTGTAGTTGAGGGAAAAATCTTGGTTCTTTGATCTTTCAAGTTCTTCATAGTGATAAGCAGATATAAATCCCAAGTGACTCAAAGAATAGAGCTATGCTCCCCGGCAACGGCGCCAAAAAATAGTCTTGATAACCCACAAGTATAGGGGATCGCAACAGTTTTTGAGGGTAGAGTATTAAACCCAAATTTATTGATTCGACACAAGGGGAGCCAAAGAATATTCTCAAGTATTAGCAGCTGAGTTGTCAATTCAACCACACCTGGATAACTTAATATCTGCAGCAAAGTGTTTAGTATCAAAGTAATATGATAGTAGTGGTAACGATAGCAAAAATAATATTTTTTGGTTTTATAGTGATTGTAACAGTAGCAACGGAAAAGTAAATAAGCGAAGAACAATCTATGAAAAGCTCATAGGCATTGGATCGGTGATGGAGAATTATGTCGGATGTGATCGATCATGCAACAATTATAACATAGGGTGACACAGAACTAGGTCCAGTTCATCAATGTTATGTAGGCATGTATTCCGAATAATCATACGTGCTTATGGAAAAGAACTTGCATGACATCTTCTGTCCTACCCTCCCGTGGCAGCGGGGTCCTATTGGAAACTAAGGGATATTAAGGCCTCCTTTTAATAGAGTATCGGACCAAAGCATTAGCACATAGTGAATACATGAACTCCTCAAACTACGGTCATCACCGGTAATGGTCCCGATTATTGTCACTTCGGAGTTAACAGATCATAACACATAATAGGTGACTATAGACTTTAAAGATAGGATCAAGAACTCACATATATGTATTCATGAAAACATATAGGTTCAGATCTGAAATCATGGCACTCGGGCCCTAGTGACAAGCATTAATCATAGCAAAGTCATAGCAACGTCAATCCCAGAACATAGTGGATACTAGGGATCAAACCCTAACAAAACTAACTCGATTACATGATAAATCTCATCCAACCCATCACCGTCCAGCAAGCCTACGATGGAATTACTCACGCACGGCGGTGAGCATCATGAAATTTGTGATGGAGGAAGGTTGATGATGACGATGGCGACGAATTCCCCTCTCCGGAGCCCCGAACTGACTCCAGATCAGCCCTCCCAAGAGAGTTTAGGGCTTGGCGACGGCTCCGTATCATAAAAAATGATGAATCCTTCTCTATGATTTTTTTCTCCCCGAATACGAATATATGGAGTTGGAGTTGAGGTTGGTGGAGCGTCATGGGGCCCACGAGGCAGGGTGTGACGCCCCGAGACTGTTGCGCCAGGTGTCTTCAAGTCTTTCGCTGTCTTTGCCATGTCATTTGCTTGCATGTTGCATTTTGCCATGTCATCATGTGCATTGCACCATCATGTTTTTCAAAACTTGCATCCGTCCGGTTTTCCCCAGTTCTTTCCGTTGTCCGTTTTGAGACAAGACACACTTGCACGCGCCCGCGGCATGTCCGAAATATTATTTTATAAGTGGCCGGGAAATGTTCTCGGAATGGGATGAAAGTTAGCATGCGGTGTTCTTATGTTGTTAGTAGGTCGCCTGCAAAGTTTCATTGCATTCGGAGTCCGTTTGACGCCCCCAACGGATAACTATAGCGGCAGTATAGCCGGTCTAACGTCGGACGTTTTCGGTCTCCGAAAACTGTTGCCGGGCCCTCTCTCTCTCTTCTCTCCTCTCAGCCTCGCCACAGCCCACCAACTCCATCCACCTACCCCACTTCGCGTCCGGAGCCGTCCAATGCGATCGCACGGTCCAAAAACCCCTCTTTGCTCAGTGCACAAACACCCTCGCATGCGTGTCCGAAACTCACCCGAACCCGACCCCAGCAGTCGTCGCCGTTGGATTCGGTTCATCCTCAAGCATCTACAAAACATCTATGTTTTCTTGTTTGGACTCCCTATCTATTTTTTCCCAGGCCCTATCTCTCTCTCTTCTCTCCTCTCAGCCCCGCCACAGCCCACCTAGTCCATCCACCTACCCCTCTTCGCGTCCGGAGCCGTCCGATGCGATCGCACGGTCCGAAAACCCCTCTTTGCTTAGTGCACAAACCCCCTCGCGTGCGTGTCCGAAACTCACCTGAACCCGACCCCGGCAGTCGTCACCGTTGGATTCGGTTCATCCCCAAACATCTACAAAACATCTCTGTTTTCTTGTTTGGACTCCCTATCTTTTTTCCTGGCCGTCTGATTACGATCGGAGGGATGGATTAGCCCCTAACCAAAAATCCATTTGCTATATATAGTTCCCCTTTATCCAACCCTAGACCAATCCCTAAAACCTAGGCCTCCTGTCCCATCCACACATCGCCGCCGCCGCTACTCCACCAAATCCCCTCGGGATCTCCCCTGCCAGTTCCACCCAACCAGCCTCCACCTTCCCCTCGACCCATTCCACGCCCGAGCCCGTCTCCTCTTCCCTGTCCTCGAGCCGGCCGCAGCAGCAGCCCAGGCCAACCTCTCGACCTCTCCTCCTGCTTTTTCCTCTCTCTCTCTCTCTCGCTCTCTCTTCTTACGGTGCCCCCTCTCCCTCCTTCGCAGGAATGAGCAGGAGCTCGCCCAAGCTCTGTGGCGCCGCCGCCATCGTCCTGCTTCGTCCCGTGACCACCGGAGCAGCAGCTCAGCCGGTCATCCCCGTCGTTGCCGAACCTCGCCGGAGCCCCAAGACTCCGTGTCATCAAGTCCCTCTGCTGCGTCGTCCTCCTGCAACCTCCTCTTCTTCGAGTTCGTCCTCGTGATCCCCACCGCCCTGTGCCACCAGCAGCCAGCGTCTACGGCTTCCTCTGCTTCACGGCAAGGCCGCAACCTCATCCCGCGACCTCCAGCAGGCCCGTGCCTCTACCCCATGGCCTCCTCAAGCCGGAGCTCGCCAGCCACATCGACCCGCCGTGAGCAGCAGCAGCCGCTGCACCCTCTCGCCGGCGAGCCCAGCAGAAGAGCCGCCGCCTTCCTCCACGCCTCCTCGCCGACCTCCTCCACCTTCCTCCCGCACCCGCACCTGCAAGACGCCAAGTCCAATGCCGCGGCGCCGCCCTCACCTTGTCCCCTGCCATTGACGACGTCTTGTTGCGCCATGCGTCGCCTGAAGCCGCCGTTCATGCCCGTTCCCCGCCAGATCTGCCGTCCTGGAGACGCACGCCCCTGCCGGACCTCCCCTGCTTCGCCTTGGTCCCCGCCGTTTCCCCACGTCGACCTCCATGCCCTGCCACCGGCCTCTACTCAGTATGCATCGAGCAGAGGAGCCTGAACTACTCGCACGCCTGTGCCCGCGCAAGGATCGCATCACCGTTGGCCGCGGTTCTGCATGTAGGGCCCGGTCGCGCCATCACCTCGCCTCTGCAGCCTGCCTCCCGAGCTCCTCCTGCACCGATCCCCGACGCCAGCGCCCTTGCCTGTGCAGCTGCGCCACTGCCTGCCTTCGACCAACACTGGAACGAGACGACGAACGCTGTGTCGTGCGCGGCCCAGCAGCGCCCGATAAGCCTCTCGACCAAACTGGGCCTGGCCCATGGGTGAGGCTACACCCCAGCGCCCCTCCTCTATTTTTTTCCTCCTGTTGGGCTGACCAGTTTAGGCCCGTTTTATGTTTTTTCTCCAGAACGATTTTCCTTTTATTCCAGAGAACACAATTTTGCAGAAAAGCCCTTCTAGTTCATGCATTTAATTACTCCACAACCGTGCATCGAAATTAATTAAACTTTATATGAAAAATGCTTAGAATTTTGTCTAGTTTAATAATATGCAACTTTCATGCATGTTTAAATTGCTGCTTGTTTAATTTTGCTTAATTGCCATGTTAAAATGATTTATTTCATATCTAATTAACCGTAGCTTCAAATCTAATAAACTTTATATGAAAATGGGGTAGAAAAATGCATATATTATCATGGTGACCTTACTTTGCATGTTTAACAACTCTAAAATATGGTTTAGGGCAGAACAGTACCAAATCGAAAATATGCACATGAGGATTTTCCAGAATTGTTGTTTGTTATTTCCGGCCTCATGTAAACATGACCAGATAGTTAGTTTAATTATGCTTCACCTCTTGCCATGTTAATCAACATTTAATATTGTTGGGGTACATAAACGAGATCGAACTAAATAACTTGAATGTGGTGTTCCGTCAATATGCAACTCGTTGCATATTGAGCTCCACTTAATTTGTAGGATTGTTTGTGCATTTTGCCATGCCATGCCTCTTAAACTGGACATGCATCATACTTGGTTGCGCATCATGCCATGTTTATGTGATGGTTGTTTACTATGTTGCTTGCTTCTTTCTGGTTTGCTTCTCTCGTTAGCTTCGATTTTGTTCCGGAGTTGTGAGGATCCGTTCGACTACGTCCGTTTGTCTTCTTCATGGACTCGTTCTTTTTTCCTTGCAGGATCTCAGGCAAGATGACCATACCCTCGAAATCAGTTCTATCTTTGCTTTCTAGTTGTTCGCTCTATTGCTATGCCGCGCTACCTACCACTTGCTATATCATGCCTCCCATACTGCCATGTCAAGCCTCTAACCCACCTTTCCTAGCAAACCGTTGTTTGGCTATGTTACCGCTTTGCTCGGCCCCTCTTATACCGTTGCTAGTTGCAGGTGAAGATGAAGTTTGTTCCATGTGGGAACATGGATATGTTGGGATATCACAATATCTCTTATTTAATTAATGCATCTATATACTTGGTAAAGGGTGGAAGGCTCGGCCTTATGCCTAGTGTTTTGTTCCACTTTTGCCGCCCTAGTTTTCGTCATACCGGTGTTATGTTCCTTGATTTGGCGTTCCTTATGCGGTTGGGTGTTATGGGAACCCCTTGACAGTTCGCTTTGAATAAAACTCCTCCAGCAAGGCCCAACCTTGGTTTTACCATTTGCCTCACCACCACCTATACTTTTCCCTTGGGAGTCGCGCTCCCGAGGGTCATCTCTATTTTAACCCCCCGGGCCAGTGCTTCTCTAAGTGTTGGTCCGAACTAGAGCCCCTTGCAGCACCACCTCAGGGAAACTTGAGGGCTAGTTTTAGTTGTACGGATTGCTCATCCGGTGTTGCCCTGAGAACGAGATATGTGCAGCTCCTATCGGGATGTCAGCGCATCGAGCGGTCTTGCTGGTCTTGTTTTACCATTGTCGAAATGTCTTGTAACCGGGATTCCGAGACTGATCGGGTCTTTCCGGGAGAAGGAATATCCTTCGTTGACCGTGAGAGCTTGTGATGTGCTAAGTTGGGACACCCCTGCAGGGTTTGAACTTTCGAGAGCCGTGCCCATGGTTATGTGGCAGATGGGAATTTGTTAATGTCCGGTTGTAGAGAACTTGACACTTAACTTAATTAAAATGAATCAACCGCGTGTGTAGCCGTGATGGTCTCTTCTCGGCGGAGTCCGGGAAGTGAACACGGACCTTGTGTTATGCTTGAACGTAAGTAGTATTAGGATCACTTCTTGGTCACTTCTAGTTCACGACCATTGCGTTGCTTCTCTTCACGCTCTCATTTGCGTATGTTAGCCACCATATATGCTTAGTGCTTGCTGCAGCTCCACCACATTACCCCTTCCATACCCATAAGATTAAATAGTCTTGCTCTTGCGGGTGTGAGATTGTTAAGTCCTCGTGACTCACAGATACTTCCAAACAGTTGCAGGTGCCGATGATACCATGCAGATGATGCAACCGAGCTCAAGTGGGAGCTCAATGAAGATCTTGATCGTTGTTTTGTGTCTTTTCCGGTTGATCAGCAGTGGAGCCCAGTTGGGATGATCGGGGATCTAGCATTTGGGGTTGTCTTCTTTTATTTTGGTTCCATAGTCGGACCTTGATTGTATTCTGGATGATGTATGTTTAACATGTTATTTGTGTGAAGTGGCGATTGTAAGCCAACTCTTTATCCCTTTCTTATTCAGTACATGGGATTGTGTGAAGATTACCCCACTTGCGACTAAACCACCATGCGGTTATGCCTCTAAGTCGTGCCCGACACGTGGGAGATATAGCCGCATCGTAATCAGAGCCATCCCCGACTTAGGAGCCCCCTGCTTGATCGAATCGCTGACGCTGTTGAGTCTAGAACAAAATGTTTTTGAGTCTTAGGATTATATATATATCAGAGAGTAGGATTCTTTTTACTCCTCAATCCCTTCGTTGCTCTGGTGAGGCCTCCTGACATAGAAGTTTTTACTTTTCTCTCCTCAAATTTCACGAATTTTTTTTAGGATCACGCGGGTATCTTGGAATCATTCCGATGGTTTTGTGACGAGAACATTATTCTTGGTGCCTCCAGACATTTAGGGGTTGTGGCAGTGTCCCGCGGAGTTGAGCTCCGAGGTGTTGTCGTCACAATTTTATCGTTGCCATTCTGGAATACCTGAGTTTCGCCGACATCAAAAATCTCTTTTATGCAGTTGTTGGTGAGATAACCTCGACGCCACCCAGTACTGGGGCGGGAGTTCGGGAGTATTGCCATAACTCGTATAATGGATGCTTTTCGAAGGTTGAGGTAAACGATTTCCGAAGGTTTCTTGGTTATGTGTTAAAGGATGGATACAGCTGGATGTAGGTATTGTTAGTTTGGTTGAGATATTATGCTTCCCATGTATCCCCAACACCTGATTGCATAACCAGAAAGTTTCGGGAGTTTATAAGTGGGAATTCAAGTATATCGTAGGATATCTTTCCAACAGACACATGATACGATATGGGATCTATCATATGTTTGTTCCGGGTTATTCTGCAAGCCAATCCTTTGTTTTGTTTTCAGTTGTGGTATTCGAGTTGCTTCAATGTCAAGTGTTGATTCCATACCTTTCCTAAGCGATGCTCTCTTATTTCTATGAGAGTATTAATCCTTCGTGATCATCAAGGTTGTCATCTCAATTCTATCTTCCAACCGGTGTGCTTCTCTTCAAGTGGATCCGATCATTTCAACATTCGCAAGATCACCTCTCCGTTTTTCCCAATGTTGTTCATTTCATCTGTCCCCAAGTTGCCTTTGTTTTCCCGCCCACCCACCCCTTTTTCTTCGAGGACTCAGTTTTCTTAATCAAGTGTCCATTTTATTCATGCGAAGTCTCTCCATTCTTTTCTGTCAATGTTCTTATCCAGTGATTCTCGCGAAGATACTAACGGAGCTTCAAGTTAATCATTCTTTGTTCTTTTCCTTCTCCAGTTGATTCAATTCAATCTTTGTCGATCATATCCTTTTCCTCGTTTCAAATGTTTTCTCATGCCGGTGCACCTCTCTCTATTCATTTGTTCCGGAGTGCGAAGATATCTCAGAAGATGTTATCTCATTCAATCCGTTCAAGCTATTTCGAGGTTGTTATCTCATTCAAACCATTTAAATCAATCGGTGCATTATATCTTCCTAAGGAATCGTTCAACGGTGGATCTTTTGAGTGGGCCCTAACCCACGGGTCTTTTTCTAGGATCTTACTTGACTCTTCTAATTTTTCTAGGGTTATTCTCAAATTCATTTCAAAGCTTGACGTAGGAATGATTTGTCATCCGTCAAATGTCTTTCCCCAAGATCTTTCAAATTATTTTCATCGTCGGTTCAACCTTTCTAATTTTCATCCCGGAGTATCTCAACAATTCATGGTGGTGTTTCTCATCATCATTCTCAGGTTTGTGAACATCGAAGAAGAGTTTCTCTTAAATCTTACTCCATTCTCTTCAAGATTTATGGTTCTAGCTTGATGCCATCCTCTCATAATTGTTTTCGATTGTGAGAATTCTTTTCACCCATCCAGAGCAATTCAGGAGGCTTTTCAGTTTGATTCTCCGGAGGCCATTATTTCAGAAGATTTATTCGTTTTTTCCAATCTTACCGGTGAATCATTCAAATATCCTCTAATCAGTTCATGATCTCTCCGTTCTCATGTATCTAAATCCCCTCAAGTATCTTATTTCGTTTTTCCAATTCTTCTCGGTGAATTGTGCCTCTTCTACTTTCATTTTCAATTCTTATGGTGTTTTATTCAAGATTCTTCTTCCTTCGTTTTCATATCAATTCATTCGTTGTTTCCAAATCCCACCGACGGTTCATTGAAGACCTTCTCAAGTTTACGCCATATCTATCTTAATCTTTTCTACGAGAATAAGTAGTATGCCAAATCCGTTGCTTGTAATCAATTTAAATTGGTGAAGGATATGCATAATGTAATTCTTATTCTTTATTCATCCAAGCGATTAATTCCTTATTCCGGAGGTTCATCAAAATTCTCGATTTCATTTCTTCATCTTTCTTTTCCGGAGCTCCAGGTTTTCCGCATTATCTCATCGCGAAGCTCCATCTAAATCATCGCAAGGCTTCACCTTGTGTTTTCAACTTCTCTTTCTTCCATTATTCTTTTATTATCGGAGTTCTTCATGGAGGCTCTACATGATGGCTCATCAAAGATTTAATTCCTTCTCAAAGTGTTCATCGAGATTCTTTTCAAAGGAGCTCAAGTGTTCTTCATCTTCCATTCCAAAGTGCAATTCTTTCTCTCTTATCTTGTGAGGTGGTGTTATGTCATTGTTGATAATTTCCCTTCGTGTTTCACGATTCACAAGTTTCAAGAGTGACATGTCTAAATCCATCATTTTCTCTTTGCTCAAGACATCTTTTCAAACCATCAATCTCTTCATTGGAGTTATATTGGGTTTATATTTCACCTAAAGCTTTCCCTAAGGATTGTTGCTATTTATGGTGCTTATAAATGACTCAAGTTCTTCATTTATCCTCCCGGCGAAATAAGTTTCTTGTCTCCTTGTTCATATCAATCCAATCTACTGTTTCCGTTAGTGGCAGAATTTTGCCTCAGTTTTGAGATGCTTTTCATAAGCCTATTATAAGCTTATTCGTTTCGTTGTTGGTTTTTCCAACAATTCCATTATAACCTTCTTGGAAGGGTGTTCTCCAAGTTCATTTGTGGCAGAAGTTGTCATTTCTTCTCCGTCCCTTTATCCCAACAATCTAGCTTCTATTTTTTTGTTCCGGAAGCATTGTGAAGTTGCTCTCTTCACTCTTCATCTCGAATTGTGAGGATCATGTTCTTTCCTTTTGCTTATCCATTTAACCGGAGTGTCGTGTTTTCATTCGAGCTCTCTCATCTTATCAAGTTTTGTCTCCCTTCTCAACCGGAGTGCTGTCTGGAATCTTTCTTACCCCTTGGGCCATTCTTTCAATAGTTCCGAAGGTAGTGTATTGTTGATTTCGTCAAGTATCCTCTCATCTTGTCAAGTTCTTGTTCAATTCCTTCCATTTACAGTCGGAGTGCTGCCCAAATTACATCATTCTTATTCTTTCTCTATCTTGTTTTAACCGGAGTGTTGTGGCTATGATTCCTCTTCTAACCAGAGTCTCATCCAAGTTCTTTCATTTTGCCAAGCTCATATTCTTTACCTTCCATTTCCAACCGGAGTGTTGTCGTAATTGATCCTTATTGTTCCTTGTACATCTCATTTCATCTTGAGTGCTTGCATGTACTTCTTGTCCATTGCAACACTTTTCTTATGTCTTTCAACCTACAAGGTTCTAGTAATGTTCTTTGTTCCTCTTTTCTAACGGAGTCTTTTCAAATTTGTTCATCTTCGTTACATTCTTTCTTTCAATTTGTTCAACCTCGCAAGGTTCTTTGGCTTCACTCTTTTGTCAAAGAAGGAACTTAGTATACCTCTTTCTCTTCCTCTTCCGTTTTCCCTCCGGTGCCATCCTAGATCTCGGGACGAGATCCTCTTGTAGTGGTGGAGTGTTGTGATGCCCCGAGACCATTGCGCCAGGTATCTTCGAGTTTTTTGCTGTCTTTGCCATGTCATTTGCTTGTGTGTTGCATTTTGCCATGTAATCATGTGCATTGCATCATCATGTTTTTCAAAACTTGCATCCTTCCGGTTTTCCCCAGTTCTTTCCATTGTTCGTTCTGAGCCAAGACACACTTGCACGCGCCCGCCGCATGTCCGAAATATTATTTTATAAGTGGCCAGGAAATGTTCTCGGAATGGGATGAAAGTTGGCATGTAGTGTTTTTATGTTGTTAGTAGGCCGCCTGCCAAGTTTCAACACATTCGGAGTCCGTTCGACGCCCCAACGGATAACTATGGCGGCAGTATAGCCGGTCTAATGTCGGACGTTTTTGGTCTCCGAAAACTGTTGCCAGGCCCTATCTCTCTCTCTCTCTTCTCTCCTCTCAGCCCCGCCACAGCCCACCTAGTCCATCCACCTACCCCTCTTCGCGTCCGGAGCCGTCCAATGCGATCGCACGGTCCGAAAACCCCTCTTTGCTCAGTGCACAAACCCCCTCGCGTGCGTGTCCGAAACTCACCTGAACCCGACCCCGGCAGTCGTCACCGTTGGATTCGGTTCATCCCCAAACATCTACAAAACATCTCTGTTTTCTTGTTTGGACTCCCTATCTTTTTTTCCTGGCCGTCTGATTACGATTGGAGGGATGGATTAGCCCCTAACCAAAAATCCATTTGCTATATATAGTTCCCCTTTATCCAACCCTAGACCAATCCCTAAAACCTAGGCCTCCTGTCCCATCCACATATCGCCGCCGCCACTCCGCCAAATCCCCTCGGGATCTCCCCTGCCAGTTCCACCCAACCAGCCTCCACCTTCCCCTCGACCCATTCCACGCCCGAGCCCGTCTCCTCTGCCCTCTCCTCGAGCCGGCCGCAGTAGCAGCAGCCTAGGCTAACCTCTCGACCTCTCCTCCTGCTTTTTCCTCTCTCTCTCTCTCTTCTTACGGTGCCCCCTCTCCCTCCTTCACAGGACCGAGCAGGAGCTCGCCCAAGCTCCATGGCGCCGCTGCCGTCGTCCTGCTTCGTTCGGTGACCACCGGAGCAGCGGCTCAGCCAGTCATCCCCGTCGTTGCCGAACCTCGCTGGAGCCCCAAGACTCCGCGTCATCAAGTCCCTCTGCTGCGTCGTCCTCCTGCGACCTCCTCTACTTCGAGTTTGTCCTCGTGATCTCCGCCGCCTTGTGCCACCAGCAGCCAGCGTCTGCGGCTTCCTCTGCTTCACGGCAAGGCCGCAGCCTCCTCCCGCGACCTCCAGCAGGCCCGTGGACGTGCCCCCTGGCCTCCTCAGGTCGGAGCTTTCCAGCCGCATCGGCCCGCCGTGAGCAGCAGCAGTCGCTGCACCCTCTCGCCGGCGAGCCCAGCAGAAGAGTCGCCTCCTTCCTCCACGCCTCCTCGCCGGCCTCCTCCACCTTCCTCCTGCGCCCGCACCTGCTAGCCACCAAGTCCAACGCCGTGGCGCCGCCCTCACCTCGTCCCCTGCCATTGACGCCATCTTGTTGAGCCCTGCGTCACGTGAAGCCGCCGTTCAAGCCCGTTCCCGGCCAGATCCGCCGTCCTGGAGACGCACGCCCCTGCTGGACCTCCCCTGCTTCGCCTTGGTCCCCGTTGTTTCCCCACGTCGACCTCCATGCCCCGCCGCCGGCCTCTACTCGCTCTGCATCGAGCAGAGGAGCCTGAACTGCTCACACGCATGTGCCCGCGCGAGGACCGCATCACCGTTGACCGCGGTTCTGCGTGTAGGGCCCGGCCACGCCATCGCCTCGCCTCTACAGCCTGCCTCCTGAGCTCCTCCTGCACCGATCCCCGACACCAGTGCCCTTGCCTGTGCAGCCGCACCGCTGCCTATCGTCGACCAACACAGGAACGTGACAATGAACGCCGCGTCGTGCGTTGACCTCTCCAGCGAGGTCCAGCAGCGTCCTCCGTCCCCTAGCCGGCCCATGAGGCCTGGTGAGCAGCCCCCACCCCTGTGCATTGTTGGGCCGGTCTCTGATTCAGCCCCTGTATGTTTTTTAGCATCTGCGATTTTAGCTAATTATCTCGAATTGCCAGTTTTGCAGAAAAGCCCTCATACTTCATTCATTTATTAACTCACAAACTGTGCATCATATGTAAAAACTCCAAATATGAAAAATGCTTAGAATTTTGTCTAGTTTCATAATATGCAACTTTCAACCATGTTTAAAATGTTTAAAATGTTGTTTGTTTAAATTTTCACATGTGCCATGTTAAAATGCTTTATTTCATAACTAATTAACTGTCGCTCCGAATTTAATAAACTTTATATGTAAATGGGGTAGAAAATGCCTAGTTTAACATGGTGCATTCATCTTGCATGTTTAAAAACTCTAAAATATGGTTTAGGACAGAACGGTACCAAATCCATAAATTGCATATGAGATTTTTCTGGAATTGTTGTTTGTTGTTTCCGGCCTCATTTAAACTTGCCTAGATAGGTAGTTTTAATATGCTTCACCTCTTGGCATGTTAATCAACATTTAATATTGATGGGTACCTAAACGAGAGTGAACTAAATAAGTCACGTGGTATTTCGACAATATGCAACGGATTTGCATATTGAGCTCCACTTAATTTGTAGGATTGCTTGTGCACTTTGCCATGCCATGTATCATTAAACCGGACATGCATCATACTTGGTTGTGCATCATGCCAGGTTTATGTGATGGTTGTTTACTATGTTGCTTGCTTCTTTCCGGGTTGCTTCTCTCGTTAGCTTAGGTTTTGTTCCAGAGATGTGAGGATCCGTTCGACTACGTCTGTTTGTCTTCTTCATGGACTTGTTCTTCTTCCTTGCGGGATCTCAGGCAAGATGACCATACCCTCGAAATCACTTCTATCTTTCCTTGCTAGTTGTTCGCTCTATTGTTATGCCGCGCTACCCACCACTTGCTATATCATGCCTCCCATATTGCCATGTCAAGCTTCTAACCCACCTTTCCTAGCAAACCATTGTTTCCCTAAGTTACCGCTTTTGCTCAGCCCCTCTTATAGCGTTGTTAGTTGTAGGTGAAGCTGAAGTTTGTTCCATGCTGGAACATGGATATGTTGGGATATCACAATATATCTTATTTACTTTAATGCATCTATATACTTGGTAAAGGGTGGAAGGCTCGGCCTTATACCTGGTGTTTTGTTCCACTCTTGCCGCCCTAGTTTCCGTCATACCGGTGTTATGTTCCTTGATTTTGCGTCCCTTACACGGTAGGGTGTTATGGGGACCCCTTGATAGTTTGCTTTGAATAAAACTCCTCCAGCAAGGCCCAACCTTAGTTTTACCATTTGCCTCACCACCACCTACCCTTCCCTCGGGTCGGCCAACCCGAGGGTCATCTTTATTTTAACCCCCGGGGGCCAGTGCTTCTCTAAGTGTTGGTCTGAACTAGAGTCCTTTGCAGCGCCACCTCAGGGAAACTTGAGGGCTGGTTTTAGTTGTACGGAGTGCTCATCCGGTGTTGCCCTGAGAACAAGATATGTGCAGCTCCTATCGGGATGTCGGAGCATCGGGCGGTCTTGCTGGTCTTGTTTTACCATTGTCGAAATGTCTTGTAACCGGGAATCCGAAACTGATCGGGTCTTCCCGGGAGAAGGAATATCCTTCGTTGACTGTGAGAGCTTGTGATGGGCTAAGTTGGGACACCCCTGCAGGGTTTGAACTTCCGAAAGCCGTGCCCGCGGTTATGTGGCAGATGGGAATTTTTTAATGTCTGGTTGTAGAAAACTTGACACTTAACTTAATTAAAATGCATCAACCGCGTGTGTAGCCGTGATGGTCTCTTCTCGGCGGAGTCCGGGAAGTGAACACGGTTCTTGTGTTATGATTGTGCGTAAGTAGTTTTAGGATCATTTCTTGATCACTTCTAGTTCACGACCGTTGTGTTGCTTCTCTTCTCTCTCTCATTTGCGTATGTTAGCCACCATATATGCTTAGTGCTTGCTGCAGCTCCACCTCACTACCCTTTCCTACCCATAAGCTTAAATAGTCTTGATCTAGCGGGTGTGAGATTTCTGAGTCCTCGTGACTCACAGATACTTCCAAACAGTTGCAGGTGCCAATGATACCAGTGCAGGTGACGCAACTGAGCTCAAGTGGGAGCTCAATGAAGATCTCGATTGTTGTTTTGTGTCTTTTCCGGTTGATCAGTAGTGGAGCCCAGTTGGGACGATCGGGGATCTAGCATTTGGGGTTGTCTTCTTTTATTTTGGTTCCATAGTCGGACCTTGATGTTATTCTGGATGATGTATATTTAACTTGTAGTTGTGTGAAGTGGTGATTGTAAGACAACTCTTTATCCCTTTCTTATTCAGTACATGGGATGTGTAAAGATTACCCCTCTTGCAACAAGCCTACCATGTGGTTATGCCTCTAAGTCGTGCCCCGACATGTGGGAGATATAGCCGCATCGTTGGTGTTACACAGGGGGCGCGCCTAGGGGGGTAGATGCGCCCCCACCCTCGTGGACAGGGTGTCGGCCCCCTGACCTTGATTCTTTCGCCAGTATTTTTTATATATTCCAAAAATAATCTCCATTGATTTTCAGGTCATTCCGAGAACTTTTATTTCTGCACAAAAGTAACACCATGGCAATTCTGCTGAAAACAGCGTCAGTCCGGGTTATTTCCATTCAAATCATGCAAGTTAGAGTCCAAAACAAGGGCAAAAGTGTTTGGAAAAGTAGATACGACGGAGACGTATCACCTTCTAACAGGCTTTGAGGTACTTGATGTAATATTTTTTAACTATAAAAAGAATGCCTATCTATAGTCAGTAGCCTCTGAGACTTTGTTCGACATTCATTTAAGAAAGGCCAGACAGAGGATCAAATAGTCTTCACAGGAGATTAACATACATGTGTATTTGAACAAATAGGCGTCGAAGTTAGCGGCAACCACCCATGCCGATGAAGTGTCCGAACTAAAGCGGCGGCTGAAGCGGGCCGATGAAGAGCTTAATCGCACCAACAAACGGTTGGAGGAGAATCAAGCTATGCGGTTCGCATCTGACATGATATTTACTTGTTGTTGTGTTATCTTGCTGAGTTTTATAATCATGCTCATAGCTGACGCGTCTGAGGTCGAGACCCTCAAGAACGCACTGCCCGAGGCCAAGAAGGACTTGGAGGAGGAACGAGCCGCCCGTCAAAAGCATGATTCACGGGTGGAGGAAGTCCAGCAAGACCTCAAGGATGCCATAAGCAAATATGAGTCCATAGAGCGCAAGCTTTCGGATAGAGATTCCAAACGTGCTGAGTCCCTCCAAAGCATGAAGGCAGCTCGGCTTGAAGCCCAAGGCGCATGTCGGGAGATCCAAGAAGCAAAGCAGATCATGGCAGGTAAGGCATTTAGCATGCAAAGCAAATTTGTAAGGAGGAGGTACATATTACTGACCCACGTTTGGAGTTCTCTAGGGGCGTTTGTGCATCTACCCCGAAATATTGCTGATGCTGCAGAGTTCTTTCGAGCCAAAGAGGGGAGTTCAATGGAGAAGTTGTTCTGGTCGCAGTACCTTGCACCAGAGCATCCGGTGCCCTTCAGCGATCAGCTGAAGCAGCTGACCGAGCTTCATAGGGTGGCCGAATTGGCCATGAAGGATGTTATAGTCCGACTTTGGCCAGCCAAACCCATACCCACCAGTTACTTCAGGCTCATGAAGCGGCTCGTCAGCACCTGCCCCCAGCTTGATGCCATAAAGCGGTCGGCCTGTATCGAAGCTGCTCGGATGGCCTTCGCCCGTGTCGAGGTGCAGTGGGCGAAGATGAACGCCGTCAAGCTGGCAACCGAGGGACCGCCCGCGGGCAAAGAGCACCGCACGCCGGAGCGGTATTTCGATGAAGTCTTGGAGGGTTCCCGCATTGTAGAGGGCCAGTGTTCGAAGGACACTATTTTTGAATGAATGTACATGTAATGCCCGTACTTTGTATTATAAAACAAGGCTTATGTATGATGTGTTGCTTGTTTTACTTTGAAATCATTTCCTCTTGTGCGGCCGTTTACGGTATCTGAGAGTCGGCCAGTCGTCGGCTTCAGCCCCCACGTAGGTAGTATGGGGGTGTTCGGAATGGCACCTAGACACACTTGGCCCAACCAGCGTGGTCCTTGAAGGAGGTGTCAGTGCAGCGAACCAGGCAATCCGACTATGTGGCTTTATTGCTCTCACTTAGCCATAGGAGTTTGACAATGAGGTTATAGGCGCAGCCCCTGGTGTTTCTTGATTATCCGAACATGGGTGATGTAGACGCCTGACCGGGCACAGACCGGTCCTTCGCATAATTGGGGCAAAATCGCAAGAGATTTGTAGTTAGTCGCCGAATAGCTGACCAGCTCTCGCCGCACCATGATAGTCAGTTTTCGGCTTTCTCTACTGAGGTGTTTACCCGGATGAGCCGGAAACACAATCGCAGCAGTTCTCCCTTTACTGCCTTAGCCGAACAAGCGAAACGTAAGGCAATAACCACAGGAGCCGGGCAACCCAACTATTGACCAAAGACATGATTCGGAGCCGATGCATATAATGTTATATTTGTGACGCCGAATTTGCACAGTAAAATTGTTTCAGACTTATTTTATTTTTAAGACATGTACGTGGCCGAATGGAGCCCCTGGTGATTTAGGTCGTACCAAGGTGTACATGGCAATCAGACGAGAGAAAAAAATAATGAATACAGATTAGGAAATAAGCCAGTACCAAGTACGTTGGGCGAAAGACTGTTTCCATTATAGTCTGATTGATACGTCAAAACGTATTTTTACAAATGATGTGACAAGCATCGAGGCTATTTTACATGCTGAATACCAGGGAAAGCTGTGTGCAGGTCCTCAAAAGGAAAAAGGTGATCTTTAAAGATCCTTTAGATAATCTGCCACACGTCCATGCTGTTTTTCCTCCTTGGTGTATTATCCTTCAAAAGGATCAATGATCGGGTTCTCATGAGCGACCTAAAAAAGGGCCCTTGGTACCGTCGGAAGGTGTTGGTGGTTGTAAGGAACCTGGAAAAGAAAAAATAAGAGAAAAAGAAACATGAGTGTCTAGGTAGGGTCGAGCCATATTGTGGACTTTGTCTTTACTATGCGTCCGTCATGGCCCATGGTATCTTTAGTGCGTAGTTATGCATGTGTGGCACATATGCCGCAATTCGGCTGGGGCTGAGACGGAGGCCAAATTGCTAATCGAGGTCCGGACGAGCCAGACCGTCGCTCTGCTGAGTAGTCCGAACGCGTTTAATAGTGTCCGGGGGCTTGACTGTCGATGTAGTGTTTGACGTGATAAGGCCGCCCTGGACCTTAGCTGCAAGGGCCGCGGTGTGCTCCTCAGTACGGAGGGAGCGCTCCGTGTTTCCATTGACTGTTATAACACCGCGTGGTCCAGGCATATTTAGTTTGAGATATGCGTAGTGCATGATCGCATTGAAGCGAGCGAACGTGGTTCGTCCGAGCAATGCATGATAGCCGCTATGGAAGGGGACGATGTCGAAGATCAAGTCCTCGCTTCGGAAGTTGTCCGGCGAACCAAAGACAACTTCCAATGTGATTGAGCCCGTGCAACGGGCCTCTACACCAGGTATTACTCCTTTAAAGGTAGTTTTGGTGGGTTTAATTCTTGACGAATCAATACCCATTTTGCAGACCATGTCCTGATAGAGCAGGTTAAGGATGTTGCTGCCGTCCAGGAGGACCCGTGTAAGGTGGAATACATCGATAATTGGGTCGAGTACCAACGTGGCCGAGCCTCCATGATGGATACTAGTCGGATGGTCTCTCCGATCGAAAGTGATCGGACAGGCTCACCTTGGATTGAATTTTGGGGCGACTGGCTCGATCGCATAGACGTCCCTTAGAGCGCGCTTGCGCTCCCGCTTGGGGATGTGAGTAGCGTATATCATATTCACCGTTTTGACCTCGGGGGAAATTTCTTCTGTCCCCCGATGTTCGGTGGGTGAGGCTCATCGTCGTCGTCCTCACTAGGCGACCCCTTCTCCTTATGTCCGGTGTTTAGCTTACCGACTTGTTTAAAGACCCAACAACTTCTGTTGGTATGGTTGGCAGGCTTGTCGGGGGTGCCGTGAATTTGGCAAGGTCGATCGAGTATTCGGTCCAAGCTTGATGAGCCGTCTTTATTTCTTTTAAATGGCTTCTTCCGTTGACCGGATTTGGAGCCACTGAATCCGGCATTAACCGCCGTGTCTTTGGTATTATCATTGTTACTTCGACGCTTGTGTTTGTTGCGCCGGGGCCTGCCGCTGTCGTTTCTGGTTTCAGAAGTACCAGGGTCGCCGGTGTCATTGTTGCTACGGGCTAACTAGCTATCCTCTCCCGTGAAAAAGCGGGTCATGAGTACTGTAAGTGCTGCCATGGACTTTGGCTTCTCTTGGCCGAGGTGTCGGGTGAGCCATTCGTCACGGATGCTGTGTTTAAAGGCCGCTAGGGCTTCGGTGTCCGGATAGTCGACGATTTGGTTCTTTTTAATTAAGAACCTTGTCCAGAATTTTCGGGCTGACTCTCTGGGTTGCTGGACTATGTGACTAAGGTCATCGGCATTTGGGGGCCGTACATAGGTACCTTGGAAGTTGTCTCTAAAGGCATCTTCCAAATCTTCCCAGCTGCCAATAGAATTTTCTGGGAGGCTATTTAACCAGTGCCAAGCTGGTCCCTTAAGCTTTAGGGGGATATATTCGATGGCATCTAGATCGTCACCGCGGGCCATGTGAATGTGGAGAAGAAAATCTTCAATCCATACCGCGAGATCTGTTGTACCGTCATATGATTCAATGTTCACGGGTTTAAACCATTCCGGGAACTGGTGCTCCATTACCTCATTGGTGAAGCATAGGGGGTGTGCGGTGCCTCTATACCGGGCTGCATCGCGGCGTAATTCGGATGGGGACCGTATGCGGTTTTCGGCCCGTGCGACATTGTGTCTGTCCCGCCAAGTCTGAAGGCCTCCCTCGCGCGTTGGAGGACGCCCCCTCGATCCGTAGATTGATCTTGTCACACCAACTCTATTGTCCTGGTCCTTGCATAAGTCATAGGTATAGCCCGGGGCCATTACCCCCTTGCCTCGAGGACAGGGTGGCGTGGGCCGGTGTTCGGCATGGGTGGCCGGTCTATCCCGTCCACATGGCGGTCGATCGGGCTCGGCAGCAGTTCTATGCTTTAGTAGTGTGGGCTCAAGGGCCTCGTCATCAAGTTGAGGCAGTAGTTTGCGCTTCGGGTAACTCTTAGTTGGGCATTCAAGGCCATCTTCCTCGTCTGCCAGGACATTTGTCCATCTGTCATTGAGCAGATCCTGATCAGCTTGAAGTTGTTGCTGCTTCTTTTTCAGGCTTCTTGCAGTGGCGATTAACCGGCATTTCAAGCGTTCTTGTTCGAGGGGTTTCTCCGGCACGATGAAATCTTTGTCTCCGAGGCTCACATCCTCTTCAGAGATCGGTAGGTAATTATTGTCCTCTAAGTCTTCGTTCTCGATAGGATCGTCCGGATTAACTTTCCCATCCTCCCAATCATCATGTTCAGATGTTGGTTCAACAAGGGCTTCGGGGGTCTTCGGCGTTCTCCGGAGTGTTATTATCTTTGGTGTCGGTATTGTTATATTTTTGGCGACGTGATTTTGAGCGGCGCCACTGACGTCAATGTTTTGGAGGTGCTTCGGCAGGCTTGTCCTCAACCGGATTCTCCTTGCCGTCGTCACCATCCTCTTTGGGTGTGTCCACCATGTACACGTCGTATGTGGAGGTGGCCATCCATCATCCGGTAAACGGAGGGTTTTTGCCTTGTTCGTCTCTGGCGTTGTTGTCCATACCGTCGATGTCTTCGGAGCCATAGTCCAGCATGTCGGTTAGATACTCGACAGTGGCTATGAAGTGGGTGGTGGGTGGGATGTAAAATTCCCTGCTCTCAACCCCTAGTCTGGGCTGGGCATAATTCAGAAGCGATCCTTCCACAATGGCGAGTGATGGCATTAAGTCCAGAGCCTCGTTGAAAGGCGAGTGTTGGACAGAGAAGCGAGAGTCCATGGGGTTGTCCGGAGTTGGAGACTCCTGGTGGAGCCCATTTTGCACGGACCTCGAGAGTTCGGACTTAGTGTCTGGCGGAGTGTCCATTGCTTGAGTGACAAGGGGAGTTCGGTTTGTCTTCGGGTTAGCCGACGATGTCGTCCCCTCCGGATCTCCGGTAACAAGTTCCATAATTGCAGAGGATCCGGCGGGCTCAAAACTCCCATCTTTGGACCTAACGGCCTGCTCTAGATCCGAGGCCCGAGCGGTAATCGTGGTCGTGAACCCTTCGGAGATCAAATCTCCTCGGATATCGGCAACATAGTTTAGGTTCCCAAAACTGATCTGATGACCAGGGGCGTAGCTGTCGATCTGCTCGAGGTGGTCAATTGAGTTGGCTCGCAGCGCGAAGCCGCCGAACACGAAAATTTGGCCCCGAGGGGGCATCTCCCCTGAAATAGCATCATTGTGGACGATCGAACGAGCCATCGAATCCTTCGTCGATGACACAGAGGAACTCTCAATGGAAGTACCAATGTCAGAGTCAAAACCGGCAGATCTCGTGTAGGGGGTCCTGAACTGTGCGTCTAAGGATCAAAGGTAACAGGAGGCAGGGGACAGGATGTTTACCTAGGTTCGGGCCCTCTTGATGGAGGTAAAGCCCTACGTCCTACTTGATTGACTTTGATGAGTATAGGGGTTACAAGAGTTGATCTACCACAAGATCATAATGGCTAAACCCTAGATGTCTAGCCTGTATGATTATGACTGCCTCTACGGACTAAACCCTCCAGTTTATATAGATACCGGAGGGGGCTAGGGTTTGTACAGAGTCGGTTTATAGAGAAAGGAATCTTCATATCCGAACACCAAGCTTACCTTCCACGCCAAGGAGGGTCCCACCCAGACATGGGGTATGCCTTCTATCTTGTATCTTCATGGCCCACCAGTCCGGCCCATGTCAGATAGCACGGACGCCCGGGGACCCCCTAATCCAGGACTCCCTCAGTAGTCTCTTGTCCGTGCTTAAGATTCCCTCAAGTCAGTGGCGAGTTGATCGATGCGGTCGTCCAATGCTTCATTCGCTTGGTGCAAATCTCTATGCACACTAGATAGTTGAGTCTTGGTGATGTAGTTGTCGGGCTCCTCTCCTTGCTCGATCAAGAGTGGGTTGGTAGAAGTAATTGGCCTATCCATCATCTCAAGGAAATATGTGAGTAGAAGAAAGGAAAAAACTAGACAAAATGTACCTTATCCAATGTTGAAAATGGATCAAAGAAGTAGCACAATTGGTACCACATCTTGTCGATTCTCACACCTACACAAGCAAAGCTTTTGGAGTAGCTTGGTAGGATGGTGGCACAAAATTTATGCAATTGTTAGCAAGATTCAATAATGTTGAAAGAGATTCACAAATTTGCACGTGTAACAAGTAGACCAAAGCAATATGTGTCACATGAAAACACATGCACGGATAGATAAATGGGGTCGTGCAACCAAGGAACAAGCTCAAAATGTGGAATCCACAGAAAATGCCCTTGTTACACAACACTAGAGAGACGCTAGCATGATTGCTCAATAGGCGAGATACGATACTTGTGCACAACTGTAGGATCAAAAGTAGGTCTAGTGGGGGGTGATTAGACTACTTAACGAAATAAAAAATCTAACCTTTTCCCAACTTTAAGTGTTGGCAAATTTTAGCAACTTAGCACAAGTCAAGCAATCAACCTACACATGCAATTCTAATAGTGTAGCAGCAAAAAGTAAAATATTGCAAATGAAGGTAAAGGGAAGGGTTTGGAGAAGGCAAACACAATGTAGACACGGAGATTTTTGGCGTGGTTCCGACAGGTGGTGCTATCGTACGTCCACGATGATGGAGACTTCAACCCATGAAGGGTAATGATTGCGCGAGTCCACGGAGGGCTCCACCCATGAAGGGTCCACGAAGAAGCAACCTTGTCTATTCCACCATGGCCATCGTCCACGAAGGAATTGCCTCACTCGGGTAGATCTTCACGAAGTAGGTGATCTCCTTGCCCTTACAAACTTCTTGGTTCAACTCCACAATCTTGTCGGACGCTCCCAAGCGACACCTAACCAATCTAGGAGACACCACTCTCCAAAAGGTAATAGATGGTGTGTTCATGATGAACTCCTTGCTCTTGTGCTTACAATGATAGTCTCCCCAACACTCAACTCTCTCTCATAGATTTGGCTATGGTGGAAAGAAGATTTGAGTGGAAAGCAACTTGGGGAAGGCTAGAGATCAAGATTCTTGTGGTTGGATTGGAATGTCTTGGTATCCACACATGAGTAGGTGGTTCTTTCTCAGAAAATGAGTAGTGAAAGTGTAGGTATGTTCTAATGGCTCTCTCTCAAATGGAGAAGGGGGTGGAGGGGTATATATAGCCTCCACACAAAATCCGACCGTTACACACATTTGACCCAACTCGGTCAGACCGAATAGGAGAACTCAGTGAGACCGATTCAGTTCAAAATGTGAACGTTAGGAATCTCGATGGGACTGATGAGATCAACTCGGTGGGACCGACGTGCTAGGGCTTAAGGCAAACATCAAATCGGTGGCACCGATTGCATCAACTCGGTTAGACCGAAGTGAAGCAATAAGGCAACAGAGAGGATGTCAAGCAAACTCGGTGGGACCGATTGCACATTTCGGTGAGACCAAAATAATTAAAACAAGAAACAGAGAGTTGGCAAGGCCATCTCGGTGAGACCGAGATCCGTATCCGTGTGACCGAATTGTCTAGGGTTTCTGGCAATGGCTATGTCAACTGATCTCAGTGGCGCCAGATAGATCATTTCAGTTGGGCCGAGTTTGACTTGGAGTTTTGGGCATATGTGGAAATGAGAAAGTGGCTGAGGATTTTTCGAGCAATATCACTAAGAACTTTGAGCAAGTAGACCATTAAGTAACACCTCATCCACTTTTAATAGTATTGGCTTTCCTATGGACTCAATGTGATCTTGGATCACTAAAATAGAAATGAAGAGTCTTGACCTTTTGCCAATCTTTTTCCTTAGCATTTTTAGGGGTCCACATCTCTAGTCCATGCCATGCCAATCATTGAACTTTCTGAAATATTTAACTTGAATGGATATTCAATGAACTAGATGTTGTTATGAATTACCAAAATCACCCAGGGATTTGTTGCACTTTCAATCTCCCCTTTTTTGGTAATTGATGACAACATATAGATCAAAGCTTTGACAAATGATAATATGAGTGAAATACATCGTCGCTTTGAGAAGTATGTGATAAGCAAGAGCTCCCCCTAAATTTGCGCATTATTAAAAATTTGCTTTTGAATGCAAATGCACAATCGATTAGGATCATGGGTCACCCTTCCATGTCACGTACATCTTGGTGGAGCACACAAAATGATAAGAGTTAAATAACATCCACTCATCACCAAGGGTACAAATGATTGATCATACACAAGTATCATAGATATAAGAAAGTTAGCACACAATAAGGCATAGTATGATCAAACACATGATCACAAGAGTATCTCACGAGCATAACAAACATAGTAGCATAGGAATCAAACAACCAAATGATTAAAGTAGCAATAGAGGAAAATAAAAGGCAAAACACACAAATACTCTCGCTCAATGCCTAATGATCTATAAACTTTCTCCCCCTTTGGCAACAAGGTACCAAAAATCTCGAAAGTGTATAGTGCTATGCGCACTCTAGGCACGATCTCCGGTAGCTCCTGAAGAGGTCTTCTGGCTTGTTGCTCCGGTGTGCATAGATGGTGTGGAGAGGAGGGCATCCGCAAAAGCTTTGGCAGAGGTTTGTGGAGCTGGAGGGGTTGATACTGGAGGTCCAATCATGGCAGTTGCTATAGTTGCTGAAGTAGTAGTCCTGGAGTCTCTGACAACTGGCACTGCTGATGACCTTTGTGCCCTTGGCACTCTTTGGAAAGTATCAGTGGTTGGTCTGTCATCCCTGTCCTCAGCTTCTTCTTGGAGCTTCTCCATAGTGGTTTGTATCTCAGTGACCTTCACATCTTGATCATGAAATTTAGTCTCAATGATCCTCTCAAGACTCTCTTGATTTTGAATCAGGGTGGCCAAGCCCTTCTCAATTCTCACTGTAGCCTCAAGAAGATAACTGAGTTGATCTTGCTTGGTCTTGAGCATCACTGTATGTCGCGCCCAAGATGCCATGAAGAATGCAACAGACAAATGAATCACATGGCGACAAGGAAATAACTGGAAGGCTTCTGGAGCATCGGTCTCGGGTCATTACAAATCTCCTCCACTTATAGGATATTTCGCCCCGAGATCTAGGGATGGCACCGGAGAGAAACAGAAGAAGGAAGAGGTAAAGCTAAGTTGCTTCTTCGACAAACGAGTGAAACCAAAGAACCTTGAGAGGTAGAAAAGTTTCAAGAAAAATGACACGACGAAGATGAAAGAAGTTGAAACACTCCGTTAGACAAGAGGAACAAGTGATAGGACAAGAACCAAGAGCTCAAGGAACAATATAGGCTTTGAAAGCACTACGGTTAAAACGAGATGGACAAGGAATAAGAATGAAAGAATTTGGGCAGCACTCCAGCTGAAAAGTGAAGGAATTGAACAAAAACTTAACAAGATGGGGTGATACTTGACGTGAGAAACAACACAATGCCTCCAGAAGAAATGAAAGAAACCGAATGAAAAGAATGGAGAAGAGAAAACAACAAATTCTCCCTCAAATGAATTGGAAAGAGCATCCTCAGGAGAATGGCTTGAACGGAGTTGTTGGAAAATCAAAAACCAAAAGAATAATTTTGTTATGGCCTTATGGAAAACATCTCAAAATTTGAGGTGCAATTCTACCACTAAGGGAAACGATTGATTTGATTGAGAGCACCGAAGAGACAAAACACTTCTTCCACCAAGATGATAAAGAGATAACTTGGATCATTTATAAGCACCACAATAGCAACATTCCTTAGGGAAGGCTTTAGGTGAAATATGACACAAGATAACTCCAAAAAATAAATTGATGGATTTAAAATATCTCATTCCTGCTAACTTGTGCATCATGAAACACGAATGGAAATCGTCAAGAATGATATATCACCATCTCCAAAGATAAGGTAGAAAGAATTGCACTTTGAAATGCAAGATGAAGAATGCTTCAACTCCTCAAAACAAAACATGTGTTGAGTACCATGTTTATTTTAGAGTATAGCTTGGCGGATCTTAACTTCGAGAGAAATCTTGAAGAACAATTGAAGAATGAAAGGAATCCTGATGAAACACCTTGAAGAAACTCTTGAGGAACTCTGGATAGATAGCACGATGATTGAAATGAAAGAAAAGTCGAAAAGAATAAGATGAAGCCTTGCAATGATTTAGATGGATCTTCGCGATGAGATAATTGAGAAAGCTTGGGACTCCGAAAAGAAAAAATGAAGCATCTTGAAATTGAGAATTTATTCCTCCTGAACAAACTCTGAAGGAAGGGATTAAATCATCTTGAGGAAATGAGAATAAGAATTATGTCATGCTTACCCTTCATCAACTTAAATTGATGACAAGCAATGGATTTGGCATACTACTCATTCTCGTTGAAAGGGTTAAGGAAGATATAGTGCAAACTTGAGAATTGCTTCAAAGAATCACCGGTAGGATTTAGAAAGGATAAATGAATTGAAACGATAACAAAGAAAGGGGAATCTTGAACGAACCACCATAAGAACTGAAAACGAATGAAGAAAACAGAATGAATCACCAGGAAGAATTAGAAAGCAAATGAAGATACTTGGGAAAATTTAGATACAAGAGAATGAAGAGATCACGAGCTGATTAGAGAATACTTGAGCGATGCACCGGTAAGATTTGGAGAATGAGAGCTGAAAGCTGAGAATGAATAATTCTTCTAAAATGATGGCCTTCAGATGATCAAGAGAGGAAAGCAACTCTTGAAATGCTCTGGATGTGTAAGGAAAG